>NC_081408.1:220377450-220977450 GCF_030272615.1 Cryptomeria japonica | reverse complement strand
ACGTGCAGTTGGCATTACTGCAAGGTTCCAGAAAAGTCCAAAAGAATCCCACTTGGTTGCAGTCAAGTGGATTCTTAGGTATCTGAAGGGAACAGTTGACTATGGATTGTGGTATCCATATAGCAATGATTTCAACTTGAAAGTATTCACAGATGTTGATTGGGCAGGTAATGTGGATGACCAGAAGAACACAACCGGTGGTGCATTCTTTCTTGGTGGTAGACTGGTCTCGTGGATGAGTAAGAAGCAGAGTTGTATCTCTTAGCCTACAGCTGAAGTGGAGTATGTTGCAGCTTTCATGAACTGCACTCAGACAATCTGGATGAAGCATGTATTAAATGGATTCAAATTTCCTGTATCTAAACTGATAAGCATATTTTGCGATAACACAAGTGCTATCAATATTTCAAAGAATCCAGTTTTACATTCTAGAACCAAGCACTTTGAGCTTAAGTATCATTTCTTGAGGGAAAAGGTTCAGAACAAAGAGATTGCACTAGAACATGTTTCCAGTAAGGAGCAATTAGTAGACATATTCATCAAGCCTCTCCCAAAGGCTACATTTATGTACTTAAGAGGTGAATTAGGGGTGCTCACCTTCATGAGGTGAACTAAAGGTATATGCTCCACATCAGTCAGGTATTGAATAGTCAAATTTTTGGGGGGATTGATGTGATTGAAGGATGCTACTCCTTAGGGGAGCAGCATCATGGAACAAGGAAGCTTATGCCTCCACTTTAGCATTGTTGTCAAATGGGGAGAACAAGTGAAGTGGAGAAGATATCTGTAGAAATTGGGGGAGAAGATGTGAAGCAGAGAGATATCTTTGTATATTGCCATCAATGCCAAAGGGGGAGATTATTGGCATTATGTGGAATGGTATGAGAACATGATGACATTGTATGTTGTCATTGATGTCAATATGTTGAAGAGAGAACCGGTATGTTACCTAGAACCAGTATATGTAAGAACCAGTATACCATTGTGAACCGGTATATGTGTTAAGTTTGTTCAAGATGAACCAGCATGTTGGTATGGGAACCGGCACATGGAAGCTTTGTATGACTACCGATTGGTAGTCTCAACTTTAGGGTTTCTGGTTGAAGTGCTTCAAGCCTATGTGACTCAACCGATGACTTTGTGTGATGAGTTAGCATTGTAACAAAGAATAGATCATGTTGCCATGTCAGCCTTGTGCGCATGAAGGATCTTGCATGAAGGAGATTGGTCCTATCTACCTCGAGAATGTGTGAAGTCTATAAATGATGAAATGCGTGATGGGTTGTCAGCCGCCATGAAAGTGGTAGAAAATGAATGATGGAGAACGTCTTGAGATCGGTTCAAGACTATTGCATTTAATGCAATATGCTCAACGGTCAGGATTGAACCGTTTGAATTGCTTAACCTAACAGGTTTAGGGTTTAGGGTTTATGCTACTGACCTATCTATTTCCTATAAGGTCGATGTTGTGTTTCTTTCTGAGGTTGTTGGAAAAAAGTTGTGTGTGTGTGTATCCAAGTGAAGTGATATGTGATTCTTGCCAGACCAAATGAGAGAAGTGATACCTATAGAGTATAAGTGCAGAAGGTGAAGAGGAGCTAAAGCGGATCTACATTGGCATTGAGTGTTGTTACCAAATGATTATAATACCTGTTGATCTCTAACCACTTCAACAGTTAAGAAATCCCCTAACAGGGTAGCTTTAACCAGCTTACTGTAAATCCTCTAACAGGGTGACTCAAAACCATTGAGTTCTTGAAATCCTCTAACAAGGTAACCTTTAACCGAGTATTCTAGCCATCCCTTAACCGGGTGATCCCTAACAGGATCGGTTCCTAAAAGAACCTATTGTATCAGTCTTTAACCGGACAAGGCTCCTAATAGAGTGGACTTCTAAAGAGTTCAAAAATAGCATGTGGGTATTCATCCCCACCGTGGTTTTTCCTAGTTGGGTTTCCACGTGAAAAATCTATGTCATGTGTGGTGTTATTCATGTGATGGTTTAAGTAATTTATGTCTGAAGGTAAATCAGGTTGATCTAGCTGTTTACATATGTTTGATGATAGATTACATGTTCATGCCCTAGGGTGAAATGGAAATGAAGTATTAGATTGTATGAAAAGATAAGTGTCAACCAGTTTATGCTTGTCTCAGTTATTCTAGGTTTTGCCGGTTGTACTCTGTTTAAGACCGGTGTTACTATTTGCTTGTCAAAGCAAAGTGTCTGCTAACAAACTAGTTTTAGTAAAGTGTTTTTGCCTGTACTGATTCACCCCCCCCCCCTCTCAGTACTGGTTTGGTACTATCCGTTCATCATTGAGTTATCAGATACTTCCTAAAGGAACCGGCAAATGTAGGGGTAAGCTCCCTTTGAAATGCTTTTCTTGTAACCAGATGGGAGACATTGCTATAAACTATCCTAATGGTGACAACAAGGTCAAACTGGAAAGGTTCAAGAAATTCAAAGGAGGATACCGGAGAAATTGTTTTGTAGCAGTTGATGAAGGTGTCACAGATGAGGAATCAGAAGATGAAGAAAATGAAGATATTGTGTTTGTTGCAGTCAAGGAGGATGTGTCAGACAAGAAGGCTCTTGTCTCCCGCTTTGATAATTCTAATGAATGGATTATTAACAGTGGTTGTTCTCACCATATGCCTAGTGACCAGAGTAAGTTTATACCTCTGGAAGAGTATGATGGTGGTGTGGTTCATTTTGGTAATGATTCACCATGTATGGTCAAAGGCAGAGGGTCCATCTCTCTGAATGGGAAGAGCAGTGCTGACAATGTGTATTGGGTGGAAGGTCTCAAACACAATCTTTTGAGTGTTGCCCAGCTAAATGATAGTGGACTCACTCTGGAATTCAAAAATGGAGTGTGCAGAATCAAAGGAAAGAATGGTGAATTGGTGGCCACCGGTATGCAGACCAAAGGTAACCTATTTTAGCTGAATGCAAATATTAGTACCTGTCTTATGGCTAAGTTTGATGATAGCTGGATATGGCATAGGAGACTCTGCCATGTAAACTTTGATAACATTGTGAAGGCTAGTAAGATCAAGGTAGTTAGAGGATTGCTTGTACTGAGAAAATCAGAAAATTCTTTGTGCAGAGAATGTCAACTGGAGAAAATGTCTTCCTCAACTTTCAAAGGTAAATCTTTCACTATAGACAATTTACTTGATCTTGTGCATACTGATTTGTATGGTCCTATGAAAACTAGGAGTGTGCAGGGAGATAGGTATTTTATGATTCTTATAGATGATTGCTCAAGAATGATGTGGTTCACATTCTTGAAGGACAAGTCTGAAGCCTTTGGAAGTTCAAAGCTTTCAGAGCACTGGTAGAAAAGGAAAGCGGTAGGAGAATCAAATGCCTTAGAACTGATCAAGGAGGGGAATTCACTTCCGGTGAAGTCAACCAATACTGTGAAGAGAATGGCATCAAGAGGCAACTGTCTGCCCCTCAAACTCCATAGCAAAATGGATTAGCAGAGAGGAACAACCAGACTGTGGTTGAAGCAGCTAGAACTATGTTGATCCAAGGAAAGGTTGCTCACACCTTTTGGAGAGAAGCGGTGAGCACTGCAGTCTACACAATGAACCAGGTACTCATCAAGAAAGGAAAGGATAAGACTCCTTATGAGTACTGGACTAGTAAGACACTAGTGGTAAGCTACTTTAGAGTATTTGGTGGAAAATGTTATATCAAGAGGAGTGAACATCAAAGCAAGTTCGATGCGAAATGTGATGAGGAATATTCCTAGGATATTCCACCAAGAGAAAAGCTCTCAAATGCTTCAACAATAGGACTCAGAAAATTGTTGAAAGCATCAATGTTAGAGTTGATAAAAACTCTAAGAAACTAGAGGTAACCGATAGTGAGAAAGTAAGAGATGAACCGGTAGTAACCTTCTGGGAACCGGTTGCAAATCAGCCTAACACCAATAACAGTGCTCCTACATCGATGGATGTTGATGCCGATGAAGATGAGGATGAAGAAGAAAAGAAAGAGGAAGCTGTTAAGAACATACCTAGGTATGTCAAACTCAATCATGATCCAAAGTAGATCATAGGAGATAAAGATGCAGGAATTCTTACAAGAAGAAACATCAGAGAAAACTCATGTATGATATCTGAATTTGAGCCTAAATCATTCAAAGAGGCACATAAAGATGAAGACTAGATCAAGGCAATGGAAGAAGAACTTGATCAGATAGAAAAGAATGGTACATGGTCCTTGGTACCTAGACCAGAGCATAAAAATGTCATTGGAACCAAATGGGTTTTCAGAAATAAGCTGAATGAGGATGGCACAGTGGTAAGGAACAAAGCCAGACTAGTATGTAAAGGATATGCCCAAGAAGAAGGAGAACACTATGGAGAAACCTTTTCTCTAGTAGCAGTATTGGAAGGAGTTCATATGCTTCTTGCATATGCAGCTTTTAAAGGATTCAAAGTATACCAAATGGATGTAAAATTTGCATTCCTAAATGGAGTACTTGAAGAGGAGGTGTATATAGAGCAACCAGATGGGTTTGCCCTATCTGAAGATAGTGACATGGTGTGTAGGATACATAAAGCCTTGTATGGTCTAAAGCAGGCACCTAGAGCATGGTATGAACACCTGCACTCCCATATTGTGAAGATTGGATTTGAGAGAACAAGTGAAGATAGCAATATCTACTTGAAATCAGAAGGAGATCAGATTCTAATCTGTGAAGTATTTGTTGATGACATAATCTTTGGTGGACATGACAAGATGAGTCATGAGTTTGCAGACAAGATGAAGAAAGAATTTGAGATGTCATTCATAAGGGAGATTAAGTTCTTCATTGGACTGCAGATTCAACAGATGAAAGATAGAATCTTTATCACTCAGTCCAAGTATGTCAAAGAGGTGTTGAAGACCTTTGGCATGGAAGATAGAAAACCAGTTGGTACACCGATAGTGACCAGTTGTAAATTATCCAAAAAGGATGACTGAGCCTTGGTTGATGAGAAGGAATACTGATCAATGATTGGTAAGTTGCATTATGTAGTGCACAGTAGACCGGATATTGCACAACAGTTGGTATTATTGCAAGTTTCTAGAAAAGCCCAAGAGAATCCCACTTGGTTGCAGTCAAGCGGATTCTTAGATATCTAAAGGGAACTGTTGACTATGGATTGTGGTATCCTTATAGCAATTATTTCAACTTGAAAGTATTCACAGATGCTGATTGGGCTGGTAATGTGGATGACCGGAAGAGCACAACCAGTGGTGCATTCTTTCTCGATGGTAGACTAGTCTCATGGATGAGTAAAAAGTAGAGTTGTATCTCTCAGTCTATAGCAGAAGTGGAGTATGTTGCAGCCTTTATGAACTGCACCCAGACTATTTGGATGAAGCATGTATTGAACGGCTTCAAAGTTCATGTATCTGAACCAGTAAGTATATTTTGTGACAATACACATGCAATTAACATTTCCAAGAATCTGGTTTTACATGCTAGAACCAAGCATTTTGAACTCAAGTATCATTTCTTGAGGGAAAAGGTTCAAAACAAAGAGGTGGTATTGGAACATGTTTTCAGCAAGCAGCAGTTAGCAGACATTTTCACCAAGCCTCTACCAAAGGCTACATTTACCTACTTGAGAGGTGAATTAGGGGCAGTTTATCAATGTAAATTAAAGGTATGTGCTCCACATCAATTAGGTAGCTTGTGCCTCCACTTTGACATTATTGTCAAAGGTGGAGAAGATGTGATGGAGAACAGATATTTGCAACTTAGGGGGAGAAGATGTGCAGTGGAGAGATATCCTTGTATATTGCCATCAATGCCAAAGGGGGAGATTGTTGGCATAAGTGCAGAGTATGATAACATGGTGACATTGTATGTTGTCATTGATGTCAATAATGCTCAAGAGTGAACCGGTAATATGCTCAATAGAACCGATCTATTAAAGTTAAGCAACTGGAAATGTGGACCGATATAATGTTGTAAACCGGCATATGTGCAAAAGGTGAAGCAGTGTGTTTGTCCAAGTGAACCGGTATGTCAAATTTTAGGGTTTAGGGTTTATGCTACCGACCTATCTATTTCCTATAAGGTCGATGTTGTGTTTCTTTCTGAGGTTGTTGGCAAATGTTGTGTGTGTATCTAAGTACAAAGATACATGATTCTTGCCAGACTGGATAAGAGGATTGATACCTATAGAGTGTGAGTGCAAAAGGAGAAGTGGAACTAAAGCGGATCTGCATTGGCATTGAGTGTTGTTACCAGATCATTGTAATACCTGTTGATCTCTAATCACCTCAACATTTGGAAAATCCCTTAACAGGGTAGCTTTAACCAGCTTGTTGTAAATCCTTTAACAGGGTGACTCGAATTCATTGAGTTCTTGAAATCCTCTGACAAGGTAACCTCTAACAGGGTTTAACCCTTAATCGGGTATTTAGCCATCCCTTAACCGGGTGATCCCTAACAGGATCGATTCCTAACAGAACCTGTTGTAACAGTCTCTAACTGGACTTGGCTCCTAATAGAGTGAACTTCTAAAGAGTTCAAAAATAGCTTGTGGGTATTCATCCCCACCGTGGTTTTTCCTAGTTGGATTTCCACATGAAAAATTAGTGTGTCATGTGTGGTGTTTTTCATGTGATGATTTAAGTGATTTGTGTCTGAAGGTAAATCATGCTGAACTAGCTATTATTATATTTCTGATGATAGATTACATGTTCATGCATAAGGGTGAAATGGAAGTGTAGTATTAGGTTGAGTGGAAAGCTAAGTGATTAACTGGTTAATGCTTGTCACAGTCATTCTTAGCTTTACCGATTGTACTCTGTTTCAGACCGGTGTTACTGTTTGCCCATCATTTTGTAGTGTTTGCTATCTAACTAATTTTAGGAAAGTGTTTTTGATGGTACTGATTCACCCCCCCTCTCAGTACCGGTCTGGTACTAACTGTTCATCATTGAGTTATCAATGCTATCATTGCAACAAACCAGGACACACTGCCAGAGCATGAAGACTGAGAAAGAATCCATCGGGAGCCATACCAATCGACCCTAAAGGGAAGATTGATGTTGAAACTATTCAGGTGGATATGGATAAAACTTGGAAAAACAAATCTGAAGAGAAGCCACAAGATGTACTAGTTTCTGCACCTAGTGTGGAGGCCCCTGAACCGGCAAACTGAGCTTCTAAAAGCTTAGGGGGAACATATCGGTAAAAATTGTTTCGAACCCCCAGAGTATATCGGTAAAGTACCTTTATCGGTATTTGTTACCTATCAACCGATAGAAGAAATGAAGCGGTAAAAGATAAAATTAGGGTTTGATCCCTAATAGTGATGCATTTATTATGGTAGATGGGATCATGTTTAAAAGTGACTTTTGTCATCACTTTTACTTTCACTTTTACTTACCTATTTTCAAAGAAGAATTATTCTAGCTTGAGCAGTGCAACCAAAGCGATTCATCTTGCATTTGAAAGAATTCAAAAAGGAATCTTGCACAAGATTTTGCAGCCACTTCAAGCTATTAGTGTGGAAGTCAAAGTGGTAAACAAGATTCTGAAGAAGTGTGTTGTGCTCAACATCGACAAACCCTAGTTTAGAGGGCAAAGGTATTTCTCATTGAAACATTCTTGTCATTTGGAATCTTCTAGATATGGCTTCTGCATCTAAAATCCCTTCTAGTTTTACTGAACCTGAGGAATCACCTGAGTTTCTTAAAAAGAAGATGAAATATAATGCCCTATCTCAAATTCTCATCGGATTCATTGTCGAAGGGGATGTTTCAAGATATATTGATTGCAAACTAGAAGACCTAGAGTCTCTAGTGATTCACTCCCAGGTGAGTCTATTCTGTGGAGACGATAAGAAGATTAAACCTGAATACATCATAATAATAAATAAGAAATTACACAATGTAGTATAGTTTCTCAAAGAATTTACAGAAGAACACATCAGGATTATTCTAAGTAGGGTTCATGGTGATAAGATGTACCTTGAGTGAACCCATTATATTACACCTGAGGAAATTCATGTCATGACTGGTTTCTACAATATTGGGGAAGTCCCCATTCTTTGCAAGATCAGCAAAACCAAAATGACAGAGCTCACCGGTTCTGTGAGCGACCAATGGACAATTACAGTTAACACTATTAAAGATGACTTGGTGAAATATGCATGCATGGTAATCAGCTATAGAGTATTCTATGCTGGCAGAATGAATTTCATTTCTACAATTGTGGTGCATGCCACTTATAGGATGATCAAGGAGAATGCAGAATATGACTTATGTACCTACATGCGGAAACAATTCATGGAGAACTTGAAGTCCGTCAAAGTGGACAAAACTCTGAGGTTTAAGTTTGGTCAACTACTTGTCGATTTATTTTTCTATTTTAAAGGATATTTTCCTAGAGTTGGTGATGTTGAATGGTCGAATGACCTACCGGTTTCCAGACAAATAAAGGAGAGTCTACAAGTAGTGGGAACTGCATATCCAGAGACTCTGAATAGGTATTTTGATGAGTTCAGACTAAAGATGAACCAGACAATGAGAATATCTGGTGATCTAGTTAAAAAATATGAAGATGACATCTATTTTACAATCAAAACAGATCATTGCATAATGGAAGTGATTGAGCCCAGAGAAGATGAAATTGAGCCTATGGGCTATGAAGTGGTAAATGATATACTGGCAGGGTATGCCTCTACCCTACTTGCTTCACCACTGGATCCCAAGATGAAGAGGACCGGTACTTAGTTAGAAAGGATCAAACCTATTAAGGAACCAAAGCAGAAAAAGAGTAAAGCAGTACCATCAGTATCGGCACCGGTTACATCTACTACCAGACCTAAAGTGACCAAGAGATCACTAGCCAAAAAGAAACCGTAGGCTATTCTGCTAAAGGTATTCGAAAGGAAAAGAAAAACCAGGAATAACTAACCGGATTTAGAAGGCACTGAACCGAAGGTAGAAATGAAGAAGACAAGGCAATCAAGAAAGAAGGTGAAGTCAACTGGTAATGTACCAGCAAACTCTGCATTGGTAAATATAGATATTTCCTCTTACAAGCCTACGACACATTGTCAAAGAACCATAAAGAATATTAGAAGGAAAGTTTTTGATGATTTAAAAGAATATTTTGATGGTCTCAATTATAGAGAAAAGGAGGATGTTGAAAAGGAACTTATTAAATATTTATGTGTTAATGATCTGTCACCTTCTAATATTAACTCAGTTACTTCTAAATCTTTGTATGATTCTTTGGACGATAAATGGCACATTGCCATTGAAAAGGAACAAGACATCAAGGAGAAAAATTTTGCTCATTATTTTCCAGATGCCTCAAATTCAAAATTGTTTGAGATTATTGATAAGTACAAAGGCATCTTCTTCATGAGAAGAAGAAGACTTCAGCTACTCAGAGGTAAAACTTCTAAAGTGGAAAAAGACACCCATCTACAGGTTAAGGCAGCTGTCAAAATGCAAAAAGTATCTGAAGCTAATTGACTAGCTGAGCAAGAGCCTGACCTATCCACAGCCAAACTGGATGAAAGAATAGCATAACAAAATGACCCCATTGATGTTGATGCACTAGATATTGAGGATACCACTCTAGATAAGGAAAAAGCTGAAAAGGAGAGAATGGAGAAAGAAAAAGATGAGAAAGCGGAGAAAGAGAAATGGGAAAAAGAGAAAGCAGAGAAAGAAAAATAAGAGAAAGAGCAAGCGGAGAAAGCGAGACAAGAAAAAGAGGAGAAGAAGAAGGAAGAGGTGAAGAAGAAGGAAGAGGAGAAAAAGAAGGAAGAAGAGAAGAAGAGGAAGGAAGAAGAGAAGAAGAAAGAGGAAGTAGAGAAGAAAAAGAAAGAAGAGAAAAAGAGGGAAGACGATCGGAAGAAAGAAGAAGAAAAGAGGAGAGTGGAAGAGGAGAAAGATAAGGCCACCAAGGTAGCCCAAGAAAAAGAAGAAGGGGAGAAGAAAATACAAGAGGAGATCAAGGAAAAGGAAGGAGGACAGACTCCCAAGGCAACCGGAGATCAAGCCAAGCAAGTTGATCCCACCGGTCCCACCGATCTGACTCTTGCATGTCTAACTCAGTCAGTTGATGAGATTGAGCTACTATGGAGCATTCAACTAGTGTAGGAGAGATTGGAAGAACTGAGGAAAAAGAAAGAATAGGAAGTCATTCAGTTTTCTATTGATACCCTTTCCAATCTAATCCCTAGTAATAACCTCCCCAGTACCAATTCCTCGCTGGCCAAGCTCAAACTTCTTTGCACAGTAGTGAATGATCAGGTACAATTTTTAGAAGATGTTGCCCAGGCCACTACAAAGAAAAATGATGAAATGGCACTCAAATTTTCCTTATTAAAGAAAATGGATGAAGATAGGGCAAAACTGCTTAAGCAAAAGGATGATATAAGTTTAGCTATGGGTGAAGGTAACCTACTCTTGAGCAAAATCTGCCAACCTCACCTATTTTGTGAAGATGCTCTAAAATAGAAAACTCAACTCCAATCGAAGTTACAGAAGTATATCAACAACTTCAAATTTCCCTATGATCTGTTCACAGTATATGGACAGACTGTTCATACTCACTAGCATCAAATTGCAAAGCTTGACTTAGAGATCTGCACTCGAACTCGAGATCTGCAGGAGCTCCAGTTGCTTCTATTACCAAAATTGCAGGTTCTTCAAAAGTGCTTCCTAAACTTGGAGGCTATTACTGTAACATAAGAGATGAGCACCATCGATGCAATGGAAGAATTAGCCTTCCAGATGAAGACCGAGAGTGAAATTGTTGCCTCACTTCTTGATTCATAGTCTTTAGACATGAATAATTTTATGCAAAATTTCAAATCTCTTTTTGAGAAGTTTTACTCTTTATTATCATGAACATATACTCTATTTTTATATTATGCAAAAAAGGGAATATTTTGCATTACTTTGTCATTGTTGGCAAAGGGGGAGTAGTGTATATTAAAATTTTGGGGAGTAGTATTGAAAATTTCATACACATACTTGTAATTTTTACAAAGGGAGTAATGTATATGCTTAGGGGGAGTAATTTTGATTATGGCATCTGTTTTTGTTTTGTAAGCACTTAGATGTCAAAATTTTCCTAAGTGTTGCCATCAATGCCAAAGGGGGAGATTGTTGCTATTTTGATGATGTTTAGTTGTGATTGTCATTGATGGACACACACTTATTTGATGTATGAGTTATTCTCAATTGGTAGTTGTTCCAACTGGTATTGTATGTCATTAAATGTATAGTATTTGTTTGTAGAAGACTATCGATGTTTTCCAGAAGATGCTTACCGGTCAAAGCATGAATGAAAACCTCAAGCGGTATGAAGACCCTGAGTGACAGTTAATCTTTTTGATCAAAACACTATGTTCCAGTTTTCCAATCTTCATTTGTTAACTGGTAATCGATATATTGTGTTAAATCAATATAATTGTAAAGTGTGATGAGTTATCATCCCCCGACACTTTGGCGGTGTTTCTGTGTCGTATTACCAAATGTGTCTAGATGCACTGTACCTAGGAAATTGTAGACTAATATTATTGGACCGACATGAAATCAGATTCCTATATGAGGACATCATGTCTAGGGTTTTAAAGTTGTTGATGTGTGTGAGTGTTGGAGAGAAGATTAGGTCTATGCGAGAAAAGGTATCTCACAATAGAGATTGAGAGTGCAAAATATAGAAGACTGAAGTAATGCTGGAATGCATTAACAGATAGTTGTCAAGGATATAATCAAGCATTTTGTGCTACTATCTAGATCATTTACTTGTTGATTACTAATATCTTCAACAAGTCTGAAACCCTTAACTAGGTAGGCCCAGCCAAGCCTATTGTAAATCCTCTAATAGGGTGGTTAATAGTTGTGGATCTCAAATCCTCTAACAGGGTAGTCTTTAACAGGACTTATCTCCTCACAGAGATCTGGATTCCTAACAGGATCTATTCTGGTGAAGAATATTGTAAGGCCTTAACCGATCCGACCTTAACTGGTCTGGTTACTATTCTGTAGATAGTTGACTTGTGAGTTTTACTCACCCTGGTTTTTCCCATTTGGGTTTCCACATCAAAACATCTTATGTTATGGTGATTGTGCTTCTGTGGGTGAATGTTTATTTTCTATTTGTCTTATCTCTATTTTAATCAGTTTATTATTTAATCTACTACACCGGTCTGTAGTTAAACTACTTAAGAGTTTGGCTAAGTTTTTGGGTATACTAATTCACCCCCCCTCTTAGTATTCATCAGCATCCTTGACGTGGTGAAAGTCTGTCAATCTTGTTTCTTTGTACTTTACCAGTAGTATTGGCATACACTTATACTCTCGCTAAAGTGGGGGCTAAATTTACTGTCATAAAATTGAAACCCTAGCAATTTTTGATTGCATTAGGGTCCTCACACACGTGAGATCGAATCCTCTAGCCTGATCGGAGACTAGACACTGCTCAACCCTTAGAAATAGCTTCTTTCTTGGCCTTTATAGCGCCTCGTCCATGCTCTGCCCTGGAGAAAGGGGTAGGATAGGGGTGTGGTACCATTTCCCCCCTTAGGACAGGGGTGTGGCACCCCTATCCCTACCCTATTTTCGGGGCAAGACCTTCCTAAAGCATGCATTATGGGTTCTGCATTGGGTGGGAAACTCCCCCAATGTCGCCCTGTGATGAAAATCAAATCCACTAATATGTATTTAAGGGGAATTATTCCTCTCATTTTCATAGGTTCAATAAGTAAGAAGTTGGATAAGATTGGATTTTATCAAGCATTCAAGCATTCCTTTCTAGCATTGAGCATTCTCAAGTCTCCCTTCAAAACTAGGTGTTGCATTCAAGTCAAGGATTAAACCATTGAAGAGGAGATTGATTCCAACATTCAATCCCATACAAGAATTTCTATCAACATTGCTACCACAACCTCCCTTGAGGTGATTTACAATTTAGTCTTTCATTTACATCTACTTTCAAGTACTTTCTTTCATTACTTGGTTAATTCCAAAACTGGGGTTTGACCTATAGGCAAACCCCCAATCCCAACCCATTTTCCTCTCTTTTCCATGTGTAGGTTGTAGGTGTGCAGTTGTACTTTTAGATTTGGGCTCCATTTGCAGAAGCGGAAAACCCCTTTTCATTTCATGGATTTTTCGGAGGACCGTGTACGTTCTTGCCACGGTCCAGGCAACTTTTACTCAAATTCGTAGGGCGACTTCATCTCGACATATTACTGACAGATCCAAGTGCACAACTTCATCCCATATTCTAATCTTAAGTTATAATCATTTCTTTGTCACTTTTTCACTACATAATTCAATCAATTCCTTTCTATTTCAAATAAGGAAGAGGGGATCAACTTATCATTCCCATTTCATTCAGAATTCAATCTTCATCTTTGAAGGTTAAATTTAGTGAATTCTCCTATCCTCTTTCGAATGTAACTTGGTGAAAAGTGTTTGAAGGGAAATATGTAGTGAAACTCTCATCTCTCCTTGGAGGGAAAGGGTAGCTTTCCTCTTGATCTCTCATGCACATTTCACCAACATTACAATATGTATATGTATATGTATATGTATATGTATATGTATATGTATATGTATATGTATATGTATATGTATACACACACACACACACATATAGGATTAGTTTCATATTAAATAGAAGGTAGATGCCACATAGTCTTTCAGAATGCTAGCTTTGTTATTACTCAAATACTTTAACTGATCAATAAAGTCTTTACCTTGGAAGCATGTATCTAGTATATGTGGTTTAAGTGGTAAAAACTCTTAAAAAGTGGTACATTTTACTTTAATCTAATTAGCTATGTTATATGGGGTTGGATGATCTTGAATTGGTATATCAATTTGGAAAGCTTCTAGAGATCTGTTGCTAAGTTTCATACTCTAAATGGAAAAATGCTTTTGATGTCTTTTACTTTTTGGTCTTAGATCTATATAATGATGAGCATATGGCAGCCTTGATCATATTGGTGCTTTGGGTCTATATTAATGGGTTCATGTGGCTAAATAGCTATCAACTTTAGTTCTCATTATGGAAAAATGTTGGATCTATTATTATTTATTTATCTCTGATTAGTATAGCAGTTAGTCTCCTAATGTGATGGCTAGCCAGTGATCTTTAACATGTGTGGGATGTTGGACTCTAGTGTGCAGGTAATAGACCAAGCTCATTGGACTTTTTAGTTGGTCTCCATTTGAAAAAACCTATGCATCAAATAACGGAAGGCTATGAATATTTGTTATGAGCCTAGAAGGCCTAAGGGGCAGAAACTTTTGGTGTAAAACTGATCCGATGTCTGTATATGCTTTGGTAATTTTTAATATATGATGTAATTATATTCAGTTTTAGGTTTTGAACTGAGCTACAATCGAAGGTTTTCTTCCTAGTTCTTTCCTGTAGGTATACTCGTTCAATCTAGGACTTCTGTAAACTATTAATTATTAATTAAATCTTGGCTAAGGCCCTTTACCTAGAAACAAAAATAAAAATAAATAAAAAATTTACTACTAAATACATTTTCATGAAAGGGATTGGATCAAATTTAAAAAAGTGTTCATCAATGGCCTCTAAAAGAGTAAAGGGTTCATATACTAAGGGGCTTAATTCTATTGTCTTCTCCTTGCTTAAGGAAATCTATACCTTACCTCTACCTTGAGTTTATGTTCCTTTATATGTTGGTCATGTACTACTTTATACATATGTTAAGTTTTTTTTCCATGTTTTTATATTGAGTTGGATTTACCTATTCCTCTTGAGTGGAATTAGGGATATATATCCCAAGGATGCCTCAAAATGTGATTTATTTGTAAAGGAATGAATAATAGTTTTTAAAAAGTGCTAAATTAGGGAAGATACTTATTCAAAGTATTGGATACTTACTTTTGTATTCCATTATGATTTCCACCTAAATTCTATTGACCACATTATTTTCCCATCTATTTTTGGGTGAAAAATAATATATGTTTGAGCCATATATTTATCATGCTTAATAAAGTGGGACAAAAAATTCCAATTAATCTTGTATATTTACGTGAAACAATGGACTTGGGAATTCCAAAGTACACCCATACATTAGTGAAAACATTTAACTTTTAATTTTTATGCTAGTCTTTTTACATGAAATGTCTATAGGCTCATTTCCCCAAATCTATCTAGTGTGACAAAAAGTTTTGTAGTCCTCCAAATTCCATCACAATTATTTCCCATGACCTTATTCTATTGATTTAGATTTTCTAGCACAACATAGTTTGTTGTTAGGAATAAAATGTATGAACCTTTGATTTCCAAGTATTGATTAAGTAATTATTAATGTTGATATTATGTTGATAATGTGATAATGTAATTGATTTATGTGCACCCGATGATGCCATTTGTGGGAGTTGAAACTTGAGTTGTCTTCATACATGTTAAGTGGCATGGGTGATGTATGGATCCTATTGTCTAGGAGGTAGGCGTCCCACTTTGTATGAGTTGACTGGAGTTGTAGTCAATTGTTAACCCATATTGGATTGTTAGTTACTATTAATAAATTCTATTTCTAATGAGGAGTCAAGTTTGGAAGTTGTTATTATAGGTGGAGTTGTGCATAACATAAGTTTATATTTCATGTTTATTTTGTATGGAATGTGGGTTCCTTTAGAGGCATAGTTAATCTCTATTAGGTGCAAGGTGCATGTGCATATTTGGTAATAATTGGTAGTTGCATGTTTGTGTATGTAAACCATTTGAAATTTACTATTTTGCATGTTCAATGTTTTTGGCACTTTCCATGTTGCATCTTCTTATTTGGACATTGGATTACAAACTTCTAATTTATGTATTATATTCTTTGGATAAATACTAGAGTTTGTTTGAGGAGTTGGATGAGAGTTGTTCATTATAAGGGTTATGTTGTCATATTTCCTCTAAAGAAGAGAAACATCTAAATCTTCATGTTAAGGCTATGAGCCTACAAGTATATTGTAACTTTTTTTTTTCATATTAATGTATTGGTTCGATGCTTTGGAGTGTGGAGTTTTTCACCTTAAAGGATTTTTCCACGTATTGGTGTTTCTTTCTTTTTGTCTTTCTCTTCTTTCATACTTTGAAGTGTTGAATTTACATGTCATTATTATGTTGAAATTTATTTATATTTGCAAGTTGCATTATCTTTCCTCTAAGGGTTAATGTAATGGGAATTCAACTTTATTTCTACTTTAATGATATAGTACTATGTGCTAGTATCAAATTGTTGAAAAATGATTTAAAAGAAAACATATGATATTGAAGGTTCATGTTGATATTGGAAGGTCTTTTTTGGGATGCTCTTGTAACCTTTCATTTAGTATCAAAGCTTTGTTCCGTGATTTACATGTGATTGCATGTGAGTTGCATGTACTTGCATGTTCTGATTGATTAAAAAATAGGTTTTAAGGACCCAAAACCATTACATCAAAGAAAGAAAAAGAGCAGCAAAAGGAATTAAAGTCTGCATACATAGCAACTGGCCAAAAGACCAGCGAACAGAAAGAACAGCAAAACAACAAAACACAACAAAGAAACCGAGGAGACACTACATAGCAATTTTCTTTAGTAGATCCTCTGCCTTTATCACCAGCTCATCATTGGTCACCCCAATAGCTTACAGCTCTTCCAGATCCTTATTCACTTTCTTTTCCTTCCTCTTGCCTCTGGTGCGGATTCTAGGGCCTTGAGCTTCCCCTGTTCCTTCAGCTTCCAGATCAATTTCCTGGATTTCCTTGTCATCATCAAGCTTACTGATGAGGGTATGAGTATTATTGGCCAAGATTTTCAGAATACTAAGGCTCTGCTCCACAATATTCTTAAGGCACTCCTTAATTTTTTCCACTTTGGTGACTATATCCGAGAGTGTTTTTTCACTAGTTTCCGCAAGGCTTTTTCTGTCCAGCATCTCCTTTTCAATCTTCTCAAACCTAGGGTTAAAAGCATCTCTAATGTCTTTCGCTTTAGCAATAGTGTTTTTCAGGTCCTCGATATAGTCATCCATTGTATTCCCCTCTCCAATATTAATGGTCTCCAGAATCAGGACTCTGTTGCATAGTTTTTTATACTCATCCACAGCTTTCTTGGAACCATCAATGAGCCATTCAATCGTTTTCATAAAACCATTCAAGGCCTCGGGAGGAGGGCCAGAAGAGGGAGTCACTTTTCTAGGGGTTACCTGTTCATCTTTAGGGATATGGAGGGCGGAGATAGTGTCGGAAGCCTTGAGAGTCTCTTCCATTGTCTCCTTATCCAGACTGTGCTCGGCTTCCAAGGTCCTAGCTTGCTTGTCAACTTTCGGTTCCTTGCCAGTCTCCTCTTTTTTCTTATGCTTCTTTTGGGTCTGGGCTTGGTTTTTACTTTTCTTCTTCAACAACCCCTTAGGGTTCTTCTTCTCCTCAGAATAATCTGAATCCTCATCTTCTAAAGAGATGTTGATCAAGGGTTTGCTTTGAAGTTTTTTGCCCTTAGAAGATGAGGGTCTTGATTTCCTCTTCTTACTACTCTCATACTCTAAGTCATCAGAGCTATCCTCATTATCAGACGAGGAGTCATTGTCAGATTCCTCCTCCTCTTAAAAACCAGAATCAGACATATCTTCCTCAGAGTCCATAGAGAGCTGCATCTGGTTAATTTGATTGGCCTTTAAATGGTCATAAATGAGGACCATAAGACCTTGGTGCATTGTGGTATCGCCTAGAGGATTCTCTTTGTAGGCTTTTAGGGAGGCATTCATTGAGAAAAGCAAGAAATAAGGAAAATTCACCTTATCATTATTCCTAAAATGGTTTAACAGAACAAAATGATACCCATAGACTTTCTTATTAAACCTACCATCTAGAGTTATATATCACATTAAAATAAAGAGAATTTCCCGCCAGGGTTTGGCAAAAGCCCTAGGCAGGTAATAGGTTTTGCTCAACTTTACCAGTCTTTTTTTCTCTTTCTCAGTAACTGGGTATCTTTCAATGGCTTCCCTGCTGACCTTCCTGTCTCTGTAGAAGTTGCAGCCTTCCCTATTGAGACCCGTAGCTTTAGCAATTAAATCTTCATCAATTTCCACCATTTGATCACCCATTTTTAGCATGCCCTTCTTCCAATTTTTGCAAAAGAGGCTAGTTACCATTCCATCACGACCATGTAGTCTCTCTATGAAGTTCGACAGACCGCCCTTCTAAAAAATACCCCACACCTCATCCTTTTGTCTCCACTCCTTGCAACTACTTGGCGCATATCATCTCCTATTTCTGCCCATGGTGTCGCTTCTCACAATCAAATTATGAAAATTGCAGAGCTAGTAAAACAGAGAGCATTTCAGAGCTAAAACAAAAACCCAGAAAGCATGTGAGTTGTTGGCCTTAATGATCTTATTGATTATAAAATAAGTTTTGATGGCATTGATGTTATAATGAGTGATTTTCTCATTATAGAAATAACTCGAAGTGCTTACATCAGTACTTTTCATAATTACCATGTCAATCAAGAGTCTTTGGGGTACTTCAATATCGTTCATCACTTATAATTTGTCTGACATCTTTGGGGATTTCGCTTGCACCCTTCCACGTGGTAATTGTCTCATTCTTAACCGCCACATTTGCAGCCAAATCAGCAAAACAGTTGGCCTCCCGATAGATATGGGATATATGGCATTTTTTAAAAGTTCTAATGATGTCAATAGTAGAAATGATTATGTTGTGAATTGACCATGAGGGTTTTGAAGTTCCATTGAGGCACTTTATTATATTATTTGAGTCCCCCTCTATCCAAAGATAGGAGCAATTCCATTTTTTGGCTAGGATAATGCCTTGAAGAGTTGCCATAGCTTCCACTTTATGATTGGTTTGTGTACCAATAGGGATAGCAATCATCTCTTTGCAAATGTCTCTATGATCTCTAAGAATAGCTGCACGGCCTGAAGGACCTGGGTTTCCTTTGGCTGCACCATCAAAATTGATTTTGAGCCAACCTTGGGGAGGGGTTTGCCATTTAGCTTCAAGCCTTTTATTATAGCTGAGATTAGGACCATCAGTGATCTTCATATTCCAAGCCCTTAAGATGTTTGACTCCAAGGAGTTGTTTGAGTAACAAGACCCCTCCATGATTTCCATCTTTTCTTGGATAGCCCTTTGAATTTTCTGGAAAACAATATCATGATTTAGGGAAACATCCCTGAAGTTTCAGTTGTTTCTTTCTTTCCAAAGACCCCACAAAATGTGAGGAAGAGAGAGCTGCCACATACATCTCAGAAAAGAGTTAGTCCATTGAATTTTCTAGGAGGAGAACAAATCTCTGATGTTACTAGGAAACACCCAGGATAAACTAAAGCTCTTGAGGAAACTTTCCCAAACAGAGGCTGAGAAGGAATAGTGGAGGGCAAGGTGGTCCAATGACTCTTGCTCTTGAAAGCACAACACACACCTATTTGGAAGGGAAAAACCTCTGCCTTTTAGGTTGTCAACAGTAAGGATCTTATTTTGGAGGATAGTCCAGAAGAAAAAATTGATTTTGGGAGTGAGACCTTTTATCCAAGCTTTAGACCAGAAAGGATTTATGGGAGGGGGGGGGATAGGACACAATACATCGAAGACACAGTTAAAATACCTTTGGGATCATGCTTCCAAATCAAGGAGTCCTCTTCATTATTCAACCAAATTGCAGACAGATGGGTCTTGAGCTTAGAAAGGCTAGGGTGGATACTATCAATATTCTGCCAATTGTTCCCATCCCAATAATCTGCCACTAAGGAGCCAAAAGAGCCAATACAGGAAGGGACATGGGAGGCCCATTCATGGGAATCCATTAGGGGTTTATCAAAAAGCCAGGGATCCTCCCAGAATCTAACTTTTCTACCATTTCCAAGTTTCCATATCACTCCTTTAGCAATCACATCTTTACATTTAGAAACACAGTTCCAAATATGGGATCCATTTATGTTGAAATCCGAATTAAGAAAAGAAGAGAGAGAAGAAGACAGGAGGGAATACTTACTTCTCCAAATTTTGCACCATTTAGAATCAGAATGAAACCATCTCCAAGCTTGTTTGGATAAGAGAGCTTCATTTAAAGTACGAATCCTCCTAAGACCTGGACCACCTTTGCTTTTTGGCCTACAGACCTGATCCCATGCCACCAAGGACATTCTTTCCTTTTCTTCAACCCCAGACCATAGGAATCTTCTTTGAATTTTCTCAATAGCTTCAACATACTTGACTGGAATTCTGAAGAGACTAAGAACATAAATAGGAATACTTTGAAGAGTAGCCTTAAGGAGAAGGAGCTTACCAGCTTGACTTAAGAGGGCCCCTTTCCAACCTGCAAGTTTTTTGTGAAATTTGTCAACTAGAGAACTCCAGAAGGAATCAGAAGGGGCAATTCCCATGGGGAGTCCAAGGTAGGTAGCAAGAAGGTCAGCAATCTTACACTCCAAAATTCTGCTAATCCTTTGTTGTCTTCTCTCAAGAGTATTAATGAAAAAGACATCACTTTTGGCCCAATTAATAAGTTGCCCCGTAGCAGAGGCAAATTTACACATGGTACTCTTCAGTACTTTAGCTTCTGAGATACTTGATTCCCCCATAATTATTGTATCATCAACAAACTACTGGTGTGAACAAATAAGGTCAGTAGAAGAAGGTTGGGGGCCCTTAAAGGACCCTTGCTGCACCAAATTTTCCATGGTCTGACCAAAGCATTCTGCCAAAATAATGAAAAGGATGGGGGAGATAGGATCTCCTAGCCTAAGGCCTCTCGAGGCTTGGAAAAAAGTTGAAAGAGAACCATTGACAAGAACAGCAAAAGATGCAGAAGTAGTAAGCTGGGAGAAAAGATCCACAACTCTAGGGGCAAACCCAAAAGAAGTGAGAGCTTTTTGGAGAAGAGATCAGTCGACCTTGTCATAGGCTTTGGAGAGGTCAAGCTTAAGGATGAGACCCTACTTCTTAGCTCTAACAAGAGAGTGAATGTTCTCATGAACTATAATAATGGAATCAAGAATTTGTCTTCCAAGAACAAACCCATTTTTCTGGTGTTTAATTAAGGCAGGAAGGATAGACGAAAGTCTAGTAGTCAGGACCTTAGAGATAATCTTGTAAAAGGAGTTTCAGAGGCTAATAGGTCTGAATTTGTCCAAAGAGTCGGCACCTTGAATCTTGGGGATAAGAGCAATAAAAGTACCATTGATTTCTTTCAGAAGTTTTCTAGCCCCAAAGAATTCCTTAACCCCATTGGCTACATCAGTCCCAATAATATCCCAAAAATATTGAAAAAAGAACATTGGGAAACCATCAGGTCTAGGTGCTTTGTTGCCATCAAAGGAGAAAATAGCATTTTTAATTTCTGAGATAGAGAGAATGGAAGAGAGGAAGGCATTATTTTGGGCATCAATGAGACAAGGAATGTTCTAAAGAAAAGAGGATTGGGCTTCAGCGTCCAGACTGTGATCCCTCTTTAGGAGGTCCGAGAAATACCTCCTAGCTTCATTCCTTATTTCATCTTCCTTGACTAGCTCCCCACTTTCCACAACTAGCTTGTTCATTCTGTTGACTACTTTATGCTTGATAGTCGACATATGGAAGAATCTTGTATTCATGTCCCCTTCCTTGAGCCAAATGCATCTTGATCTCTGCTTCCAGAACATTTCCTCTTTGGCAATAATGTCATGGTATTTCTTAAGGATCTCGTTTTCATTAGCAATAGACACAGTACTGAAACCATCCTTCTGGATCTGGTCCTGTATTTCTTTAAGGTTTTCCTGAATTTTGCTTTTAGCCTCAAATATATTCCCAAAACTGGTCTTATTCTAGAGTCGAATGTTGTCCTTTACACTTTTGAGCTTCTTAACAACTTTGAACATAGTCGTTCCCTCAACTTGGATACTCCACCATTTCTAAATATTTCTTTTAATGTCGGGGTGAAGGATCCACATTTTTTCAAATCTAAAGGGATAGTTTCTCCTTCTATTGATCAAGTCAGCATTGAAGGTGATTGGAAAATGATCGGATCCAGCTCGAATATGGGCAGACAAAGAACAGAAGTACTGACTATACCAGTCATCGAAAATGAGAGTTCTGTCAAGATGCAATTGGATAAGGTCATTACCATTTCACCTGTTAGTCCAAGTGTAATTGCAACCCTGTATCTCCAAGTCATTAAGAGCTTGGGAGTTAATAAAATCCATGAGGGCCATCCTACTTTCCAACTGAGGAAGACTGCCTCCAAATTTTTCCTCCTCTTTCAAAGGCATGTTAAAGTCTCCCATAACCATCCAACTGAGATTTTTGAAGCTGTCCCTAGCCTGTCTGATCTTTTTCCAAAAAGAGTTTCTAGCCTTTAAGGTATTAGGAGCATAAATATTTGTGAGAACCCATGAAGAACCATCTTTAAGGTGCTCAAATTTGATACAAGAAAAATTACTTTCCTGAATAATGACCTAACCTTTAACAGTGTTAAGATTCCAGATGGTAGCAATGCCTCCAGAAGCACCCTCAGAACTACCCCCACTAACATTACCATTTTTGAAGAACTTCAAAGATTCAACTTTTTCTCTACTCATTTTGGTTTTTTGAATAAGAAAAATGTCAGGATTTCTATCTCTCATCATATTCCTAATAATGTCATGTTTATGGGAATTGTTTAGTCCCCTTATGTTCCAAGAAATTATCTTCATAGCTACTTACCGATTCCCAGCTCCTTGAGAGTTTTTTGAGTTCCATCTGCTATGTTCTTGCTGGCCTCCTTGTCTCTAACTTTATGGTTAGAGGGCCATCCTGGGGAAGAGGAAATGTATCCCACATCAACTTGAGCTATTCTGGTGGATTTCCTTATTAGAGATGTCAAGGGTGTTGTTGCTTTCTTGTTCCTATATTTTGGTTGCTTCCATTTCATTTCTATCACAGGAGTCATTTCTGGGTTGATGAGGATTTTGGAAATTTCTTCTTCATTACCCCATTTAGGAGTTTTGAGTCAGTTGAAACATTGTTCATTGTTCTTGAATTCTGATCCGAATCCGAAAGATTCATACCCAAAATTGCACATTTTTGGGCATCTTGAATTTCAAAAGTAGGTATTGCTAGAGAAGAATCAGTCCTTTTAGTTTGGGGATCAAGGATCTCTCCTTCCTCAGGTTGGTAATCTCTTGCTTCCATTGCCTTGCTTTCATACGTGTCATCCACCACTTCAGCTATCTCATTTGGAGGATCATTCTGATCTTTCATTTCCTTTTTTTGAGTTGTTCTTATGGGACTGGCTTTGGTTGTTTCATTTCTCTCTGCTTCCTGTATTGTGGGACTGAAGATAGAGTTTGAGGCTTCCTTCTATTCCCCCAAAGGAAAAAAATGATTGGAATTTTCTTCCTTATTTTCTGTGTTTTTAACTTGCCACACCCATTTCTCTGGCACCTTCTAACTTTCAATCTGAGGTTTAAGCTGCTTGGGTTCTACCTTTTGCTTGTTTGGGCAGGATTTTGCCCAATGACCTACTTTTTTACAGTGGAAGCATGCAAAAGGGATAGTTTCATATTCGATATGTTGTTTCCAGGTTCCCAGTTTTGAAACTAGGTCAATCTGTTCCGGCATATCTGCCTCAGGGGCTACTCCAACATAGAACCTTGCATGGGTTAATCTTCTTTTTGAAGCAGTGACTGGGTCTATAGAGAGCAGCTCACCAAAAGAACTTGCTACTCCAAAGAAGATACTTTCTGCCCAATATTTAAGAGGTAATCTTGGAAGCTTTATCCAAACTGGAACTTGGGCCAGAAGAGAATCATTCATGTTTAGTTTCGGATGCCATTTTCTACGAACTAGAGCTGTCTTTCCTACCATCCAGGGGCTCCCACACAAGATCTTAACCTTATCTTCTTCACACGAAAAGGAAAAAGACAAAAGACCTTTGGGTAGTGCCAAAACTTCAACATTTCCTTTAAGGGCCCATTTTCGTTTGACAAAGGCCCTGACAACTTCAATGTTAGGGCACGAACCCATAAATTTCCCTACCAAGGAGTTCGACATACTATTGATATTATGGTCCAGAACCTGGTCAGGGATGGAGATAGCAAACTTACCACCAGAAGGGTCAGAAATATTCTTTATAGGAGGAAGGGAGGATTTACCAGTTGGTCTAGTTCCAAAAAAGGAAGACCATTTCTTTTTCTCCCTCTCGCTATCCACAGGGTCATCTCGTGGAATGGCCCCCCCATTGGACCCTTCCCCCAGATGCCCAGCTAATCCACTGTCACCTCAAGCAGAGTACAATCAGACTGAGAGTCAGCAACAGCGACTGGGAAGTCCGAGGGCTTGTCCTTATCGCCAATAGGATCAGCACCATTGATCTGGCCGATCTCACCATTGGAACAAGGGTTCCCGCCTAGCTGAGAGTTTGAAATTTGGGCTCCCGCTCCCTTTCCCACTTCCGCCATTTCCTCTACCATGCATGTACTTGCATGTTGCTTGTGTGTGAAAGATTAATTATGTTTAAGGTTTTGGGTATTATTTTTGTTAAGATTTCTTACCTTAGCAAGCTTGAGGGATTTTTTTTTAAAGGAAGATGATTATTATTCATTGTTCAAGTGAAATTATTGGAATTGATCTTATTTTTTGGTTACATCAAGCATTTGAAGGATGGAGAAAATGGATTTTTATGGAGTTCATCATGTGATTTCATATTATATGATATTGATTTGAAACTCCTAACAATGTATATTAATTTTTATGCATGGTGGTATTCTTATATTCAATGGTTATGTGTAGCAAGATATTCATGTTGGGTGTTGTATACACCTAAAATTGGCTATGCGCGATTAAATAAATATTTTATATTTGTTTAATAATTATTCTTCTATTAAATAGTTAATTTGAAAAGATTAATTTATTTAATTCATTTTCCTATCTTTCTATTAATTAATATTTTATTAATTAATTCATCTATTCTATTCTTCTAAATAATTAAATATCTAATATTTAATTATTCCTTCTAACCAAGTTAATTAAATATCTAATGTTTAATTATCTTCTCCAAGCAATTAAATATCTAATATTTAATAGTTTCTCTCCTATCCTATAGTCTCAAATATTAAATAATTTCTTAAATTATTTAATCTTTCTTATCCAACTCACCTTCCATCTCCACTTCATCTTCCTTTGCCAACTCATCAAACATGTGGCTAAGGAAATTAATATTTCTTAAATATTAATTCATCATTTATCTTCAACCTCCAGACTTAATGAATATTGTGTATGTGCACATATTTCATAACCTTTTCCTATATTCTCTCCAACATCCCTACATCTTAGGAAGGACTTGAGTCCACTTGTCCTCTCATGCCTAAATTTCCTCCAACCATCCCTAGATTCTCTCAGTCAGCAACCTAGTCAAGGTGAGATGAGTGACACTTGTCTTCTCCTTCCCTCTTTCTCTCAACCTTCACCTTTGCTCACAGCCATCCAAATCTGTAGATCTGATCATGATCGTTGATCTAAGCCACATCATCTCATCCTCTCAAAGTCTATAAAATCAAGAGCTTCAGTTGAGAGGGAGTGGATTCTTCAAAATAGTTTTCAATCAATCATATGCATCCACGATTTTTTGAAGCAAATAGCAATTAGCAAATAGCATATAGCAAATATCATATAGCATTATCATATAGCATAATCATGTAGTATTGCATATCATAGCATTAGTTAACTACAAGTTATCAGTCCATTCTTCATATGCCATCTTGGAAGCCATTAGTGCATTATCTGAGAGCACACCATCTGCAACCAGGAACAGTGGAGTTAGGACACAATGGGACATAAGCCATGAAGGTAAAAATAATGTTTTATTTTAATATCTATTTCATGTAGTTTCATTGGTTGAATTTGGATTTCCTGTAGTATTTCCATTGGTAATTTGTGAAACTAACTTATTGCAGGTAACATTCTGAGGATGAAATTCAAGTCAACACATTTTGGCGCCCACCGTGGGGCTCATGGACCTTGCATATACCTCTAAAAATCTTGCAAATAGTGAAATTAACACATTTGTAATGTAGATTCACACATGTGTGAATTCTGACAGCGCTTTTGTTTTGCAGGTTAGCACATATGCCTTCTAGGTTAGCGCATTTGTAGCATAGGTTAGAACATAAGAATTCTAGGTTAGCGCTTTTGTTTTAAAGTCTGCGCATTTGTATTACCAGTTTGCGCATTTGTGTCCTAGGTTAGCGCATATGTCAAAGAAATTGTGCTTTTGTATCCACAGAGCAGCGCTTTTGTAGTCTATGTTAGCGCTATTGATCTGCAGGTTAGCACTTTTGAATACAAAGATAGCGCATATGTTAGATTAGCGCTTCTGTTTATAAAACTAATAGAATTTTCTTGTAGGTCCGAATGTCCAAGAAATCAGATTTTTTAGACTACCAACATGCATGTGAAGGATGGCATTTAAGGCAAATTTAATGCATTTCATCATCTAGTTAATTAAAAGTCTTCATTTGGAAAGTAATATATCATATCTTGTTCATCTAGTTTAACTAAGAGGATAAATTGATAGCATGCAACTTGCATTTTCAGTATTTTCTCTAAAATAGTTGCACATAGATTTTTAAAAGAGCTAAAAATGAACACCATGCTTGTTGGAGCAACATCTCCAAATAGGATTTAGCCAACAAATTTCTTTGAAAAGGTTAAAAAGAACATTTGTATTCTGTGTCTCGAAAGTGGTAGGTATATGCTCTCCTCTTAATTGGGTGACCAAAAAGCCAAACCCACTCTTTTAAGCTTTCTTTGCTTTCAAGCAATTAATCCTTTAGAGGGCCTTCCTTCCTGAGTTTCCTTGAGGGGGCCAGTCAGAGGGGAACGACCTAAAGTGGAAACGGGCTAATACCGAGTCCTTCCAATCCACTATAAATAAATCATGTTTGTGATGAAAGTCTCAAACAACATGTGCTGATAAGTTCATACCGACACTATGTTTCCCCATAAACCCTATGGAGCGTAACCTCTATAGGTTGGGAACCTTCTATATTTACAGAGCTGAAAGTGCCACATGTATGGCCACATGATTGGAAGCCTTTACTAAAAACCATTTGTACTAGTTGCCAAAATCCTTCTAGTTGTTGGCGCAAGAGGTCGGACCTCTAAAGCGGCTCACACACATACGGTTCCTAGTAGAGATATAAAGTTTGCCATGGGGAGTTTTCATGGAAACTGGTGCTTGGTTGCCCTGAAGAAGTGAGTGCCGATGGTGGAGCCAGTGGGGTCAAGCATCTAAATATCCGCTTTGAATAGCATAGCCTCGAGGGAAACCCCATGTGAGATTCAACAACTATTGTCTCATCTTGCCATAGGAATTGTACTTGCTTGTGCATTTTGTTTATTTAAACATTGTGTCTTCTATGTCTGTAACATGTTCCAAATGGTCAAAAAATTGAAGAAAATTATCATCTACAAGAGAGCAAAAAATCCAACAAATTGCTGAAAAAGTTTGATCAAAAAGGGGAATACAAAAGCTTTCCAACACTTGAAACAGCAGATCAAAATCAAAGTATTAAAACATCCACATCAAAATAATTCTTGAAGTAGGTTTGTCTCTAAAACCATCACATACTTTTCAAACTAGCTCAAACAACTCGGTTACTAATCCAACAAAGTTATGCTCAAAGGTTCTATAAACATCAACATTCAACAAGCTATCGATTCAACCATCTTAAGTGCAAAAATCAACATCTTTGTCAAGTTTCTCATCAAGATAATCAAATCCTCTATCACGAAACTTGATCAAATCCATACTAGGTTCCTAATCTTGGATATATCTTTCCTATTTTGAACCTAGGTTATATCAAAATCAAAATTGCACCAACATTGGAATCAAACAAACTTGTGAATTGCCAAATGCTTATATGACTTTTAAGTATCACCTTAAGAAAAGAAAACCCAGTTATAAAGCTACTCAGAAAAGGATAAGATTCTTGTATATCAATCGCAAGATATTATTGCAACATAGGACATTCCTACACCATTTTTGTCACTACTTACGTAGCTGCGGTACAGAATTTGATGGTGAAACTTTACAAAGACATGCCTTTCAACAAAGAGATGCTTTATCCCAACGAACAAAAAATAGTGGTAAGATCAACAAGGCATATCTTCCTAAACCAATAATTACCTATTGACTTTGTCATTGGGAAATTTCAACAACTTTGAGATAATCACATGCCAGTTTGGACTAGAGCCCAATACGAACAACTTAGAAAACAACAACAAATGGAAGAAGAAGATAATCCTGTATTCCACACTTTTGGATTTACCGTTGTTGACGAAGAAGCAGTCAATAGCACCATTAGAGACCTTGAGCAAGATTTCAAATTTGATAGGCTAATGGAAAAATTGTTGGCAAAAGAAAAAGAAAAATATCTCTTGATGTTGGCAAAATCTGGAGCTAAACTACCACAAGATTTTAACATAGAAAGCTTGAAACAAGATGTGGAAGAAAGTAACACCCAAAACATGAATGAGAAAAATAACGAAGATGGGAACAAAGAAAGTAATGAAGAAACAAGGAAAGAAAGGGATGATAAAAGAAAAGAGCGTAGTGACAAAAGAACTCACGAAGAAACAAGGAAAAACCATATGGACAATCCATTATCAAACCTTACTCAACAAATACAAACTCTACAACAACAGATACAAGACATGCAAAATGGGACAAGCTCCAAGAAATATTCATTAGAAGATATATGTCCATATCCTTTTGATAAAAATCTGAATATGATACCATTTTCGCAACATTGTGAGATTCCTAAATATGACAAATACGATGGAAAATCTGATCCTCAAGATCACATTAGGGAGTTTTGTACTATGAGCATGGAATTTGCTCATGATGAAACTTACCTTATAGGTCTTTTTCCTAGGAGTTTAAATGGACAATCAATAGAATGGTTTTCAAGATTACCACCTGGAATCAAATCCTTTGAAGAACTTGTGAATGGGTTTATTTCACAGTATTCCTACATTATAAGGAATGAAATAACAATGCTAGATCTTTACAATGTTAAACAAAAGAATGGTGAATCCTTTATGATCTTCTTACAATGATGGAAATGCATGTTTAATAGGTATCCCCGAGATGTACCTGGTCAAGAAAAGATGGACATATTCATTGATAATCTTATCAGTGAAATGAGTTATCGACTAAGGATGCAATGTCCTCCCTCTTTTGCCAAAATGATTGAGAATGGTCTGAAAATAGAGAACGCAATGGTAAAGAAAGGAGAACTAAAACTCTACAATAATTCATACAACAACAACAACAATGACAAACCCAAGTTCTGGTCAAAGCATAGAAATGTCAACAACGAAGGGAATGATGATAATAGTACTACAAAACAATAACAACTAATTTTCAATCTATCAAGTCAAAACCCAAGCAATAACAATCTAGAAAACAATAAAGCTAAGTCCTTTTTCTCCAATCCTCGAAGGAAATTCACAAATATTGGAGAATCTTTGGAATCAGCTCTAAAAATTTTGCTTGCCAACAAATTAATTGTTCTACCAGAAGCAAGAAATTATGAATCACCAGTCAAGCCTAATTGGTGGAAATACAATCATTTTTGCAACTATTATCAGAATAAAGGACACCTAACAAATAATTGTCAGAGATTGAAACACCTTATCCAAGATCTAATCGATAATGGAACCATCACAGTGGATAGCCATAAAACAAACAAATCACACTTGGCTTTCAAAACTCCACTCCCAAATTATGACAAAGGCAAATCGTCCCAATTAAAAGATGACAAAGGAAAAACCAAAGTGAATTACACTTATACATACGATGATGTGGTGAATGTAATCATTGTTAACAAAAACTCATCTTTAGAACCAATCAATGTTATCACGAGAAGCAAAGAAAAGGTTACCTTTCCAAGAGTAGCAAAAGATCTGCCACCTAATCCACAACAATACAATTTAGTAAAGCAATTACAAAGAATACCTACTCAAATATCAATTCTGGAACTTCTCAAGATTTCACCTATGCACAAGGACATTTTGGAGAAAGCTTTAGTGGAAAAAATAGTTTCAAAAGATTTCGATGTAGATCAGTTCCAAAATATGGTAGGACACCTTATAGCTCCTCATTGCTTATCATTTTCTGAGAATGATGACGCATCCCTACAACATCCTCATAATTCTCCCTTACATGTTGAAGTCTCCATAAATAAAACTCATGTTAAACGTGTGCTCATAGATGGAAGAGCTGGCTTAAACATTTGTGCATTAAGTTTGATAAAAGTTTTGGGATATTCAGAGAATGCAATAGACCTGAAAAAGAAAATCACCATCAAAGCTTATGATGAAGCAGAGCGTTCTTCTAAAGGAACTGTTGTGCTACCAATAAGAATAGGACCTGTGGAAAAGGATACATTGTGTCAAGTTTTAGATTTAAACCTCTCCTACAACATTCTTCTAGGGAGACCATGGATTCACAAGATGTAAGCAGTTCCTTCTACATACCATCAATGTGTGAAATTTCCTCATGAAGGAAAGGAAATCACTATAATTGTAGATTCCAGTCAATATTGCAATATTGCATAACAGAGAATCAGTATATCCTACTAAAGAAGTTCAAGCAAAGCTATGGGAAACTTTTGAAGAAAAGCTCAAGTTAAATGATGAAGGAATGGGAACGTATTCTTTGCAAAATTTTCCACTTTCCCCTAAGTCATATGGAAAGCCTACCGATGTTCAATCAAAGACATCAGAAAAATCAAAATATATGTTTAAAGGAACCTTTGTTAGTGCTGGAACTCTTGAAGAGGAAAATGAAGACAAAGATATTCTAGGTTGGTTATACAAGGATGAAGACAAAACTATAGCAACAGTAACAAAAGTCAATATTCCCATAAAACAATATGGCAAAGGATATGAAATCATGCAAAAGATGGGATATGAAGGAAAAGGACCAATTAGTAAGCAACATCAAGGTATTTCAGAACCTATTTGTCTGCACTCACAATCCACAGAAGATAAATCTAGGCTGGGATATCTAAAATCCAATCAAAAGCAACATAATCATCAACAACAAAAATGGAGAAAGAAATCAGTTTCTAAAGAAGAAAATTGGAAAGAAAAGTTACATCAAGCAGCTGAAATAGTAACCAATAAACAAAAGAAACAAGAAGAACATAAAAAGAAAGGAGAGGAGATTACCATCAAAGATGGAGAAAAATCTTGTCAACAAGTCCTAAAAATACAAACAAAGGCAAAATCTGAACAAGATATTCCAAAAGTAGTAAAAATAGAGATGACAGAAATCAGAGAACTCTTTGCACCATACGACATTCCAGTATGGTATAGTGGAGTAATCTTAGATCAGGATTCAGAAACAAATTCCAATGAATATGAATGGGGTCCAGATGTCTTATCCACTACATCAAGTAAGGAACACAATGAAGATCAAACAGCTATCACAGAAGAAGACTTGTCTATTGCAGAACAAAAGATGAAGTTAGAAAGAAGACAAGAGAAACTCAGAATTCAAAGAAAAAAGGTGTATGCAAGAAGAAAAGGGAATGAAAAAGATAGAGGAGCAATGCCACAAGAAGTGCAAACAAAGATCAGATATGCAAGAACCATAGAAGAACTAAGAGATAGTCAAATTTCATTGACTATTAGTCTAGAAGAAGTTGAGTTTGAAAGGAGACAAAATTTATTAAAAGAACCCACTTTATCATGTGCACAAATATGTCAACTTCTAAATGCAAATGAGGTCAATCAAGAAGGAATTTGCAGTATCAAAGATGTGTGTGTAGATATAATCCATTCATTTAAGGGACAAATGTCAGTTGAAGATCCACTTGAGTATGAACTACAAAATCCTAATATCAATTTTGTTAAGACTAATTCGGAAACACTTGAGAAAGACAATTCTCAAAAAGATTTAATCTATGACAGTACCTATTCTACACCAAGTTATGATCATTATGTCATGAACATTGAAACACGTAATGATGACAGTGATTATGATTTACCCCTTCTACATCCTGAACTAATTTATTGGGATAACTTAGACAACCTTGAACTAAATGTCTTTTCCAATTATCATGACTTAGTTGTGTACCTTAACATTTTTGAACCCATCCATCCTAAGATATCTTCCATTGTAGAATCAAGTGATGTTTCTCATAATCAGGAGAATACCAAACTTTCCAGTCACAAAAATGAAATAAAACAAGGAAAGAGACCTATTGTTGAAAACCATTTCATGACAACACTAGATCAATCAAAAGAGAAAATAAAGGACGTATCTAATGGTGAAAACCTCCTTGAGATGCCAGAAGATGGAAAGTTTGATATTCTTCCTGCATATTTTCAAGAGAGATCTGCTATCCTGATAGAACCCACAGAAGTAGTAAGCATTGGTACATCAAAGGATCCTAAAATACTTCATTTTGCTGCCTCATTATTAGAAAAAGAGAGGAAAGAATACATGAAATTCTTTATGCAGAGACAAATAAATTTTTCTTGGTCTTATGCAGATATGCTAGGTCTTAACCCAGATCTTATCATGCATCATCTTAATGTGGATTTAAAAGCAAAACTAGTTAAGTAGAAACTAAGAAAGATGCATCCGCATATCGCTCTCCTTGTAAAAAACTGCGCTAAAGAAGCTATTAGAAGTGGGTTTTATAAGACCAGCTACTTATCCAGAATGGGTTTCAAGTATTGTACCAGTATCAAAACCAGATAAGAGCATAAGAGTCTGTATAGATTTCAAAGATCTTAATAAATCATGTCCAAAAGATGATTTCCTGCTACCAAACATTGATATCATAGTAGACTTATCAGCAGGACATGAGATGTTTTCATTAATGGATGGCTTCTCAGGATATAATCAAATAAGAATTGCACCTGATGATCAAGAGAAGATAGCTTTCACCTGTGCATGGGGAACATATTGTTGGAATGTTATACCATTTGGGCTTAAGAATGCAAGAGTGACTTATCAAAGGGATATGACTACAATTTTCCATGATATGATGCATACATTTATGGAAGATTATGTCGATGACATACTTGCAAAATCTCACACAAGAAAAGAACATTTGAACATTTTAAGCAAGATTTTTAACAGGCTAGAAAGATATCAATTGAGATTAAATCCAAAGAAATGTGCATTTGGGGTAACCTCTGGAAAGCTCCTTGGGTACATTATATCAGCTCGTGGCATTGAAGTAGATCCTGAAAAAGTTAAAGCTATTATGGAGATGGAATCACCTAAGAATATAAGTCAATTGCGATCTTTACAAGGAAGATTGCAATCAATCAGGAGATTTGTTTCTCAGTTAGCCGATAGATGCCTTCCATTTACCCATCTTATACATAAAAATGTTCCATTCAAATGGGATCTAAAATGTGAGGAAGCTTTCTTGCAAATAAAAGAATATCTTATGAGTCCTCCAGTACTGATATCACCAACTAAAGGGAAAACATTGTTACTCTATGTCTCCACAACAACTGTATCATTAGGCGCTCTCCTAGCTCAACATGATGACGATGGAAAAGAAAGAGCAGTTTATTATATCAGCAGAACACTTGTTGGCTACGAATTAAATTATTCCTCAATTGAAAAGATATGTCTAGCAGTTGTATTTGCAACTCAGAAGTTACAACATTATATGTTGATTGATTCCGTAAAACTAATAGCAAAGATAGATCCTCTCAAATATCTATTGAGCAAATCAACATTGACAGGGAGACTAGCTAAATGGGTTATGATACTGAGTGAATTTGACATAGAATATGTTGACCGGAAAGCTATCAAGGGACAAGTCATCGCTGATCAATTGGTCGATGCACCTTTATAAAATGGCATGCCTTTGCATATTGAATTCCTTGATGCAGATATCTTGACAGTAAGTACAAACTTTTGGGAATTGTACTTTGATGGTTCTTATACCCAATATGGTTCAAGCGCAGGAATCTTTTTTATCACACCTCAAGGACATACAATTCTGAAATCATATAGACTGTGGTTTCTATGCACTAATAATACTGCAGAGTATGAAGCATTGGCTATAGGGCTCAAAATGGCCATTGAATGGAATGTCAAAAAACTCCATGTCTATGGTGATTCACAACTTGTCATAAATCAAATAAATGATGAATATCAAACAAAGGATGATAAGCTTATGCCATACAAATAGCTAGTGGAGGAATTTAAAGGACACTTTAATGAAATCACATTCACTCAAATTCCTAGAAATGAGAATAAAGCGGTAGATGCAATGGCTACAATAGCATCTCTCTTGCAAAATAAGGAGAATCAACAGTGCTACGAATTTCTTGTGGAAGATATCTCAACCCCTACTATCCAATCCCAGCATACCTATCAAATTTTCCATATATCAAGAACCAGTCAATCCTTATACGATCAAACCTACCAATATTTGAAAGATCATATCCTTCCTCTTGAATTATCTTGTAATCAATGAAGAAAGTTTATCTGTCAGTCCTCTCGCTATACCATTATTGTTGATATCCTATATAGGCATGGTCTAGATGGTACATTGTTGAGATGTCTTGAAAAAGATGAATCTGAAAGAGCTCTTAATGACATTCATGCGGGTATTTGCGGTATACACTTAAGTGGTTTAACATTAGCTAAGAAACTTATTCATATGGGTTACTTCTAGCCTACTATGGAAAGAGATTCATTCACCTATGCTAGAAAATGTAAACAATGTCAAATTCATGGAAATCTAATTCATGCACCAGCACAAGAGTTATATCCTATGACAGGATCATGGCCATTTTCACAATGGGGCCTTGATTTGGTAGGGAAAATCAATCCCTCATCTTCTAATAGGCATAAGTTTATTCTGATTGCTACTGAATATTTTACTAAGTGGATTGAATCAGTGCCTTTAACAACAGTGACAGGAAAACAAATACCATCATTCATTTTGAATTATATAATTTGTCGCTATGGAGTTCCTATGACCATTATCACTGATAATGGAAGACCATTCAATAATCAAGATGTGAAAGAGCTATGTGAATGGTTTCGTATCCAACATAGGTTCTCTACTCCATATTATCCACAAGGTAATGGTCAAGTTGAGGCATCAAACAAAACTATCTTGAAAATCTTGAAGAAAATAGTCAATGAAGCTGGAAAAGATTGGCACATTCAACTAAATCCTGCTCTTTGGGCATACCGAACTAGTGTCTACACTCCAACAGGGGCAACTCCATATTGTTTGGTCTATGGATCAAAAGCCATATTGCCTATAGAAGTAGAGATACCTTCTCTACAAGTATCCTTGCATGGTCTTATACCAGAAGAAGAAGAACAAGTCTCTCGACTCCAAGAACTAGAATTGATCCAAGAACGTCGCCAAAATGCAATAGAATATATGAAAGTATACCAACAAAGAATGGCAAGAAGCTATAACCACAAAGTCAAGCCGTGTATTTTCCAGATTGGAGATATAGTTCTAAGGGAGAATCCAAGAAATCGGCATGACTGAGAAAAGAAGGGAAAATTTGAACCAAATTGGCTAGGACCTTTTGTTATAGTAGCAGCATATGGATCAGGAGCATATAAGTTATCTACCCCTAAAGGTGATTGGTTTTATAAACCTATCAATTCTATCCATCTCAAGAAATTCTATGCTTGAGATATAAAGTCCTGAAAAAATCAATAAAAAGCATATAAAGTCCTGAAAAAATCAATAAAAAGCATATAAAATCCAAAAAAAAAAAATGCAATAAACTTAGGTGGTGAAAACCTGGTAAACAAGTGCTATCTACAAAGTAAGTTCCTTCATCTATGAGATCACTTTGCGCATCTATCCACTCCATCCTATCGCATCTATCACTTTCATCATATCTTACCTTATCCATTCCATTCCATCTTTCACATCCATTGCTCTGAACCATTTAGCAAGAAATATGCAGCTTACCAACAGTTATCAATCTTTGACATACTTGTCATAGTTACTATCTTAGATCTTATCAGAATCAATCAATCTGCATTTGTATCCATCCATAGTTTGGATCTTGATCAATTCATACATCCATAATAAATTTTTGTTTCCACTAGGGGCAAAATCCTAATTACTTTTGCTAAGGTGATCTTTTGAATCTTTGAAAATCCAAAACATTTGAAAAACTTAGAAAAACAAAAACACCTAGGATTTTGAAACAGATAACGAGCAACATAGCAATGAAAATCAAGGCATTTCATCAACAACTGAATTGTGAAAACAAAGAAACCAAGAATCAACCAACAAGTAATAAAGGATTATCAAAGATCATTCATCAAGATGATTATATCAGTTAATGACCATAAGAACATGTGAATGACATGCAAGATTTAGTGTTTATATCTTGATTTTATTGCTAATCATGTACTCTATGCAACTCAAGGATGTCCATGACTAGAGAATCTATGATGGGGCATGATTATTTTTCTTTCCATGTAAGAAATACTTAGGTCATCTTGAATCATTATGTCAAGTTGCTTGTATTTTCTTACAACATTTAAAGCTCAATGATGAAATCAAAGCGTTGTTACAAGATAGCATATGAAGAATGGCAGTACAATTTTTAGTTAGATCATTTCATTAGCTCAGTATTCATCTGCATTATAAGCATTCATTTGTCAGTTGCATTATAAGCATATCATTTTATTAATAAATCAACGGTCATAAATAAAGATTGAGTATACTTGGACAAATAAAAATAATTTGCATTTAATCATTATAGGTGCATTCATTTTCAATCATTTTAATCATTATCCATTTCATTTAGTGGCATTTCATCAATTGCGTTTAGTTTGCATTCAAATTAAGTGCATTGCATTCATCATGTAGTGTATCATTATTATTGTTTGCATTATTATTTTATTAATGATCATTTAGTTGCATCTTTGCACTTAGATTCATAATCATTATAAGCATTATATAAAAATCAAAAACATTTCATGTAGATCATTTGCATTTAAATAATTATAAATAAAAAAATTAATTAATCATTCATTTGCATTTCCATATAGATCATTTGCATTTGCATCATTTTTCCATATCATTTAAGTTAGTAATCATTTTCATTTGCATCCAAGATCATCAAAATCAAAAATTAAAAAAGCATTAATCATTACATCCATATAAACAAAGCATATAGATTATCATAAAAAGAGAATAACATGCATAAATATCATCATCCATCTAATACATGCATATAGCATCATCATCAAATAGAGTAACATGCATAATAAAGAAAGATCATCATATAGAGTCCATGTCTGCATATAGATCATAATAAAACAATACAAGTCCAAGTAAACAATGATATCAAATAAATAATACAAATGCCTCATCAAATACAAATCAAGTCATGGTTGTCCTGTACCACTACCACCTGACTGTGTCTGTCTCTGTGGTTGTGGATGAGAAGATCCTCCAGATGCCTGTCTCCACTAATCACCACTCCTCTGAGGAGGTCCCATGACCCCACCACTGCTAGTGTCCATCAATACAGTGGTATGATAACTACCTGCTCTCTGGCTCTCTACAACTACCTCCTCATATCATCATCGCCAGTGGGAAGTCTCCTTCCCGGCCTGAACTAATGCTCTAATAGTATCAGCTGAGAGAGTACCTGATCCAACCTGCTGAATATGATCAAGAAGGCCTTGAGTATCTTGCTACCTCCTAACAGCTCTATCCCGCTCAGTAATAAGAGTCTACACCTGTGCTCGAAGCTGATCAATCTGTGCTCTTAGACTGTCAATGATAACCTGCTCTGGCACATCATGCCCTGGTGCAACCTGCTCTGGCACATCATGCTCTGGTGCAACCTACTCTGACAAATCCTGTTGTGGTGCATGAACCTTGATCCCCTCACCACCAACCTATCCAACTATTGGAATCTCAGTCCGAGTAACTCTCTAAATCCATCATCCAATCAAGGGAACATGATCCTGAGGATCCTCATCATCACCACCATGCGCTGCAATAACCCTAGGATCTAGCTGAATCTATCCAAAATCAATGCCTCTCCCGCAACCCCCATCCAGTCCAATCCCCCTACCTCCTATCAATGGTAATCCCCTCGATCATCTCATTCCTGCGCTATCATGATCACTCCCAAACCGTCCAACATCCCTCCCACCCATAGGACGTGCTCTCTCAATCCTGCCAGCCAATCCAAACGGTCCTCCACGAACTCTCAATCGACCTCCCCTCCGTCCAGGTCTCCTCCCACCACCACCACCATCCCCACCATCATCTCCACCTCCCACAGCCTCCTGGGCAGCTCTAAGCTCTCGTCTCCATCTCCATCTCCTAGAAACTAGATCATCTAAATCATCATCCTCATCTCCTGAGCTGGGTGGAGGATCTGTTGGATCAGTAATGCAAGGAAATGGATGAGCTAATATGTACTGAGCATAATCTGTAGTAACCCCGAGATCAAGAATGTGTAATCTCATATCATATGTCACTCTCGGAGTAGAAACAAAATCTGCACGCACAATCTCAAATGACAACAAAGGTCCCCAATCTCGCCTATCTCTATACCATCGAGCACATATAGTCACACCAGTAGGCATAGGCTGAATGATACCAAACTGTCTCAGAATATAACCAATCAACTATCGCTCAACAATGAAAGGAGTCCAACCAATCAGATATCTACTCTGCATGATGAATGGTAATGTCTGTGCATCATCCATCCATAGCTCACAATCAAGATATGGTCTCCAAGTCACGCTATCTAATGAATCTAATACCCACCGCCAATACTCCATCTTACCCAGCTTATGCTGAGTAAGGATACCTGCATAAAAGTACACATATGGTTGCCTCTCTCCATGAACTCTATGATGGATAGGCCGCATAACCGCAATATGCTCCCAGCACCAGATTTGTAATAAAGTGCATCTTGTAGATAAACTCGCACTCTCATCATACACTACCTGATGAAGATCATGGTATAAGTGTGCCAGCATGCAAACACCCCAAGCATATCGAGTATGATGTTGAATCATACTAAGGAGAATCTCACCCCATCCAACAGAAAAACCTCGTGACCTCCTATCAGGACATATAAATCCTCCAATCAGACCAGCAAGAATAACAGGAAGAGCCTCGTAATACATCACCATATCTACCCATCAGATCTCTCCTCTACCAATGCTCTCATTAGCAAATGCAACTCTGCAAGCCTCTGTACGAACTCAATCTTGAAAATCATACTGTACAAGCTCACCAGTCACTGGGATGTGCAAAATCTTGTAGACATCCACAAGAGACACACTAATCTCACCCGTCAGTAGGTGGAAAGTGTTATGCTCGCTGTGCCATCTCTCGGCCAATGCTATCAACAAACCTCTGTTATGCGTAATCTCAGGCATATATAACAAATGGCATAAACCACAGGCATCTATGTGTCTAATCTCAGCTTGGGTAAGCTCTGGAACTAAATGACGCACTGCCGCTAATTTCTCCCAACACTGGAGAACATCAAGTTTCTCCTATTTATCAAAAGAAATCATCAATCAATCATCAAATCATCTATCTATCTATCAAAATCAAATCGAAGCAACTTACGCTATCAAATCATTTTAAAACCTATCAATCATGGTTTTCTATCAATCACCGAGTTTACTCAAAACTCTGCTAAGCTCTTACATCAGAAACTAAATCGGTTTCTTAGAGCCAATCAAATCAATCAAGCTAATCTATCAATCCAATCTATCGATAAAATCTATCGATCCAATCTATCAATCCAATCTATCGATCAAAATCAAGCAATCAACCTATCTATCCATCTATCAGGCATGCAATCACTCAATCCAGTTCCTATTTTATCATCGATCCGTATTAAACATGTTAAATCTACATCTTAGGTTTAATCAACATCCCTACATCTTAGGAAGGACTTGAGTCCACTTGTCCTCTCATGCCTAAATTTCCTCCAACCATCCCTAGATTCTCTCAGTCAGCAACCCAATCAAGGTGAGATGAGTGACACTTTTCTTCTCCTTCCCCCTTTCTCTCAACCTTCACCTTTGCTCACAGTCATCCAAATCTGCAGATCTGATCATGACCGTTGATCTAAGCCACATCATCTCATCCTCTCAAAGTCTATAAAATCAAGAGCTTCAGTTGAGAGGGAGTGGAGTCTTCAAAATAGTTTTCAATCAATCATATGCATCTGTGATTTTTTGAAGCAAATAGCAATTAGCAAATAGCATATAGCAAATAACATATAGCAAATAGCATATAGTAAATATCATATAGCATTATCATATAGTATAATCATGTAGTATTGCATATCATAGCATCAGTTAACTACAAGTTATCAATCCATTCTTCATATGCCATCTTGGAAGCCATCAGTGCATTGTCTGAGAGCACACCATCTGCAACCAGGAATAGTGGAGTTAGGACACAATGGGACATAAGCCATGAAGGTAAAAATAATGTTTTATTTTAATATGTATTTTATGTAGTTTCATTGGTTGAATTTGGATTTCCTGTAGTATTTCCATTGGTATTTTGTGAAACTAACTTGTTGTAGGTAACATTCTGAGGATGAAATTCAAGTCGACATGGGTGTCTATTTTTGGCTCCTTAGTAATATGGAGAAAGTTGGGTTGTCTTAACTATGGTGTAATGTGTTTAAGTTGGGTGCTTGTATTAAGCCCCTGACATTGGAATACATTGTTTTATTAAACCTAAATGCATGTAGTCTATGATATTGATCATTGGGTGATCTAAAGCTTCTAGTATAGATTAGATCCTTTGTATGCATGCACATAATGGTAGTTGTGGAGTTGGCCAACAAATGGGCTTGGAGTTTGTGAACATCTTCTTCATTTTGGTTGGTTGTACTTGAATGTATCAACTTCATGTTCGTTGGGTCTAAGGGTTTTGTATATTTTCCATTCAAAAACTATGAGTATGCATAGCTATTCTATTTCATTGTCCTAGTTTAATTATTCTAGTATTTTTCAGATTTATGGGTCTTCCAAATTATAAGCGAGTATGGATTTGCTTGTGTGTCCATGAACACAATGTTTGTAGGACTTGTGGGTTTTTCTCAAATCTACATATGAACTATTTTTTTAGATTATGATTCCCTCTAAGTATTTTTAGATGTAAGATAGTTGGATTTTTGCATGTATACTTCATGCATGGTGAGAGGAGGTTTGTATCTTTATTAGTGTGGAGATGCCGGTACATCATTAGTCACCCAACATTTCTATAATGTTTTCTCGATGGGTTCTTGGGTTGTGGTTCTAAATTATGGATTTTTTTGTCCAGTTGAGTTTATTGGTGATATGGTATTTTAGTCCTAAATTCAACATGTTATATTCTTGATATCTCAATTTTAAATATTATTATTGTGTTGATGAGTTTGCATGTTTTATTGTTTAGGATGTATGAGTTGTGCAATTGTGTGGGCTAATCACCCATTTTTTTGTAGTGTGATGACTTGGATGGATTGTCTATATCCATGAGATTGATTTAGTGTTAATGTAGACTTGGTTAGTTGGCTTGGTCTTTGGTCACTTGTGAATTAATATGTTGTATTGAGATGAGAGGATGGATGTTGTTGAGTACCTGGATAATCAATTATGAAGGCTTATATCATTTTATTTATCACAATTCTTGGAGAGATTTCTATAATAATTTAGTGGGATAGTTGGTATTGATTGTAGGTTCATCACTTGGTGATGGATGATCTTCTATTGTGGTTGTTGGTGTAATGGAAGAGCTCTTCAATCCTCTTGTTCCAATGGAGTTATTTGACATCTTTAGTCTCATAGTTAAGACATGGTTATCTTCATGTTATTGGAAATGTTCAGAATTGGGATAGCTACTAAGGATTCTTGGAGTCTTTGGTTGAGGTGTCAAAGTTTTTTGACTTGGTGGTTTTTATAGGCGACCCTTGGTGTAGAGGATGGTTTGATGTTGTGCCATGACAGACAATTGATTTCACATTAAATTGTTGACATGATACTATTAGATAATGATATCATGATTGGGTTATTGATTCCATGGTTGGATCTTTGACGATGGTCTAGTTAGTTCTCATGGTATTGAATACATTGATCATGTTCTTAAGAGATTCATATGGATACAGTGATGCATTTGTAGTTTAGCATGGATTGATTAATTTTTGTTTCTCATAGATACATAGAGACTTATGTGAGGCATTTGTTGAGTCAATTACTTGTTAGAGGTTTCAACAAACAAATTGAGAACCCTTTCACTTAGACATGGATGCGGGTTCACAATAGACCTGAGAGGAGGTTAATCTTCAAGAAAGTCTATGTGACAGTTTCTCTTGTAGGAGAAATCTCATTCCTCACTCTTGGTCTACTTGGAATATAATCATCTGAAAGGCATAAACCATTTTGTTTTCATATGCATTATGTTTTATATTTTTTATTCTCATGAAGATGGATCTTGAGTTATAGTTTGTAGTTTTTAGGGTTCCTTTGACAAGTGTTTAGCATGTTTAACTCCTTAGGTATATAATTTTATTTATTAGAAGTTTTGAAGATGTTATTGGGCTATTTCCTAATATAGAAATGTTTTTAGTTTGATCTTCCTTGTTTTGGAGAAGATTACTTCCACATTGGTGATATTTGATATATATGTTTTGTTTGATATAATAAGATCAAACATTTGGGTGTTGTTGAGGCTTTTCTTTTGAGGTTGTGATGGGGATCTTACTTGACACAACTCAACACTTTTAGATGTTGGTAGGACATGATCAAGATATGATTTATAGGTAATCTCTTTATTCTATGACTACTTCTTGAAGGTTTGTATTCACATGGAGTAGTGTGGTAGACTTGGGAGAGTTGTCAACACTTTTAGATGTTGGTAGGACATGGTCGAGATATGATTTATAGGTAATCTCTTTATTCTATGACTACTTCTTGAAGGTTTGTATTCACATGGAGTAGTGTGGTAGACTTGGGAGAGTTGAAGTGACATGTAAATGCTTGAAATTGAAAAAAAAAATTATAATTTTATATATACTCTTTTGGTTTAAATGTGAACAATACACTTTTGAAGTAAAATTTTCACATCCTACATTTTTAAATTTTTTACCATAGTTTTATCTTAAAAATAGATATTTTAATTTTTTTCCTATAATAATTAATCTTAAAAAAGGCAAGGAAATCAATATATGAATTGAGGTCCATTGCCTCCACAACTATGAGCATGTCAAACCAAAAAGGATGCATTTCAAAAAGAAAGAGAAGAAAATTTACTTGAAGTAAACCACGCCCAATCCATTTCAAAATAAGAGTTACGAGACACAAACATCTTTAATTCAATTCAAACATCAATGACATCTTTTTCCAATGTCAATTTACGCAAAAAAAATCCTTGAACTATGATTTTTATCTAATTCTTTCAATTTCTCCCATCCAGAGGGTTTGAGAGCATTAATTTTGAAAATATAAAAATGAATGAAAATTGAAATTCTTTTCTATTTATGCTCTTTTTCAAATTGCAATTATTTTCTATGTTTCATTTGCTTTATTTTCTTTTTTCAAAATTGAAATTAGAAGTTAAACATCATTAAATAAATTAAGGCCTTTCAATGAGATTAATAATCTCTAATAACAAGCTAACACTAGCCTCATGCAATTAAAACTTACTTAATTCAATAAGTCATATTTAATTAATTTTAATAAAAGCAATATACTTTCTTAAGCAATTGTTTTTCAAATAATTATTTAAAAACAATTATTTATGAAATAATTTCTCTTGATTTTTTAAAATAATGAATGATTTTGTGATGTAATTAAATCAAAATTCTTCTTTTTTTCTTTTTTCATTTTTTTAACTTTAAAAATGCATTAAACATTATGACCATTTAAAAATTTAACCGTACAATTATATTTGAATGCATACAATGAAGTAAGCAACTAAAATTACCATTCACATTTATGGGTTTTCTACATCACATGGATACTTGAATCATAAATGATTCATATTCAAATTCAAAATGGAAAAGATTAAATATTCATCTCACACATAAATTAGGTAGATGGAACCAAACACATTAACTCAAAGTGAGATCTCTAAATTAACTATTGTTGAAGAATAACTAAAATCTCTATATTCAAGTGGAGAAATACCTTGTACCTACACTCTCAAAGTGTATGTAAGTGAATTTTATCAATACAAAATAGCCAAAGCAATGCATGATCATGAAATGAGGCACGATATAACATACATCGTATAATAATAGGAACACGATAATCACAATCATCTAAAATGCCAACAAAATGACAATATCGTCCATTTTTATAAATATGTACATACCTACAAAGTTAAAATATAGGATGTTACGGGGGTGACCCAAGTAGTACAACGGTTAAAACACTTGCTTGGTGAAATCGCCACCAAGGTTAAAATCCTTGCTAGGTCGTTATGCTCACAAGCTTACTTCTTTCGCTGGGCTAGTGTGCTTGCATATTTGAACAACAATAGTGTTCGACACCTTAAAAAGTGTTCATTACCAATAAAAATAAAAAAATAAAAAAATATAGGATGTTACAATCACTAAAATAATGAAATATATAAACCAAATGCCTATAAAGATATCAATGAGACAAACACCATGATAATCTAGACTTAAAAAGCATAAAATGAACACTTTAAGACATGTAACATAATCCTAATGCTATTCACAATTTCATGCATAAAGCTTGTTGGGTGAAAATTTTGTAAACTAGAAAGGTTTACAAAATTGTGGTTTCAACCACAGAATGTGAGATTTAATCTCTCCTCACAAAGGGAAGGTTGGCTTCTTATTGCTTTCTTATAAAATAACTCATGACTAAGAACTAAAACTAAACTAACTATTTGGATCTTCCTGTAGACACCTAAAATTGTCCTAGCCTAATTAAATAAATATTTTATAATTAATTATTTTTATCCTAAGCCTTCTATTAATTAAATAGATCTTTATTTATTTAATTAAGTCATTAAGCCTTTTCTAGCCTTTCCCTACTTAAATAAATATTTTTATTATCCTTTCCCTAAATTAAATAAAAATTGTATTTATTTAATTGGTCTCATTCTTCTATTAATTAAATAATTATTTATTTATTTAATTAATTCATTATATTTTTCCCTCCATGACACTTGTCATTCATCTCTTAATTTACGTTTAACCACCTTCCTATTATTTTATCATTTTCTCCACCTACCCTTTAATCCTAGCCGACCATTTATCCTTTTACCTTTTGATCTTATCCGTCCATTTTATAAGGTGTCTTCTTGATATAGGAGCATCCTAGGTCTATGAGCAATCTTGCATCAACCAAAAATATTTCCTTTCAATTTAGTTCTTGTTCAGTTTAGTGTGTTGTTTTTTGTGTTCGTGTCGGTATGTTCCGGTAGTTGCTTGCTTTTCATTGCAAATCATATTTTCGGTTTCCAGGCTTGTTCATGTGCTTAATTCCATATTCTCGGTTCATTTGGATTCTCTTCCGACAAGATATTGCTTTTGGTTTGGTTGTTTCTGGGTTCCAGAGTAGTTTTGGGCTTACCGAATGGATTCCTTCTTTTCTAGAGAAGTTTCTTGGCGTGTGGATCCATTGTGGGACTTGTCTAATGTTCTTTGGCATGTGGCTGACCTTCTTGATGATCCATGCTTCTTGGTTGTTCTTTTCCAGAGGATTTCCTTTCATTATTAGGGTCGACCTATTCAAACATTTCATTTTCCTGCATTGGTAAATGTAATCTTTTGTGGCCGACCCGGATATGTTTCGGAGGGTATATATATGGTTTTATGTGATCATTTGTAAGTAAGTGGAGTAGTACGAGGATTTAGATTCATGATTTGAGATCTGGAAGACTCTGAGAGTTCCAGATGGATTGTAATCTGGCATGTAGCTTGCAAGTAACCTGTTGATTACTAGATGTTCTGTGATGAGTATATGATGATACCAAAAGTTCTAAGATATTATTATGATATGATTATGTAATATTTCAATGTTTTATTATGGCTTCCATTGTGTTACTCTTGTTGCATGAGTTGGTCAGTTCTCTTTGAGGATCCACCGGTCATGGCTGCACCAAGTGGTATCAGAGCTGGTTATGAACCTGTTGTTGGAGGAGGAGTTGGTTGTGAACCTTGAGGCATTCCTTTGGGTGGATAGATCACCAATTGGAGGCAGGCTGCAGGTTGATCCGGTAGATTGTTGAGGAGAGGCAACCGGAACCAGGTAATCAGATCACCAAGTTGAGGAAGTTCACTGGAGTAGAGGAGGAGATGTCACGTAGAAGGATGAACCCTCAAAGGGTGGAGCAGATGATGGAGGATTTAAAGATTGAGATGAGGAATGACATTCAAAATGCATTGGCTGGTTTACAGAGGAATCCGGAATCTTAGGATGAGTATGAAGAGGTTGGAGAAGAGCTTCAGGCAAAGGAAGATGACATAGAGGAAAGATTAATGAGAGCAGTGGCACAAGTGAGTAAAGTTCATAAAGTGGAGGTTTCAAACTTTTTCAGAATGCTGAACTTGGAAGATCTGATTGATTGGATCAGAGAGTTGGAATACTACTTTGAGTTTGAGGATATCAAGGACCCATAGAGAGACTGGTTGGCACAGACTAAGTTGAAGGGGAATGTTGCCTCGTGGTGGAAATAATTGTAGAGAGACAGAGTCGAGAATGGTGAAATGAAGATCACTTAGTGGAGATAGATGGTTGCAAGATTGAAGGCTAAGTTCATTCCAAGAGGCTATGAGTTGGAATTGTTCAAGAAGTTGCAGAACCTGAAGTAGAGAAATGTGAGTGTGAAAGAGTATATGGAGGAATTCTATCAGATGATCAGATCTGGATATAGAGAGATGGATAGAAAAAAGGTGGTGAGGTACATAAATGGACTTGCATTTAAAATTCAAGATGAGATGAGTATGTTGAGGATTTCCACAATTGAGGAAGCTTACTAGTATGCTTTGAAGGATGAGGAGAAGGTGAGAAGAAGACAACAAAATAACCCTAGAGGAAAGGAGAGATGCAAAGGACAAATGAGTGGCAGAATAGAGAAGTAGAATGTTGAGGAAGAATAAAAACTAAGTGGAGTAAAGAACTAGATCAGAAAACACAGAGGAAAGGGAATGGCAGTAGTAGCAGATAATTTTTGGGTAGATGTTTCAAGTGTGGAGAAACCGAACATAAATTTTATGAATGTAAGCAGGGTATGGCAAATGAGGAATCAAAAGGTGGAGTTACCAAAATTGAATGTGCATCGAAGCAAGGTGAATCTTTGATGTTCAAAACAGTCATGGTGGAGCAGAGCAGTGAAGATAACGGACCTACTGAGAGAAGGAGTCTTTTTCGGACTATGTGTAAATTAGGTGGTAAGTGTTGCAAAGTTATTGTGGATAGTGGAAGTACTAATAATTTGGTATCTGAGGAGATGGTAGTGAAGCTTGGATTGAAGAGGCTTAATAATCCTTGTCCTTACAAGGTGATTTGGTTACAAGATGATCAAAAGATGGAGGTAAAAGAGTAGTGTTTGGTGATTTTTAATATTGGGCCTTTTAGGGATGAGGTCATGTGTGATGTTTTATCTATGAGTTCTTGTCATGTCTTGTTGGGAAGACCTTGGCAATTTGATAAAAGAGCTATTTATGACTGTAGAAGAAACCTGATAACTATTGAGAAGGATGGGAAGAAGTTCACATTGGCTTCTTTGAAGGAGAAAGAGAAAGAGGTGAAGATTTTGAGTCTTGAGAAGAGTTGCAGTGCTAAGAAACCGGTTGCAGAGGTTATAAAAAAGGGTGGCATGAGCTTGCGGAAGGATTAAGTTGATAAGTTTGATAACAAGATGGAACCGGATGACAGAGAGCTTATGGTGACAACCCAAATGAAGTCTTGTGGCAGAAACAAATCAGATTTGCAGAAGAAAGAGAGCAGTAAGTAGAGATAGTATGTTGGTAAAAAGAAGGGGTAGAAGAATGAAGAGAGTCGGGAGTTAGAGAATCCAGTTGATGTTCCAGAAGAGATAAGGAAGAGGTTTGCAGATAAGGAGGATGTTTGGATCAGAGGTGAGCATGGGATCTACATCCTGAATCCTTTTTGATGTTCATGAGTTTCCTCTCATGGAACATCTCTTTCTACCTAGGGTGTCTAATGCAAGATCATCCCCAGTCTATGATAAATCTTGCATCAACCAAAAATATTTCCTTTCATTTTAGTTCTCGTTCAGTTCAGTGTTCAGTTTTATGTGTTCCTATTGGTATATTCCGGTAGTCATTTGCTTTTCATTGCAGATCATTTTTTTGGTTTCCAGGCTTGTTCATGTACTTAATTCTAGATTCTTAGTTCATTTGGATTCTCTTCCAGCAAGATATTGCTTTCGGTTTGGTTGTTTCTAGGTTCCAGAGTAGTTTTGGGCTTACCGATTGGATTCCTTTTTTTTTGGAGTAGTTTCTTGGCGTGTGGATGTATTTTGGGACTTTTTCGATGTTATTTGGTATGTGGCCAACCTTCTTGATGATCTGCACTTCTTGGTTGTTCTTTTCCAAAGGATTTCCTTTCATTCTTAGGTCCAACCTATTTACACATTTCATTTTCCTGCATTGGTAAATGTAATCTTTTGTGGCCGACCCGGATATGTTTCGGAGGGTATATATATGGTTTTATGTGATCATTTGTAAGTAAGTGGAGTAGTATGAGGATTTAGATTCATGATTTGAGACCTGGATGACTCTGAGAGTTCCAGATGGATTGTAATCTGGCATGTAGCCTACAAGTAGCCTGTTGATTACCAGATGTTCTGTGATGAATATATGATGATACCGAAAGTTCTAAGATGTTATTATGATCTGATTCTATAATATTTCAATGTTTTATTGTGGCTCCCATTGTGTTACTCTTGTTGCATGAGCCGGTCAGTTCTCTTTGAGGATCCACCAGTCATGGTTGCACCACTTCTATATAAGAGGATTCCTTCATCCTTTCATAACCCTAAGGAATGTGATCAATCAATTTTCATGCGATCAATCACTCAACCAAACTACACAACCATAATATGTTCTTTGTTGGGATTTTGTGCATAATATAAAATCTAAGAGCAACCATATCAAACAAGATCAATGGAGATAGGAAACAATGGGAATCAAGCCCTACCAAGCATGTGAATGGTATAACCTTTCATTTTTTTGGTGTTTTGCATATTTTAGGTTCTTCATTGGTGTATGGTGGATTTTAATTGTAGAACTAGGGTTTTATATGTGGTTGAATCTTTGTTGGTTTTACAATAGTTTAACATCTTGATTTCACTGTATACACTTACAATCATCAGTTCCTCTTATTTCAAGATTCATGTTTATCTTGTTCTCTTATTTTAAAATAAGTTATCTCTTCTCAAGGCTTACAAATAAGAATGGTGATAAATAATAAATAATTGATACCATGAGATTAAATGAAAGAAGAACCCTATGTGCACCAACACAATATATGGTTTTAGGAGCTCACACAAGCTCAAAGACTTATGCAACCCTTTCTACAAATTAGATAACAAAGATGCGATATATATCATAACAAAGACTTCCAAGTATATTTCAGCTCCAAACTTATTAAGGAAAGAAAATTTGTAGCTCAAAGACTTCAAACTTTCACTAATTAAAATGTTGATCATTATATCTAAATTAAATATTATAGTATAAAGACTCTAAAAATCAGATTTAAAACCACTTTAAACTTTATAGCCACAACACAATACCTCAAGCTAGTTCCAAGTTATGTAATCACAATGACATAAGAACACTGCAATTCCATAAGAAAATGCTCCAACTCAAAGATTGAATGCACAATTTCTCCTTTATATTCACTTGAAATTGACTTACAAAATAAAATTAAAGTCTGAAATCACTACACAAACTGACAAAGTTTTTTTGATATGCATAAAGATGATTATTTGCAAATGAGCACCCTCATATATATAGGGGAGGGGCTATGAGAAAAATTAGGAAAATGTAGAACTAGGTATGATTTATTCAATAGTACAATCCTAATTGACTTTGACTTGTACTATGTCTACATGTAATTATTATTTTTTGAATGACATGTAGAATGTCAAAACAAAATTACAAAATGCATCTAGTAAGAAAAATAATATAAGTGTCCTGGGGAGTTTCTTCATCATCTCCATTCTTAGCCATGAGTTCTTCAAACTTGCATAGTCCATTTTGGATCTGAACATCATTAGCTCCAGATGTATGTTTTACAATTGCCTTGAATCTTGTTATGGTATCTTCCAAAACAATGAAATATTTCTTATAGCAACCCAAAATGTATTTCAAATTATCCAGAACCACTTGGAGATCCAGAAAATTATCAATAGAGGATATTGAAAAATCATCAAAATCGGTCTCTTTTTGAATGAGAGATGTAATCTCTTGAAGTATTGTATCCTCAAGAAAAAATTTCTGACATTCATCAAGGATTTTGCAAGCGATTTGTTCTATTTTGGCAACAATGTCTCGCCCTTTCTCTTCACTTGCTTCCAAGGCCAACTGTAAATATTTTGTCAGTTCCTTAGTAACTTCTTTCCTGTTTCTCATGATTTCTCTAAACTCGATGTATTTCTCTCTAGATGGAGTAACACCACTGTCAACCAAATTCTCCAAATCCATATCCTTGAATTGGGTCCAAATTATTAGATTTGAGGCTTGTGATTCTAGATCCTATGATAGTGATGAATAATGATGAACAGTAAATACCCAACAGGTACTGAGAGGGGGGGGTGAATCAGTACAGACAAAAAATTCTCCAACAACTTAAACTGCAAGGACTGCACTAACTGACAAATAGTATCACCAACCTAAACCAAGACAATACCGGTAAAACATAGTAAGACTGTAAACGACTTAAACTGGTAGCACTTAGAACTTCTCACAACCTAATATCTCATCTCAACTTCACCCATATGCTTAAGAAAGTAATACATCAGAAATATAATGACCATTAGATCATCATCCATTACCACTTGACAGAAAACACTAAATCATCACATGAAAAGGCATCACACATAACACACTGATTTTTCACATGGAAACCCAACTGGGTAAAACCACGGTGGGGATGAATACCCACAAGTTGTTCTTAAACTCTTCTGAAGTGCGCTCTATTAGGAGCCTAGTCCAGTTAAAGACTTTACAACAAGTTTTGCTAGGAACCGATCCTACTAGGGATCACCCGGTTAAGGGATGGCTAAATACCCATTAGAGGTTAAAACCCTATTAAAGGTTACCTCACAAGAGGATTTGAAGAACTCAATGATTTTGAGTTAGCCTGTTAAAGGATTTACAAAAAGGCTATTAAAGCTACCCTGTAAAGGGATTTTCCAACTGCTGAAATGGTTAGAAGTCAACAGGTAATACACTAATCTGATAACAACACTCAATGCCAATGCAGATCCACTTTAGTTCCTTTACTTCTACAATCACACTGTAGGTCTCTTCTCACTTCTCCAGTCTGGCAAGAATCACCTCACATACATTCATTTGCCAATAACTTCAAATGAAAAACATCATCGACCTTATAGACAACAATTAGGTCAGTGGCCAAAACCTAAAACCCTAAGCATCTAGGTTAACAATACAGCTGGTCCAATCCTAACCATTTAATCACATTACATAGGGTAAAACAATCTTGAACAAATCTCAAGACGTTCTGCATCATCCGTTCTTCACCACTTCTGGAAATTGATAACCCATCATGCGCTCTCCACCGTTTACTAAGATTTCGCACATTCCCGAGGTAGATAGAATCAATCTTCTCATGCAAGATCCTCAAGGAAATCCTTCACGTGCACAAGGCTTACGTGGCAACACGATCTAATCTTCATTTCAATGCTAACTCATCATAGGATGTCATCGGTAGAGGCTTGGTGAATATATATGCTAATTGCTCCTTACTAGAAACATGTTCCAATACAACCTCTTTGTTCTGAACTTTCTCCCTCAAGAAATGATACTTGAGATCAAAGTGCTTGGTTCTAGCATGCAATATCGGATTCTTGGAAATATTAATTACACTTGTGTTATCACAAAGTATACTCATCAGTTCTGATACAGGGACTTTGAAACCACTTAATACATGCTTCATCCAAATTGTCTAAGTACAGTTCATAAATGTTGCTACATATTTTGCTTCTGCTATGGACTGAGAGATACAACTCTGCTTCTTGCTCATCCATGAGACTAGTCTACCATCGAGAATGAATGCACCACCGGTTGTGCTCTTTCATTCATCCACATTAACAGCCCAATCAACATCGGTAAATACTTTGAGATTGAAATCATTACTATATGGATACCACAATCCATAATCTTTAGTTCCCTTCAGATATATAAGAATCTGCTTTACTGCAACCAACTGGGATTCTCTTGGACTTTTTTGAAAATGTACAGCAATTCCCACTGCATGTGCAATGTTCGGTCTACTGTGTACTACATAGTGCAATTTACCAATCATTGACTGGTATTCCTTCTCATTCACCAATGTTAAATCATCTTCTTTTGACAGTTTACAACTAGTCATCATTGGTGTACCAACCGGTTTGTTGTCTTCCATGCCAAAGGTCTTCAACACCTCTTTGACATAATTGGACTGAGTGATAAAGATACCATCATTCATTTGTTGAATCTATAATCCAATGAAGAACTTAATCTCTTAGATTAGTGACATCTCTAACTCCTTCATTTCATCTGCAAACACATGGCTCATCTTATCATCTCCACCAAAAATTATGTCATCAACAAACACTTCACATATTAGAATTTGATCTCCTTCTGACTTCAGATAGATATTGTTATCTTCACTTGTTCTTTCAAATCCAATCTTCACAAGATGGGAGTGTAAATGTTCATACCATGGTCTAGGTGCTTGCTTCAATCCATACAAAGCTTTATGTAACCTACACACCATATCACTGTCTTCTGATAGGGCAAACCCATCCGGTTGCTCTATATACACTTCTTCTTCAAGTATTCCATTCAGGAATGCAGATTTTACATCCATCTAATACACTTTGAATCCCTTGAAGGCTGCATATGCAAGTAGCATTCAAACTCCTTCCAATCTAGCTATTGGAGCAAAGGTTTCTCCATAGTCTTCTCCTTCCTCTTGAGCATATCCTTTACATACCAATCTTGCTTTGTTTCTTGCCACTATTCCATCTTCATTCAGCTTGTTCCTAAAGACCCATTTGGTGCCAATAACATTTTTGTGCTCAGGTCTAGGTACCAAAGACAATGTACCATTCTTTTCTATCTGGTCAAGTTCCTCTTCCATATCCTAAATCTAGTCTTCATCTTTATGTGCCTCTTTAAATATTTTGGGCTCAAATTTAGAAATCATGCAAGAATTCTCTTTGACCTTTCTTCTTGTAAGTATTCCTACATCCTTATCCCCTATGATTTGCTTTGGATCATGATGCAGCTTTACATACCTAGGAATGATCTTAGTTGATTCCTCTTTCTTTTCCTCTTCATCCTCATCTTCATCTTCATCTACCACGGCATCTATTGGTGTAGGAGCATTGTTACTTGTGCTTGGTTGTTTTGCAACTAGTTCCCAGAAGGTTACACCCGGCTCATTCTCACTATCAGTTTCCTCAAGTTTCTCAGAGGTTTCATCAACTCTAACATTGATACTTTCGACAATTCTCTGAGTCCTATTGTTAAAACACTTGAGAGCTTTGCTCTTGGTGGAATACCCTAGGAATATTCCCTCATCACATTTTGGATCAAACTTGCTATGGTGTTCACTTCTCTTGATATAACACTTGCTACCAAATACTTTGAAATAGCTTATTATTGGTTTCTTACCGGCCCAATACTCATAAGGATTTTTATCCTTTCCTTTCTTGATGAGTACACAGTTCATAGTGTAGACTGCAGTGCTCACTGCTTCTCTCCAAAAAGTGTGAGCAACCTTCCCTTGAATCAGCATTGTTTTGGCTGCTTCAACTACAGTCTGGTTGTTCCTTTCTGCTAGGCCATTCTGCTGTGGAGTTTGGGGGGCAGACAATTGCCTCTTGATGTCATTCTCTTCACATTACTTATTGAATTCACTAGAAGTGAACTCACCCCCTTGGTCAGTTCTAAGGCATTTAATCCTCTTACCACTTTCCTTTTCAACTAGTGCTCTGAAGGCTTTAAATTTCCCAAAAGCTTCAAACTTGTCTTTCAAGAATGTGACCCACATCATTCTTGAGCAATCATCAATAAGAATCATAAAGTACCTATCTCCCTGAGCACTCCTAGTTTTCAAAGGACCACACAAATCAGTATGCACAAGATCAAGTAAATTATCTGCTATGAAATATTTACCTTTGAAGGTTAAGGAAGACATTTTCCCCAGTTGGCATTCTTTGCACAAAGGATTCTCCAGTTTGTTCAGCATAGGCAATCCTCTAACTGCCTTGATCTTATTGGCCTTCACAATATTATCAAAATTTACATGGTAGAGTCTCCTATGCCATATCCAACTATCATCAAACTTAGCCATTAGACATTGACTGATATTTGTATTTAACTGAAATAAGTTACCTCTAGTCTGCATATCGGTGGCCATCAATTCACCACTCTTTCCTTTTATTTTGCACACTCCATCTTTGAAATCTAGAGTGAGTAGTTTATCATTCAGTTGAGCAGCACTCAAAAGGTTATGCCTGAGACCTTCTACCCAATACACATTATCAGCACTTCTTTTTCCATTTGGAGAGATGGACCCTTTTCCTTTTACCATACATGGTGCATCATTACCAAATTGGACTACACCTCCATCGTACTCTTCCAGAGACAAAAACTTTCTCCAGTCACCAGTCATGTGGTGAGAACATCCACTATCAATAATCCACTCATTAGAATTATCAAAGTGGGAGACAAGAGCCTTCTTGTCTGACACATCTTCCTTAACTGCTACAAACACTATGTCTTTGCTTTCTTCATCTTCTGATTCATCATCAATGGCACCTTCATCGACTGCAACAAGACAGTTTCTCATATTTCCTCCTTTGAACTTTTTAAACTTCTTTGATTTGTCCTTATTATCACTATTAGGACAGTTGACAACAATGTGTCCTATCCTATTGCAAGAAAAACATTTCAAAGGGAGCTTACCTCTATATTTTCTAGTTCCCTTAGGAATTATTTTGGCAAGAAGAGCTTCAAATTCCATCAGGATCTCCTCATCATCCATATCACTGCTTTGTCTAGGTTCATAGCTAGTACCAACTTCTTTTCCCTTTCTAGATGGTGCAGCAGATGCTCTAAAGGTTGATTTAGTCTTCTGAATACTGCCATCATAACTATTTAGCTCATATGCAGTCAACTTAGCAATGATGGAGTCTAGGGATATCTTTGTCTTGTCAATAGATCTCAACTCCTAAATAGCGGCAACCCTTATTGCATAGACCAGTAACAAAGATCTCAAAACTTTGCTAACAATGGTGGAATCATCCATTGTACCTCCTGCACTCTTGATGTCTCCAACAACAATTTTAATTCGTATCCCATATTGTTGAATGGTCTCTCCTTCAACCATTTGCATGTCTTCAAATTTTCCCCTAAGGCTCTCTTCCTTAGCTTGTTTCACATGCTCATCACCGCCATATATATTCTCTAGAGTATCCCATACATCTTTGGGATTGTCTTTATCTGAACATCAATAAACTCGATATCAGATAGACTGCTGATAAGAGCTTCCATGACTTGCCCATTCTCCTAAATCTCTCTTCTTTGATCATCAGTGACAGTATCGGTAGGGATAACCTAAGTATTCTCAACATAGTTCTAGTGTTGATCACCCATGCTTTTAATGTAGATCTTCATTATGTCCTTCCATGTCTTAAAGTTATCTCTGTTGAACTTAGGACCTTCCCTCTTCATCATTAGAATAGGATCTTTTCCTCAAGCGGTTAAGCTTATAGCACCAAGGACCTAGAGGACGCTCTAATACCAATTGATGAATAATGATGAACAGTAAATACCCAATAGGTACTGAGAGGGGGGGGTGAATCAGTACAGACAAAAACTTCTCCAACAACTTAAACTGCAAGGACTGCACTAACTGACAAACAGTATCACCAACCTAAACCAAGACAATACCGGTAAAACATAGTAAGACTGTAAATGACTTAAACCAGTAGCACTTAGAACTTCTCACAACCTAATATCTCATCTCAACTTCACCCATATGCTTAAGCAAGTAATACATCAGAAATATAATGACCATTAGATCAGCATGCATTACCACTTGACAGAAAACACTAAATCATCACATGCAAAGGCATCACACATAACACACTGATTTTTCACGTGGAAACCCAACTAGGAAAAACTATGGTGGGGATGAATACCCACAAGTTGTTCTTGAACTCTTCTGAAGTTTGCTCTGTAAGGAGCCTAGTCTAGTTAAAGACTTTACAATAGGTTCTTCTAGGAACCGATCCTGCTAGGGATCACCCGGTTAAGGGATGGCTAAATACCCAGTTAGAGGTTAAAACCCTGTTGAAGGTTACCTCGCAAGAGGATTTGAAGAACTCAATGATTTTGAGTCACCCTATTAAAGGATTTACAAAAAGCCTGTTAAAGCTACCTCGTAAAGGGATTTTCCAACTGCTGAAATGGTTAGAAGTCAACAGATAATACACTGATCTGATAATAGCACTCAATACCAATGCAGGTCTACTTTAGTTCCTTTACTTCTGCAATCACACTCTGTAGGTCTCTTCTCACTTCTCTGGTCTAGCAAGAATCAGCTCACATACATTCATTTGCCAATAACTTCAAATGAAAAACATCATCGACCTTATAGACAATAATTAGGTCGGTGGTCAAAACCTAAAACCCTAAGCATCTAGGTTAACAATACAGTCAGTCCAATCCTGACCATTTAATCACATTACATAGGGTAAAACAATCTTGAACAAATCCCAAGATGTTCTACATCGTCTGTTCTTCACCACTTCTGGAAGCTGATAACCCATCACGCGCTCTCCACCATTTACTAAGATTTCACACATTCCCGAGGTAGATAGAATCAATCTTCTCACGCAAGATCCTCAAGGAAATCCTTCACACTCACAAGGCTAACGTGGAAACATGATCTAATCTTCATTTCAATGCTAACTCATCACAGGATGTCATCGATCGAATTGCACAGACTTGGAATGCATCAACCGGAATCCCTGAAGCTGAGACTACCAACTGGTAGTCATATCAAGTGAAACCCCGATACAAACTTTGCATATATCGGTTCATTTGCCAGGTTACTTACTTCAACATATCAATTCACACCTCATCATACCGGTTCACTTATATCGATTCACACTTCATCATATTGACATCAATGACAACATATATTATCATCATGTCATCAAACTTTGCACATATGCCAACAGATAGCACCTCTAATGCTTGCTCCAATTTTGACTCAATGTCTTCCCAATTTTCCATAATCTTGAAAGTAGTTTTAAAGAGGTGAGTTCCTTGTTCGAACATCCTTTTTGACCATGCATCAAGTGTCTTTCTTTTCTCCCAGCACTTTCAGCCTTTTTGATTGAGTCCTCAACAATAGATGTATTCAAAGGTTCAATCTCTTCAGAAGACTTAATGATAAGCATGAAAGTAACCTCCTCATTCCTAAGTTTCAATTCATATTTAATAATCTTATTTTAATCATACCTTTGAATCAATGCATCCATTGCAACTTGAGTATATTGCTTGGCACTATCATGTGTTTGTTTGCCAAGTTCAACCCTTCTTATCATAGGGTCTGAAAGTTGTATTTATTCAAGAGCCTTTTTAGGAGGAGTTTCAACTATCTATGCATACCTTATCCCATCTTCATCCATTTTAAAACTTGAGATAGTCTTGGCTCTCTTAGTAACTTTAGACTTGGCTAGAGTCAATTGACTAATCAAAGTCATCTAGGGAGATGACTTGTTTCTTCCTTTGGGTGTGATGGTTCCCAACCATGGAGGAATATCTGTTGTAGTTTGAACAAACTTGGTTTCATTTTGTACCTTAGTGGATACAAGGGGGGTGTCTCAGTTTGGATTGCAGATGTAGTCTCCACATTTGATACTTGGGGCATAGAGAAAGACATCATCTTATCAAAATATAGGAATTACTATCAAGCATAGAAGCAGAAACATGAGATGCAATCAGAAAGGATGTGCCAAAAACATTCTCAACATTATCATGAGGAGTGTCTAAGTTAGATTTAGTGATATATGAGTAAGAAATTGATTGAATGGAAACAAAGTGAGTAACAAGATCTACAATAATAGTGGAAAATACATCAACATTGGTATCAAGAGAAATAGTTCAATGTACTTGTGGTTCTTATAACAATAGGAGAAGGTACTTGTGGTGCTTCTTCGGAGGTAGGTTCAATGTCTACAACAACTTGGTATTATTCCAAGTCTTTATCATGTGTTTGAATTGTTTTCCTTGGTCATAAGTTTCCCCTTCAACCTTGTTCTTGTCTTCCCCTTCTATAAATTTTAACTTGGTTGCCTTCTTGGAAGGTTAAGGATCCTCTATGTTATTCATTTTGAGTTTAGATCTTTTGCTAATAGGTCCTATAATGTCATCCTATGATCTTGTTTGAAAGTCCTCCAACTTTCCACACTTAATTTGTAACCAAGTGTTGGTATTGGAAAGAATTGATTGAAATATCTCTATGATTGAGATACACTCTTTCTGTGACCACTAAATGGGAGAAAGAGGTGTGTTTGCAATATTTTGACTTATAAAAATAGGGTCTAGGACATATTTTTCATCCTCCATATCATCATGAATATCTTCTAGATTAAGATATTTGATTTGTTGCAAAATAAGACGACAATAATTTGGTCTCCTGATGTCCTCGTCGGTGTGAAGATCAACCCAAATATCTTCTACTCAATGCACATGAGTATAATCTTTCTTGAATATGTCCTTCATTCCCCTATAATCAAAGTATTTTCTCCCTTTTAACTTCATGAGAGTATTTCTTGTAACTCTGTTTCCATAGACTTCACTTCAAATTATGGATGTTGATAATGAATACTTGCCAATAACAAGAGAAAACTTAAAACTAGTCTTATGAGCTTTTGATTGTCTATTATGCACCATTATGGTCTCTCTTCCATGTTCCATCAAGATGATTTTATCAGTAGGATACCTTGGGAGCATATATGGAACTCCTTTATAATATCACACTTGAAGATAGGTGAAAGTTGGAAATTGTAAGAATAAACAACCATACTCATTCACTTTCTTCTGAGTTGCTTCTGATACTCTTGTCTTCTAAAGTTTCTTATCAAATTGACACATAAAAGAACCAAAGAAGAATCATGCACTCTTCTATAGTGACTTTGATTGGGCATCAAATTTAACTCATTATAAGAAAATCACACTAGAATGTCACCCTCTACAAACAACCATGGAAATAATCTCATCGAGGTAGCTGCATATACTAAGTATGAGTTAATGTAGAACTTAAGGGTTGTACTTACCTTAATGAGTTTCTCACAAATGGCTTCATTGATCCATTCACCCTAGAAGACCTATTGTGTACCCTTCCTCATAATGAGAATGTACCTGTACATCCATTCCTTAAAGACATAAGAATTATTTAAGCCCTTTGATCCTGCTGAGCAATGTGATCATATCATTAATTTCTTCTTTGATATCACAACAAAACAATTTAGGCCACCTAGTGGTTGTGGCTCTCGGCTTCATAAGCCAATTAGTGTTGATAGTTTTCTTACATTTCTACTCATTCTTATTGTAGTACACTTGAGAAGATTTCTAACAAATTTCAACACTATTCTATAACAGGACATTTGAAGATTCTATCAAAAATCTCCTCATCCAACTTGATTACAACCTTGCCATCAACATCTTTCACTAACTTAGTTTCCTTTTCAAAGTGAGTGATACGAGCTAAGACAAATTCAAGTTTGAAAGCTATCACGGGAAAAGAGGAGACAAGATGAATGTTACTATTCAAGAGCAATTGCATACCAACAATAGTTGGCTATTTCTTAGTTCTTTTAATGAACTCCAACATGTCCACATGGCCTATCTCAATATCCTTGATTTCACCAATGTTTGAGGCCACTGAAGAAGGAGATATGGTATTTTGACATTTTTTATATTTATACTTCTTCTTCTTCTTCATTGTAGAATTTGGCTCTTTAGACATGTAGACATTTAGACATTTGTGATGATCAAGAACTCTATCAAGAACACCTAGATCAATTGTGCAGGTTGCATTTCAAATTCAGTTTCCCAGAATTGAATGTTTGTACAAAAAGACTAATTGGTTCAGACTTAGTGAAAAATAGGCCACCTACAATTCAGGTTTGAAACCCTGAATTACAAGTGGAAGGAAAAACAAAACAGGTAATCGGGTTTCTAAAACCCAATTACAAGTTAATATGAAACTTAGAAATTGTAATCGAGGTTTGAAAACCCAATTGCAAGTGGGTAGGACATGACTTCCAATCGATATTTTCAAACTTGATTGCAAGTGGGCAAAGAGTGACTTGCAATCAAGTTTTAAAATCCTGATTGTAGGAAACTATTGATAATTAAATGTTGATTGGGATTTAAACCCCGATCAATAAGTGATGTTACTTTGTTGATTGGGGTATAAACCTTAATCAACAAGTGAGACTTGTTTGGTTTAGGGGTAAAGACTTGTTGATTAGGATTTATATCTCGATCATCACGTTTCCTCCTTGTTGATCAGGATATAAATCCCAATCAACAAGTCTTATGACTTGATTAATCAATGAAAGAAACAAGGAAACTTGATGATTGGGAACCATAACCTGATTAGCAAGTTCCTCCTTGTTGATCAGGTTATGGTTCCTAATCAACAAGGATGAAACAAACGAGATAGATTAAGACTGGTGATCAAAGTTTACAACCTAATCACCAATTTTTAGCATTTGTCAAATGTGAAAAACAAGAATCCTGACCTTGCTGGTTGGAGTCATAATTCTAGCCAACAAGGTTCACTCTTGTTGATCAAAGCTATGACTCCAATCAACAAGACTGGCATGAAGACAAAAAAACAAAACGGGTTGATATTTTAAAACCCCAACCCTTTGCTTACAAAAATTTGAAAAATAACATACCTAAAAATGTATGAAGGAAAGAAGTGATGAAACTTGACGCTGAGAAGTAAGATTCACAAAGCTCGGAGAAGGCTTTAAGTAAGCAAAATGAAGTTTAAAAAAAGACCTAAAAACTGATTTAAATATGATTAAAAAGGTGCATTAAATGCACTTAATGAAACCTAAAAGGACTATAATTGCATTTTGGGTTTCTAGACCCAAAAGGCAAATAACCACATTGCCTAATGCAAAGTTGGGTTTAAAACTTGACTTAAGAAAGGGGAGCAAAAAGTTGTAAAATTGGGTTTTAAACCCAGTTTTGCAAGAATACTTAAAAACTCCTTAAAACATTAAAAACATAAAAAGGGAAAAAAGAGGATGAAAATGCAATGAAATAATGAGACTTATAATATCTCAAAATTTGTGCCCAAGGCCCCGTAGCATGTAAAAAAGTAAAATTCCGAGGATGGTTATCCTAATTTTATCTGATTGATGAAATTGAGGATAACAAAGCTCACACTTTCAATACATATAATATCTCATAAGAATATTCAATAATGAAAATGGTGAAGTTGAAACATTCATAAGAACTCAAGCCAACATGCACAAGTACCACTTATACATCATGAATACATATCCAAAATACAGTACTGAAAGATACCTAAGCGAGGAACATGTGAGAATTACACATTCATTATCATTGTTGGCATTATAGTAAGAAAGATTGTTAGCATTTCAATATCAGGAGATTGTTGATATTCAATAAGGATATTGAGAAGGTTGTTGAAGATTATTGATATAACTGAAGAAGGATGATAACTATCTTTATAACATTATTTTGTCATTGATGTCAAGAAATTGATTATCTGATTCAATATGATGTTGCCATATCTTGAGAAGATTGATTAGAAGAGAATTAAGATGTCGGTAAAAGACACAGAAAGAATGTGATGAATAAGAGGAGGAATAAGTTATTCAATGGGAAAATATTACCAAGTTAGACAATGATGAGATCATGATGCTTAGATTGTTTCTATGTCCTACATATATTGTTTATTGTAAGGTTAATACTATACTATGTCACTGAGCAAAGAACCTAGTCGGTAAACCCTAAGGTTATCGATATCGGTTAATGAAGGCGAAATGTCTACCGAGTAAAGTTTAGTATTTACCGAATTGTAACCGAGTTATGACAGTGCGCATTGGATGGATAAAAGCATTATTTAATGAAGGACAATGATTAGCTGGAGATGTATCAATGATTGGTATGTCATGCATGAAGTTTGTTAAGGATCTATGGCAAAGGAAAATTGGCAGGAAGATCTACAACGTAGATTGAACCGCAATAACCTTGTGAAAGTTCCAAGAAAGGACTACAAGTCCCGAGGCAAGGTAAAACATTTTCAAATCGAAAGGATACATTGAACCTAGTCAAGTTTGAAGATCTAATGGCTAAGATTGATCATGGGAAATGTGATCAAGGAGATTAAGCGATTAGCAATTGTTTATAAATAAGGAATTGTTGATAAACAATGGATGCGGGCAAGTGTATGCACAAGGATGCTACATAGTGATTACCAAGCACAGAAGGTTGAAGACCTATTTGAATAATAGAGTAGAGAGCCTCGCAGAGGGACAAGATAAGTCCTATGACTAGATTGTTTTGAGCAAATAAGAATCTACTTTAGCATTTTAGATGTGAAGTTGCAGATATATTTTTATTACTATTATTTTGTAAGTGACAAAAAATCTCTTAACCGAGTGGACTTAATAGTCTTATTTGTAAACCCTCTAGCAAGGTAACATTCTAGTTGAGTGTTTGAAATCCTTTAACAAGGTCACTTCTAACAAAGTGAAGATCCTAACAGACCTGAGGAAAATCCGTTAACCGGGTCACATCTAGCAATGTGTTTGTAATCTTTAACAAGGTTTGCTTTTAACCGAGCATACTCTAGAAGAGTATATTTCTTAGTGGGTTCGAAATCCCACGGTGGTTTTTCCCTATTTGGGTTTCCACATTAAATCTTGTGTTATGAGTGTTATGATGATTATGTGTTTATGAGTTTGCATGTTTAGCAGTTTTGATTATATTGCTGAAGTACAAGTTACCAAGGTTGAATCTGTTGTTTTGATGGAAGATTGAGTTTGTATGATTCACCCCCCCCCCCTCTCATCTTGTTAGCTATTGGAATCTATACTTTACATTAAGTCTTAGAACTATCAATTGGTATCAGAGCCTTGGAATCTAGAAAAAAAGTTTAAAGGTACTCGAGGCAAAGATCCGAAGATGTATAAAAGGGATGCACCGAAGCTGAACAAGTCAAGTTTCTTCACATGGCTGAAAAGGATGAAGCTGCATTTATCAGGAATTGGAGAATATGTAACATATTATCTGGAAAAAGATTATATTACACCGAGCACCAACCCTATGACCTTGGAAGAGATAAAGGCAAAGAAAGAACATATTCAAGCTATGACTGAAATAACATCAACATTGACCGACTCTGAGTTTAAAGATCTAGAAGGCTATAATGATGCAAAAGCAATGTGGACTAAGCTCATATCTGTGTATGGAGGTGATGAACATGTTCAAAGAGAAAAAGTAGATAGTCTAAGAGGACAACTTGAATCCATGAGAATGAATGAAGGTGAGAACATAACCCAATACAGTACAAGCCTAAAGGAGATTGTCAATCAAATTAAAGGAGCACGTGGAACTATTGAAGAAAAGGATATAACAAGTAAGTTGTTGAGAACCCTTCTACCATCCTATGTTATTCGAGTCTTTGCAATCAATGAATTGAGTTTGTACCTAACATGCCATTTTCTTTGGATGATACTATTGGTAAGCTACATGCATTTGAGTTAAGTAATTTTGATAACAGTGGGTCTTTGGTAAATAAAGTTGAATCTGCATTCAATTCTTTTCATATTAGTGAATCTGATGATTACAATGATAGAATGAGTAAGTATTCTGAAGGGAATCACAGTGGAGCAAGTGAAATATTTCATAAGAACATGGAAGAAGTGCACAAACTGTATGAGGAAATCAAGAAGCAAGAAGAGTTTGAAGCATTATTAGCCAGAAGGTTACCGAGAGGAAAAAGTAAGTATAAAGGGAAGGTACCTTTAAAATGTTTCAATTGTGATAAGATAGGACATATGGCTTCTAACTACCTTGACAAAGAATCTAGTGAAAAGAGAATACCGAGATAATAGGCAGAAAGACTACCAATACAGAGGACACCGAGACTTCAGAAGGAGAGATAGAAAGACATGTCTAGTAGCTGATGAGGAATCCAACAATGACAAATCTGATGAAACTGATATTGAGGAAGTTGTTTATGTGGCTATTAAGGATGGATCTGATGAAGAGACGTATGAAGAAAAAGCCCTAATATCTCACATAAATAATAATGATTCTTGGATCATAGATAGTGGATGCTCACATCATATGACAGGTGATAAACACAAGTTTGTTAAATTAGAAGACTATGATGGAGGCTATGTAAGATTTGGTAATGATGCACCATGTCCGGTGATAGGTAAAGGATCTATAACACTTCTTGACAATGCTAAATGTGATGATGTATATTGGGTTGAAGGATTGAAATACAATTTGTTGAGTGTAGCACAGCTAAACAATACAGGATACCGAATAGAATTTCATAAAGGAATTGTCAAAGTTCATGACAAGCATGGAAAGTTAGCTACTACCGGGACACAAACAAAAGGTAATACATTTCATCTTGACTCAACTCGGAACAAGTGTCTTTATGTAAAGATAGATGATACCTAGTTATGGCATAAAAGGTTTTGTCATGTAAATTTTGATAATCTAATCAAAATAAGTAAGAAGCACCGAGTAAGAGGTCTACCGAGTCTGGAAAAACTAGAGACTGCTATGTGCCAAGGATGCCAGATGGCTAAGATGACAAGATCAAGCTTTACAAGTAAGTCCTACACTTCTAAAGGAATTTTAGATCTAGTACATACTGATCTTTGTGGTCCTATGAAAGTTCAAAGTTATTATGGTGATAAGTATTTCATATTATTTGTGGATGATTACTCAAGGATGATGTCAGTCATGTTTTTAAAAGAAAAATCAGAAGCTTTCCAAATGTTTAAATGGTACAAGGCAAGAGTTGAAAATTAAATAGGAAGACAACTGAAATGTCTTAGATCTGATAAAGGAGGAGAATTCACTTCTAATGAATTTAACTTATTCTGCAATGATCATGGTATAAAGAGGCAAGTATCTGCACCGAGAACACCTTAGCAAAATGGGATAGCCGAGAGAAGAAATAATCAATTGTGGATGTGCTAGAACCCTGATGATAGAAAAGAAGGTACCTCAAACATTTTGGAGAGAAGCAATCAACATTGCAGTTTACACCCTGAACCAAGTTCAATTGAAGAAAGGAACTATGAAGACACCATATGAGATTTGGTATGACAAGAAACCTAATGTAAGTTATTTAAAAATCTTTGGAAGTAGATGCTATGTTCACAAAGATGATAGAAATGGAAAGTTTGATTAGAAAAGTGAAGAAGGAACATTTCTTGGTTATTCTTCTAGAAGTAAAGCATTTAACTGTCTGATCAAATCATCTAACAAAATAGTAGAAAGTGCAAATGTGAAAATTGATGAATTTGCAGAAAGAAATGATGAAGGAAATTCCAAAGAACCAGAAGATTATGAAGAATTTGTTTATGTTCAACCGAGAAGTCCTACCGAGAAAGTTTCACTCTTACTTAATCAAGATCGGTTTTATAAGGACAAGTGAAAACAACAACATGTACATTAAGAAAGATGAGGACAATGGAATATTGATCTCAACCATATTTGTTGATGACATTATATTTTGTGGAAATGACTCTCTATGCAAGAACTTTGGAAATGAAATGTGCAAAGAATTTGAGATGTCACTAATTGGTGAGATAAAGTATTTTATAGGTTTACAGATATTGCAAATGAAAGATGAGATTTTCATTACTCAATCCAAGTACATAAAGGAAATCTTGAAGAAATTTGGAATGGAGGATTCTAAACCAGTGAGTACTCCTATGACTACTAACTATAAATTATCAAAGAATGATGAATCTGCATCTGTTGATGAGACACTTTACCGATCTATGATTGGAAAATTGCAATATGTTGTGCATAGTAGACCGGATATAGCACATGCAGTAGGTATTGTAGCAAGATTCTCTGCAGATCCCAAGGAAACACATATGACAGCAATCAAGAGAATTTTCAGATACCTGAGAGGCACTGAAGATTATGGCTTAGTATATGAAAAGAGGAATAATTTTGATTTAAAAGTTTATACTGATGTTGATTGGGTAGGCAACATAGATGGCAGGAAAAGCACAAGTGGTGGAGCTTTCTTTTGGGGAGAAATACTAGTGAGTTGGCTTAGCAAGAAACAAGGATGTATTTCACAGTCAATAGCAGAAGCTGAATATGTTGGTGTAGCATTGAATTGTACCAATATAGCATGGATCAAACAAGTGTTGGAAGGTATAAATGAGAAATTTACCGAGCCAGTAACTATATTCTATGATAATACTAGTGCCATTAACATTTCAAAGAATCCAGTAATGCACTCTAAGACAAAGCATATATCTATAAAGTATCATTATCTCAGAGAAGAAGTTCAAGAGAAGAAAGTTGTGCTGGAATATATCAGTTCAAAGGAGCAATTAGCAGATATCTTCACAAAGCCATTGCCAAGGGACACTTTTGAGTATCTCAGAAGCAAGTTAGGGGTCCTACCCATATCTTCTACTCACTGACCGAGTTCGCTGAAAGCGTCAATTCGATGAATCTATAGAATATTATGTGTGGATTGATGCTGATTTACACACTTTAGAAGGTTTTTCTAAAGGTGTGCAAGAAAAAGTGAATAGAGACAAGTTACTCTGACTGAGACTGAGATGATACACAGCAAGGCAAATCACTTCACAGAGGAAGAAATCATGATTTAGTTCTTTTACTTTTTGGCATTGTTGTCAAAGGGGGAGAAGACTAAATGGTTGGAAGACTAAATGGTTGACTGAATGGTAAAGCCCTGAATGATGAATAACAAAAGACTAATGACAGGGGGAGAAGATTGCAAAAATGGAGAAGACTAAATACAAGTCAATAGCTCAATAGCCTAATGAAAAAGGGAGAAGACTTCAGAATATTTTAATAGCTCAAGGATAACAGGAGAAGTCTAACAGCAATCTGAATCCGAATCAATTTGAATATCTTGTTGGTATTACCATTTAATTATTGGTTTTTCCATCAATGCCAAAGGGGGAGATTGTTGGCATTACAGTAAGAAAGATTGTTAGCATTTCAATATCAGGGGATTGTTGATATTCAGTAAGGATATTGAGAAGGTTGTTGAATATTATTGATATAACTGAAGAAGGATGATAACTATCTTTATAACATTATTTTGTCATTGATGTCAAGAAATTGATAATCTAATTCAGTATGATGTTGCCATATCTTGAGAAGATTGATTAGAAGAGAATTAAGATGTTGGTAAAAGACACAAAAAGAATGTGATGAATAAGAGGAGGAATAAGTTATTCAATGGGCAACTATTACCGAGTTAGACAATGATGAGATCATGATGCTTAGATTGTTTCGATCTCCTACATATATTGTTTATTGTAAGGTTAATACTATACTATATCACTGAGCAAAGAACCTAGTCGGTAAACCCTAAGGTTATCAATATCGGTTAATGAAGGTGGAATGTCTACCGAGTAAAGTTTAGTATTTACCGAGTTGTAACTGAGTTATGATAGTGCGCATTGGATGGATAAAAGCATTATTTAATGAAGGACAATGATTAGCTAGAGATGTATAAATGATTGGTATGTCATGCATGAAGTTTGTTAAGGATCTATGGGAAAGGAAAATTAGCAGGAAGATCTACAGCACATATTGAACCGCAATAACCTTGTGCAAGTTCCAAGAAAGGACTACAAGTCCCGGGGCAAGGTAAAACATTTTCTAATCGAAAGGATACATTGAACCTAGTCAAGTTTGAAGATTTGATGGCTAAGATTGATCATGGGAAATGTGATCAAGGAGATTAGTAGTTAGCAATTGTTTATAAATAAGGAATTGTTGATAAACAATGGATGCGGGAAAGTGTATACACAGGGATGCTACATAGTGATTACCGAGCACAGAAGCTTGAAGACCTGTTTGAATAACAGAGTAGAAAGCCAAGCAGGGGGACAAGATAAGTCCTATGACTAGATTGTTTTGAGCAAATAAGAATCTGTTTTAGCATTTTAGATGTGAAGTTGCAGATATATTTTTATTATTGTTATTTTGTAAGTGACAAAAAATCTCTTAACCGAGTGGACTTAACAGTCTTATTTGTAAACCCTCTAGCAAGGTAACATTTCAGTTGAGTGTTTGAAATCCTTTAACAAGGTCACTTCTAACAAAGTGAAGATCCTAACAGATCTGAGGGAAATCCCTTAACCGGGTCACATCTAGCAATTTGTTTGTAATCTTTAACAGGATTTGCTTTTAACCGAGCATACTCTAGAAGAGTATATTTCTTAGTGGGTCTGAAATCCCACAATGGTTTTTCCCTATTTGGGTTTCCACGTTAAATCTAGTGTTATGAGTGTTATGATGATTATGTGTTTATGAGTTTACATGTTTAGCAGTTTTGATTATATTGTTGAAGTATAAGTTACCGAGGTTGAATCTGTTGTTTTGATGGAAGATTAAGTTTGTATGATTCACCCCCCCCCCCCCCTCTCTCATCTTGTTAGCTATTGGTATCTGTACTTTACATTAAGTATCAGAACTATCAATCATTTCTTATATCTTTTACTTTTACTATTAACTTAGTCTTGGGATTTGACTAAGGCTTGGGAAAAATCTAAATTTTAACCATTATAAAGCAAGGACCATTGTTTTCCTTACCTTAAATATAATTAGACAATTAGACAAATAGTTCTACAAGTGTCAAAGATCCAATTCTACTTAGAAGGAAATTTTGGTTCTAGACAAGATTGCTATCATGATTGAACTTCATACATTCAATATTTTTAGTTTTAACCAATGTTTTTCTCTTATCTAAAATCTCACAAATTAATAGTCCCTAATCACATGATTTCAAAAAAGTATTGTCATTAATTCAAAGTACATAAACCAAAATCCATTTACTTATAATCATTCATATGTTCAATTTAGACTCAATTAATATACTTCAATAGATATATCATGCTCAACTAATTCTTTTAGAAGTCTCTTTATCTTTATTATTTCCTTTTTTTCTTTTCTCTCCATCCTTAAACATGTGCAACCTTCTATCCCTACTCTTTTCATCTATTCTTGGTCTACTGACTTTCATCTATTTCTTATAATTCTTTGGTATTTGGATCACAGAGCTTGATCCAAAATATTGATGCAAATTTCTCTAACATAATTGAATCCAAAAGTCACTCATAGCAACCAACATGTACTATTGAAAGTTTAAATAAAACATCTAATCTATTATTGGGTCTACATATATTTGAAGGATTATTTTATTTCCCTTCATAATTATAAAGACACAATAGGTGAAGTGATGAAGAATAATTGATGTGGCCAAGAGAATTTGGGCTAGTAGGGTTCTATAAGAGCGTGTTTTGAATAAGTATAAACTAGGTTTGAAAGTTCTAGAGGAGAGTATATAGTAGTTTAAAACCCTAACTTTGTGCTTCAACAGCTTACTTGGCAAGTCCTCTACTTATAAGTAAAGCTGTAGGGCCAATATGATGCCACATCTGTTGGCAATTGACACTCATCTAGTGATCTGGCAGTCATGATTCATCCTATCCAAAAGTTGGTGTTAACCGGTAGCCAAATAACCGGTAAAATAGGGTATTTTAGTAACATGTCGATCCAGAATGATCTCTGATGATTGCGGTATTTTTGGTGATTTTTTTTGTGATCTCGGTGATTGGGAAGACCTTTAGGAACCATGTGGTTATAATCTTTTGGTTTGGTGCTATGTTTTGTTAGAGATTGAAGTCGACTTGATCTACACGTTACATCTCTTGAAGCCGACATGAAGGAGACTGGTTTTGTGTTATGACCAGATATATAAGATTGATTTGGCAATTGATTTTTGTGGTGTTAGAGGTGTGATCTATTTTGGTGCGATTGAGTGCAGTTTCACGTGTGCATTTTACTTTCAGACCAATCGGTAACCGACTGAGACAGAAACAAAGTATTCAGTAGAGAAGAGATAGTCAAAGATTCTAAGCCTAACCAGAACTCATTCTTGCATAGTCAGATGCTAATTAAGAGTTCATTTCATTGTACTTTCCCATTGTAACCAAATTTTAAGTCAGTGAGACTTCCCTAATGGTTGTAGCCCTTCGGGCAACATTATTTGAGCAGTGAGCTCTAGGTAGTGAGCTTGAATGCAAGTGCATTCTCCATCTATGTAATATTTATGTACTCCTGGCCATAGTATATGAATATTATGGGTTCCAGCCCCACCATGGTTTTTCCCTTTCCGGGTTCCCACATAAAAATTTTGGTGTTGTGGATTTGTGTATTCCTTGTTGCATGTTTATGTTCCTTTTGTTATGCATTGTTAACTAATGGATAAAGAATAAGTTTGTGGTTTTAGTTTCCAATAGATCATTGATTCACCCCCCCCCCCCTCAAAGTGATCTTTGATTCTAACAATTGGTATCAGAGCCAGGTTCCTCTAAGGAAGCTTAACCGCTTGAGGAAGATCTAGGAGATTGATTCAATGGATTCTAGTTTTTAGAGACAACTCAATGTGGCACTTGAGGATCTTGATGCAACTAGAAGTGAGGTATGTACCCTGAAGAAGAACTTGAATGCTGCTCATGAATTCATTAGTGAGCTAAAGGATCAAGTATCTACAGAGAAAAGAGGAAGGAATTAATGGACAAGTTGAAAGAGAAAGAAGATCAGATCATGGAATACCAGGACAAAGTTGATGAGGCTAACTAGCGAGAGAGAGAGAGAGAGAGAGAGAGAGAGAGAGAGAGAGAGAGAGAATGTTACTTTGAAGAATGAGATGCAATCCATTGTGATCAGACTGACTAAGGAAATTGAGGACCAAAAGAAGAATGAAGAGAATCTAGCACGATCATTGAAGGAAAGAGTCTATGAATGCATCAGGCTTACCTATGAGAATGATCAGTTGAAGCTTGAGTTGACTCAATCAAGGAATAATGGTCAAGAGCTTGAAAGATAGGTTGTTACCTTGAGAGATGAACTTGCTACTGCCAATGAATACAAAGACAAATTCAAATCCAATTCAGCAAGACTTGATGAGATGTTGGAAAGTCAGAGAGATGCAAAGGAAATGCAACGTCTAGGATTTGAGAAAGGTGAATCCTTCAGATCTAGACAAAGCAATGCTAAACCTTATCAGAAGAAGAAGACTCCTCTAGTAAGATAACCTAATGCTCATAAATTTAATGGTAGATGTTTTACTTGCAACAAATTTGGTCATATAGTGAGTCAGTGCAGAAGTAGGATGAATAAAAATATGATGAACAATATGATTAATGTTCCTACCTTTACCGGTCAGTGTTTCATATGCAATAATTTTGGACACAAGTCAAATGTGTGTAGAGCAGTGATGAATAACTTTCAGAGAAAAAGATGCTATGCTTGTGGAATTTTTTGACATATTTCTAAATAATGCAGGGTAAGATAGAATTAGATGAACTTTAGACCTATGAGGAATAATGTTTTTTGCCGAGCATGCAACAAAACCAGTCACATTGCAAAGTACTGCAGAAGCAAGAATAGTGCTCCGGTAGATAAGATCAAATCAAATGAGAAAGGAAAAGTGAAAGTAGAAGAGATAAAGGAGAGGCATGAGAAGATGTGGGTGAGAAAGGATGAATCCATAGCTGATAATGGGTCTACGCACGAATCCGGTGCAGGATCTTCAATCGATAACTAGGGCTTTATGCCTTACAGGGAGCTTTTCATGTAGATTCTAAGAACCCCCTCTTTGGTGGTCTGCAATTGATTTCAGAAGGTTGTAGAAGGATTGAATCATATGTGCTGATGATATCTAAAAGTTTCTAAAGGATCTTGTGCTCTTGTATGAAATTTCATGAAGATCGTGATAACCGATTGCTGCATTTATTACAAGGAAAAATTAGATTTTCGAAGGATAAAACTGCATTTCAGGACTTCATTCGTCACAATGCGATCAAGTGAGTAAGAGCAGAGTGAGAGCAAGCAACTTAGTGATTTCAACAATAATTTCTAAGTGAATTTTAGCACCTGGTTGTGAAGCAAGGTATTTATCTATTCAGATTTTTAGTTTTTCGCAAACCCTAGGATTCGAAATGGCTTCGGTTTCTAGCATTGCAACTCCTTTGATTGTTGAGATCAAGGATAGGGTTTGTCCAATCTTCAAGAAACATCCATTCAAATTCATCGAGGATGATCCAACAAGTGCATTCTCATTCGTGCCCTATGGCGTGCTATGCAATGAGGATATCAGGGCCTACATTCACTATGACCTTGAGGAGCTTGGGAATGTTGACATGTTGGATCTGTATAACAAGCATTTGGCCGATAGTTTTGGAAACCTCAAACCCGAATATAATGTGTTGCATGATAAGGGTTTTTCATAGTTTGTACATTTCCTGTTGTTTGATGAGGCAGAGTGGATCCGTTACATTCTAAGTCATGTGCATGATGAATTCATATGGCTTGATAGACCCCACAAAATTACCAAGCAAGCAATCTGTGTTGTAACCTATTTAGCTGAAACCAGTGATGTGCCTAGCCTGAGGAAGGTATCAAATGACACTGTCATAGCTACCATTGGATCAAAATTTGACAACAAAGCCATGACTATAAATGATATTTTGGAGAATAATGTAAAGTTTGCTTCTATGGTGGTCAGATACAAGGTCTACCAGTCCATCTGGTACAACTATATCTCTGGTACTGCTATCTACTCAACATATCAGATGCTCAAAGAAGATAAGAGGTATGACCTATGCATGACACTTTTGAATGAGTTATTGAGCTATCTAAAGAAAATTAAGTAGGATAAAAAGAACACTTTTAAGTATGGTACACTCTTTATTTGCCTGGAACTATACTTTCTACAAGAGATACTCAGTATCAATGGCAAGGTTCAATGGGCCTATGACAGACCGGTGGCCATGCAGATCAAGGAAGGTATGTGGGGAATTGGTGATGCTACTATGAGAATATCTACCCTTTGGGGATACTTCAAACCCTTCCAAACCTCAATGAAGAATAGGGAAAGGATTCCTAAGGAGGTGGTTGAGGAGTATGAGCAAACCATTTGCTTCATGGTGGATAAGGATCAGTGTCTTATGGAAGTAGTGGAGCCCTGGATAGTCTAGATCATGCCCATGGAGTTTACTCAGTTACACTTGAGGCGTATGCACAACATCTTCTGAGTCAACCAGTAGATCCCAAGGAAGGGAGATTTGGGACATTTAAGGAGAAGGACCTTAGTTTGCACCAGCAGTTCACTACTCCTACCCGAAAAAGAAAGGTAACAAAAATGGCAAAAGAAGTAGCTGCTTAAATGGGCTTCACCAAGGAGGATGTGAAGAAGGCCAAAGAAAAATATGCTCAAAAGGAGGCAACTAAGTCTTCTCCTACTCTAGTAGCACAACTTGCAAAGCCTACCCCATCTGGAAAAGGTGTACTGAAGCGGAAGGAAAAACCCAAAATAACCTATGTTGTTGTATCTCTGGTGGCCTCAGAAATGAAATATGAGGAAGAGGCAGGAGGAGCAAAGAAAAAGGCTGAATTTGTCTGACAAGTGAGAAAGCCTCAATCCAGTGGAGCATAGCCCAGCAAAAAGGCCAAGTTATATCTTGCTCCCTCCAGAAGACCCCAAAGAAGCATACAGGTCAAGAGTCAATTGGACAAGGACCTTGAATCTGGAAATATAGAAGGTAAGTATACAATAATTCCTCCACTGTCAGCAAACCAATTGATAGATGAGATATTAGTAGATGGAAATTTAAAGAATCTTCAAGCAAATTTTGACAATTTTGATGATGGTGATCAAAGGAAAGTAGAGGAAGCGGTAGTATTATATTTACATAATTTTAGTAAGACATTGATTGAATTAGAGAAGTCCATTCCAAAGGACCTATACAATATAATAGATGCTTAAAGGATGAAAGCAAGAACAGAATAAACAAGTTGATGATTGGTAATGTTGAGGAGGTTAGAAAAGAGGGAGAGGAAATATGGAAGAAGATTATTCAGAATGACCCTCTGTATAAAGATGTCTTTAAATCATCTTAGTCAAAAGACAACAAGGTGATTCCAGAAGTCAGAAGGTTAAAAATCATCAACCATAAGACCAAGGTAACATCACAATTGATGCTGAGACTGGTAACAATCCTCTGGTGATTGATAGCACTGCAGCCCCTGAAATTTGTCAGACTGATATTGGGGACAAGGGTGAGAAGAAGGATGTTGAGTTAGGTGAATCTAAGGTGGACAAAGCAAAGTCATAGCTGATCTGGCAATTGCCACTCCTCCAGTTATAGGGATCCCACCTGAAATAAATCTTGATGGGTCAGTTGATCTTGGCAAGTTATCTCCTACAGAGAAGCTTATGCGTGTTGTTGCAGTCCAAGCTCAAGCTAGCCAAGATATGGTGAAATTTGAGATTGAAGATAAAAAATTAATTTTGATGTCCATTGATGTTTTACAAAATATGGATTCTAATGTACAATTAGATTCAAATAACATCCCCTCCAGTAAAGTGATACAATTGATTAACAATGTAAATAGCAATTTTGATTCTTTAGAAAAGACGACAACTCAGAAAGTTTTAGATAGATTTAAGGAAGTCAGAAAATAGACATTTTTGAAAATGATTGAAGATGAAAAGGTGACATTGAATAAGAGACTGCAAACCATTTCTAACACATTGTCAGAAGCCGGTAAACTATATAAATCATTTCTCATTTTGCCAAAATTCACTATTGATATTGATAAGCAAATAAATGATTGTCAGGGCAAGCTCGCAAGTATCTCACAATCTTTTGACCCTAATGTAACATTAACCAAAAGCATTGAAGGACATATTATAGCATTGAATGATCAGATCTCCGGCCTTCAAGTGGATAAGGAGAAAACTTTGAGGAAAGTACGTGAACTCCAGAACCTGATTGCCATCTGGATAGACACTATGTTGAGCAATAAGGCAGATTGTATGAAGGAGATGGCCTGACCTGTACCATCAGACTTGAGAGAGTTATAAATTCATGCCACTGTATTCAATGCATTTATTACAATTTTGGATAACCTGAAGAGTGGGTGGAAAACCCACTTGGGATTTTTGCAGAATACTTATGTTGACCTATTCAAGTATTCATCTATATATCAGTTTTGGGCAGCATCCCATCTTTGGCATTGTTGTCAAAGCGGGAGAGATAAGGTGAAAAATGTACAAACTAATTATGTATAGTATATAGATTCTTGGATTGCTAATCTAAGGGGGAGCCTTAGAATTATTTTATTCTTTCCTTCGGTATACAGGTTTCATAGGTTTCAACACATAGCCATTTTTTATAGGTGTTGCCATCAATGCCAAAGAGGGAGATTGTTGGCAATTGACACTCATCTAGTGATTTCAGGTGGCTTCCGGTAGCTGGATATTTTTTTAGGGTTGTCATTGATGGCAACCCTTCATGGTGATTTGATTCGATAGTCATGATTCATCCTATCCGGAAGTTGGTGTTAACCGATAGCCAAATAATCAGTAAAATAGGACATTTCGGTAACGTGTCGGTTTGGAATGATCTCGGATGATTGCGGTATTTTTGGTGATTATTTTTGTGATCTCGGTGATTGGGAAGACCTTTAGGAAGTGTGTGGTTATAATATTTTGGTCCGGTGCTATGTTTTGTTTGAGATTGAAGCCGACTTAATCCACATGTTACATCTCTTGAAGCCGACATGAAGGAGATTGGTTTTGTGTTATGACCGGATATATAAGATCGATTTGGCGATTGATTTTTGTGGTGTTAGAGATGTGGATATCTATTTCGGTGCGATTGAATGCAGTTTCACGTGCGCATTTTTCTTTTAGACCAATCGGTAGCTGACTGAGACAGAAATAGAGTATTTAGTAGAGAAGAGACTGTTAGAGATTCTGAGCCTAACCAGAACTCATTCTTGCATAGTTATATGCTAATTAAGAGTTCATTTCATTGTACTTTCCCATTGTAAACAAATTATAAGTCAGTGAGACTTCCCTGAGGGTTGTAGCCCTCTAGGCAACTTTATTTGAGCAGTGAGCCTAAATGCAAGTGCATTCCCCATCTATGTAATATTTATGTACTCCTGGCCATAGTATATGAATATTGTGGGTTCCAACCCCACCGTGGTTTTTTCCTTTTCGGGTTTCCATGTAAAAATTCTGGTGTTGTGGATTTGTGTATGTTTATGTTCCTTTTTGTTATGCATTGTTAACCGATGGATAAAGAATAAGTTTGTAGTTTTAGTTTTCGGTAGATCATTGATTCACCCCCCCCCTCTTAGTGATCTCTGATTCTAACAACATCGGCATGCTTTTTGCTAAGGTGTCTAAAACAACCCAAGAAAAAGGAAGTGACTATTCTCCACATAAAATAGCACATCGTACTGGTGTATGGGCATCCACCATACATACGTGGAGTTGTGTGGACCCCGCATGGAGCGCTGCATTTTCCAGCATGGATGAGAACAAGAATGACAGGACCTTTTGACGTCAACCATTTCCATTTCTGACGATCGGAAAGGAAGGACAGCCAAGACTGTGCATGGGAATTTTGGTGGCAAAATGTCCACCCTGGCTATGGTAACTGCTTGGCTACCATAATAGGGACGGTCGACATGAGCTTATTTTGGTGAATAGTTGTGTTGTAAACACAATGTGTTAATTAAAATGCAGCATTTATTTTTAGACGGTGAATGTTTTAGGGAGAGTCTGGGTTCGATCACCTCGTCGAAGAGCGGGGGTTTTTGTCATGCTGCAAGAAATAAGAGTGGGAAAATGAGGGTTTTTGTAACCATGTGAAAGGAGGTTGGATTCGGCGAGGGTCAAAGAAGAATTCAGTAGATAAAAACTTGTAAGGAACCCACCTTTTTAATATTGCAATTTCAGTTATTCGTGGAGTTTTTTTATGTTTTAGGTCTTTGAAAGGGCATTTTTTGGGTGAAACAAAGTATGGATATCTAATTTCAGGCAAAAAACATAGAGGGTTTTATGCATTCAAAATTAGAGGAAACAAGGATTTTTTTCACCACGCATGGAGGTTGGTTTCGGCGAGGGTTAGCGAAGAATTCGACAGAGAAAAACCAGTGAGTAAGGAACCCATCCTTTTAATGTTGCAATTTCAGTTATTCGTGGAATTTTTTTACATTTTCGGCCCTTGAAGTTGCATTTTTTTAGTGAAACAAATTATGCATATCTAATTTCGGTCAAAAATGTGCATTCGAACTATGCTCCTCTAATTTACTAGAAAACCCTTGTGTTGTCTACAAAGATTACTGTGTGTGGAAAACCGTAGTTTTGTTTATTGTGTTTTGAATTTACATTGTGTATCGTGGCATTTATCACTACTTTAACTTATTTTACTCCCTTTGAGTGCCTTCATCCTTACTCTCGTTATTTTGGGAATTTCACCATGATTTGTTGTTCATAATAAGAAGATAGAGGTGATTTCTTCTTCCATGGACAACATCGCGATAGTGTTGGCATCTTTGGTTCTACTTTAACTTGTTCTTTTTCTTTTTGAACACTTAGTTAAAGGTTAGGATTTTGTTATATTTTATCTTAGTATATTTTCAATTATGTAGAAAAGTTAGTAATTAGTATAATTTATTCTTATTGTTAGTAAATATTATTTGTATTATTATAAATTATATTATATTTTATACAAATAATAATCTTGTTAGAGTAATCTTTTATTAGCTAATAATTATTTATTTAATTATTAGTCTATTATACTCAATGCTTAAGATAAACTTAGGAATCTTATAATTCTTTAGGGTTTCGAGTATCCTTTTATAAGGATTCTCTCTTTGTATTTTCATAACAACTGTAATTATTGATTTTCATTCTTGTTGCACAATCAATATGACTCCTCTTTTTTGGATCTCTGAATTCTGGCCTCCATAGCTTTTTTGCTTCTCTCCGTTTGTGGCAGGTTTGCATGCAGATGATCTTTGGGATCTGTAGAGTTGGTTTTTCTTCAGCTCCAATATGGTATCAGAGCTCTAGATCTACATGCCCCTGTTCTCTTCATGAGATTTTTTGGGCCTTGTTCTTCAAATTTGTGTATTTGGGGGTTTGTGCAGTTGCTTTTTTCCATTTCTGGGGGTAGCTGATTTTTGGTACATTTTGGTGCCAAAAGGACCTCATAGTTGGATTCGGGAGGCCATTTCCATGAATTTTGATATAAAATTCGATATATTTTTGGTGTCAGGTGTTTGGAGGCAAAAAAAACTGGGCCCAAGGCCATACGGCCTCGAGGCACATAGATTGAAAAAAATTCTGAACAGAGGATTTTTTTTTTTTAAATTTGGTTTTTACTGCAATTTGAGAAAAAAAATAAAAAAATTTAAAAGGTTTTTGTTTTTTAAAAAAACCTGGAGGTTTTTTCAAAGTGGGTGGATTTGTCTAAAAAAGGGGGCATTTATTAAAAGGTACCTATGGTGGCAAGCCCTACGGGTTCCTTTGTCCCTGGGCCCTGTGCGTCTGCTGTCGGAGTTGACCGGTGCCGACACAACTCTCCGACCTGTCATTTGTCGACATTGCCTAGCCCCGTCGCCTTCCACCGCCTCGGACAACCCGTCCCCGCGGCAACCTCTGGTCCCCCTACCTCAGATTCCATGCCCGGCCTCAGCCCACCACCGGGCCACCACCCGCGAGCAGCCTGCCCACCACCGGAGAATCCTCAGCCACTTTCCAATCGGCCTTATTTTTTTTCAGGCACCTAGTTTTTTCGGCAGCTAGATTTTATTTTCTAGTGGCCGAATTTTTTTTTCAACGAAGATTTTTTAGGGGGACTTTGTTTTTGCCTACAATGGTAGAACAACCATCAAATTTATGCTCGCATACTGATGATGTCAGCACTATGTAGGCATCCTTCAGGCCTCTTTTGGGCCCATCTGGAGCACCTTCAGTCTTTTGGCCATATCTTGGGCATACAGAGGTGTTTTTCAACAAATCTTATATTGTCAGAAATCTCTTTCCGATCTCTATTCAGATCTAGAGGTTTGAACTTTTGATTTTTCTTTTTTGATGGCAATTTTTTTTGTCAAAGCCAGAGTTTCATTTTTGCACTCTGGGAGACATAACTTGAGCATCTGAACTCCATTTTTTGAAAACTTTATATCATTGGAAAACTTGTTTTGTGTTCTTTCCATTCATATGAGTTTTCTTTCCAGATTTTGTTCCAGGTATATTTTATTAATTTTTTTGTTTTTCAGCACTCTAGTGAATATCTTGAATGTTTCAGGTCCTGGGATCTCTTTCTTTGAGTAGCATGTCTCATCTTTGGTTGTTCTTTATGTTTCCAGTCTTCTATCTCTTATGATCATTGTAGCATTTTCTTTATGCAAACATACTGAGATAAAGTGCCCATATGCATTGTATACTTGGGATTTTGCACATCTTGTGCCTTATTGTACATGCAAGTTACTTATAAAGTGTCATGGGGGGGTTGATGTTTGCCTTTGTTTGCCATCTACCTTTGCCACATGAGTGTTCCTTCCACGAAATTATCCTCATGATGTGTGTCAGTTGAGTGTTCCTTCCATGACACTATGTACTTTCTCTGCACCTTCAATATTCCTGGTTCTTCGTCATGCAGTTCTTGTTGGCCGTTCTTTTCAGTGTACCTATCCATCTCCCTTTTCCACATTATGGGGAGATTTTTCATGTTGTTCTAATGCTTCCTTGGTTCGATTGGTCAGCTCTTCAAGCTTTGGTGTTTCATGTCATTTGTATCTTCGATTTCAGTTGTTTGCCTTTGTTTTCCATCTGATTCGAGTAGTGTCATTTGAGGGCACTCATGCAAATTGCAATCTTCTCTACCTGGTCATGTTCTATTTCAATGGAGGCTCTTTAGATCAGTAGTTACTCTTCGACAGTGTTTGCAGCTATTTCATGCTTCAGCAGTGTTCTTCTTGCTCTTCTTTTTGTTCCTATCTTTTGAAAAACTCTTGTTTGGAGGCTTCTTGGTCCTTCACTTGAGCTTTCATCTCTTCTTGGAGAGGATTTTTGTTCCCAAGGTTTTCTCCTTTTTCTCCACTTTACAGAGATTTTATTGTACTTGGGTACCTCATCAAGCCTAGTTGTCAAGACCCATTGTTGTTTTCCTAGATTTATTACATGCTTTTTTAGTCCTTAGTTGTTTTTTAGCTACTCCCTAAGTTCATCTTAAGGGGGGGTGTTAGAGTAATCCTTTATTAGCTAATAATTATTTATTTAATTATTAGTCTATTATACTCTATGCTTAAGCTAAACTTAGGAATCGTATAATTCTTTAGGGTTTTCACCTTTTAGGGTTTCGAGTATCCTTTTATAAGGATTCTCTCTTTGTATTTTCATAACAACTATAATTATTGAATTGCATTCTTGTTGCACAATCAATATGACTCCTCTTTTCTAGATCTCTAAATTCTGGCCTCCATAGCTTTTTTGCTTCTCTCCTTCTGTGATAGGTTTGCATGCAGATGATCTTCGGGAGCTGTAGAGTTGATTTTTCCTCAACTCCAATAAATCTAATAGAAACAACTCTTCTATTGCTAAAATAAACCAATTTGAAAGGTGCTTGATCATTCCCTCTTGGCTAGAATACATGATTTGAACTCCTTTATTGAAAATCACTTCAACATGAATCAATATTTTCATACAATACCTCATTATTATTCACCTTCAAATACCTCAAAGGCATCGTCTGATAAAAATTTAGTCACATTGGATGGTTGTATTACACCTATACATCGTCAAACATTTCACTTATAGTTTATAAGATTCATTTTTTTTACTTTACCACATTGTAGCAACCTTAAACACATGTTTTCAACCTTCTAAGTTTTTCTTATGTATTGTCTTATCATTGTGGAAACCGCTATGCACTTGAAATGTATTGCTTAACATTGTTTCACTCTCCAGCATTAAATCTTCATAATCTCTTTAAAATTAAAGCCTTCAAATTAACTTGCATGTTTTCCCATATGCAAAATTTCAACATATACAAGCATATTGGGATAACCTTTAGTATGTTGGAAAATGTTGCTTAAGCATTATAAACACTTCAAGAACACCATCAAAAGGCAAGTCTACCATGCAACAATCTACATTTAAAATATCATACTAAACTTTTTAAACATCTCAAATCATAACATTTAACAAACAATCAAACATCGTCCAAAAATGTACACTTGATTTAAACACTAAGTGAACTTTCTTGGTCATATAAGGTCTTGTGAGATTTTTAATTCTAAGATTTCTCCTACATACCCTTTGGGTGTTGAAATTGGGTCTTCATTATAAAATATCAAGTGATCCTAGTGGCTTGCTTTTACATAACCCAAAGGAGTTTTAAATACCCAATTCATTGGTGGTGTTTTCCCTTTTTGGTGCATACAACAATTGGTTATGAAAATGCTAAGTAAGGAGATTTGTTGAGTTTGAGTGAACAAAGGACTTTGATTGTGAAGGTTTTCATCAAAAAAATTGATGGTCAAGTTTCACATAAGATTATCAAGGAAAAAATTTTAAGCCAATTAATTCTACAAATGACACAATTTTTATGAGATAAATCTAGATGAAAAATATGCAATGAATAGAGTAATAGATTCTCAACAATTAAAAGACTCTAAGCAATTTCAATGTTTCTCTCAATCTTTAGAACTAGAGAACATGTCATTATAGCCATATATTGCCAATATTTAGCATTATATTTGAACTTAAAAGTGATAAAGTGGGAATGTTGTTTGAGATTTGGTAATCTAGTCACCTTCCTTATATTTTTAAAATGGGTGTATGGGTATTCATGGGCAAGAAACAAAACTAGATGTTATAGTATTCATAAATAAAAGTATTGTCTCGATTTTATCTTTCTAATAAATGACGATATTTTTTATGTTAGTTTAGATTGCATTTTTGTTTCCCTACAAATTGTTTTCATTTTAAAATAAAATAAAAATAAAAATTCATTAAATACAATATTTTATAATTTTTAACATAAACCTAAGATTCAAATTTTTTTCTACTTCCATAATCATTCATTGGGTCTTAATGGAAGGCTAGCTTGAAGTTGAGAGTACAACTTCCATTATAAAGGAGTGACAATTTGTCATTTCTATTTGGAGTGTAATATTTTAGCTTGTCTCGTGTAGATAATTTGAAGTCAAGTTTGTGTAATATGTTGGCTTGTTTAAAGATAATTACCTGTTGCTACTTATGAGTCATTTTTAAGATTTGCAAGTTGTAACAAGTACATTGTGCTCCTCCGTCTATTGAGGGAAAGTGGAAACCCAATAAAGTGTGTTAGTCAATAATGTGAAGGTAAGATGATTATTAACCTTGGTCTTTTAAAGAATAATGATTGTTACTACAGATTACCCATATGTTCGCCCAAGAAAGGGAAGAAATGCAAGTAGCTTTTAATGAAAGAGAACCAACCCACTTGGATAAAAGATGCACAATCGCAATAAAAATATTGAAAAGCTAAGAGACACCTCATGTGGGCACTTCTCATCAGGCTTTTGTACACTTAATTGGGTACCTTGATAGAATGGCAAACAGGTACATGTGAAAAATTATAAGGTACTTTGTATAGTGCAAGGAAAATGATGAATGAATGAATGTATGTGGATGATGAATGAATGGATAGATGGATTGCACTAATTGATGGCCTTGTAATTAAGAGCCATAATATTTGTGGAGCTAATAAGGGAATAAAAAACCCTAACCTGAATATGCTCCCCTAATTTACTAGAAAACCCTCGTGTTGTCTACAAAGATTATTATGTGTGGAAAACCATAGCTTCTTTTATTATGTTTTGAATTTACATTGTGTATCATGGCAGTTATGATAGTTTAATTTAGATTAAAAAATGGGAGTGTTTTAAAAATTTCCACATAAGATTTTGACAAGTGCAAAGTTAGGGTGCTCAAGTAGTACATCCTCTACTCAAGTAGGGTTCTTAAGTTGAATATGATTCAAATTTTGCAGGTAGGATAATCAATCATGTTTTCCAACCCCTGAAAATGAATTTTTTAGTTTGTATGATGTGCAAGAACAGTTTCAGTTCCCAGCATGAGAGATGGGTTGAAGCTATTCTTGATTAAAGTTAGGCCAAACACATAAATAATATTCGGAAGTTAATGAAAATGTGTTTTCTACATTTGCATTTCTTGAGAGGCACTGAATTCTCATTTCTAGACCTCCTATCTAAACTACCATCTATTTTTGGTGTACTGAAATCTTTAATTGTGCAGTGTAGTATTGCATCATTACTTTGAAAATGATTCTTATATTCTTTGTATATCAACATCACCTCTTTTCATTCACTACACAAAATAAAATGCATAACCAATGAGAGAGGTGATGATTGATCTTTTAATGCTCTTCACTACATGCACAACTTCTAGTCACCATTCGTAGTATGCATCATATCTTTAAGATTTCCCAACTTCTTTCTATTATTGATTAAGCTTTATGTCTATAGATGTACACAATGAGTTTTATGTTTGAGGTTGGTGGCAGCAATGGACATATGTGGGTTTTGGAGGTTACCGCATGGGTTTTGGTGTACACGACTTTCATCCTTTCTATGTAACATTTTAAATGTGAAACACAATGGCGTTCTCTTGTTATATGTTCTTCTGTTTTGTTAGTCATCTGCATGGTATGTTGATTCATATTGGAGGTTCTTAAACTAATTCACTATAGAGGCTTGCAGGTTGTATATCACGTTGGTTTTTACAATATGACTAAGTTAAGTTCATGGATGATATGAGGTGTACTTGATGGCCTACGATGCACATTTCTTGAAACCATTCACTTGATTTATGAAAATATCTCCTCAGGTAAATGAGGTTTACACCCCTTAAAAAAAGTTACCTCTATGCAATTAGCTATATGATTACAATGTTGGATTGATGGAATGTATAAACATGAAGTTAGTAGTTGTTGGGAAGCCATTATTTGGCACCCCCTTTAGAAGAATGTATCATTTAGTTTATGTTGTTGGTCGTATTCTACCCATTGCTTGCAGGATGTCATTCATTTTTACGCTTTGTTTATTTCTGTGAATTGTTAATTTAAATTTTTTGGAATAGGTGTCAATGATTTATTTCATATCTGAGATTTCTTGCAGCAATGGTACTTGTTCCACATTACTGGAAACGATTCACACAGTTTCCTAGCATCTTTCATGTGGGGAATTTGGTCATAGGGCTAGGATGTTACATTCATTGGATATGTGTATTTAAGGTATTTAGTCCTTAACAAATTTGAGGTCATCAACCCCAAGAGACAATGTATTCTTTGGAATACGTCGATGTGGTTGGCCAATATCCCCAGACTACAAATGTCATTATGCACTGTGTAGAACAATAAGTGCTCTTCAACCTGCATGCCTTCCACCCATAGTTGGCAGGGTATCGTTCATTCCTATGCTTGCTTTATTTCTCTCAAACACTTATTCAAAATTTTTTGTACAAAATGCAACAATTTCTCTTTTATCTGATGTTATTTTCAAGAACCAATGGAACATCATAGTACTTATGCAACATCTCCATAACACATATAAATATTGATATTGTTATGTAAGGTTAACTGTACGAGTAAATCACTTCAACAATGGAGGATATGAGTAAAATTACGGTCATAATAATACATTATTGAAATACCTCTAAACAACTATTTGAATGTGTTAATGATGAATTGTTATAGTCAATGAATCAACTTAGTTTTTAAATAAATAAAAATTTGTTATATTTTTTTCCCCTATGGGAAGCAATAATGTATGGCATTCATGAGAAGATTCTCCTGTGTCATATGTTATTAGGATGGTGAGGCAACGCAAATGGCATTTCTTAATGGACTTACAAGTTCAAGATGTTGTCGATGGAGTCGATCGTTTTTCAGCCAACAATTTCCATTGGAGTCCAATTGTTGGTGAAGTTGATGGTCATACTGACCATTGTGCAACAATTCCTCTTCATAGATTGGATGATTTTCTTACAAGGGAAGCCTTGGTTGAAAGTGCAGAAGCCACATTTATTCGTACGCATCATAATGAGAACCACAGTGGAAGCTTAAAAGAGCACTTGATGATTATGTATTCATGGTGAGTACATTGCATCATTCATCCAATATGTATGCAATATTTTATTTGTCTTCAGATTGGTAGTTGACAACATGACAATATGAATTTCAATTATTGGTGTGTGTATGGTCCAGATGGCCATATGAATGGTCCTCCCACAAAGAAACGTGCAAGGAACTTTAGAAAGAAATGGGGCTGCTAGTGCCACATTATCATTAGGTGATGAAAGGTAGACCAGATGTAGCTATATTGATATTCAATAAAAGGCTTCATGTGGATGCAAACGGTGAATTTTGTCATGGTTTTGATGATATAATGAATGAGTCACATTCTCGATTTGCTCCAAACCTTTTAGCTGAATGCAAAAGTTATGTTGAGAGCTTGTTGCTAATGGATGTTATTGTTGATGCTATCATGGATAGACACCTATCTGATCATCATTTTTGTACCTTGTTGAGGAGGAGAGATGAATTCCTAACACATAAGGACGTCTTGAATGCATGGAGAAGGGTGAAGTCCAATTGATCACAGAAGCATGGCAACGATGCCAATAGTATAATATTATGGCAATTAGAGGATGCGAATAAATTTTTTTATTTCCAACCACCTCAAGGCACCGACTAGCCTTTAATCATGGGGATCCAAACTCCATGGATGTTGAATGTGATGGTTGAACACTCCCATGAGTTGATTATTTCCATGGATTCCACCTTTGAAACCAATAAATATGGGGTTACATCCTTTGAATCCTTTATATGCATTCTTATTTATGTGTTTTTAAAATATGGATGCCTTGATGCCAATGGCTAATATCCACACAAAATAGCATGAAAAAAAAACTCCCAGATTTGCAAAACACAGTGTTTTTTCATTTCATTTTTCGTGGTTTTAGAGTGATAGGGATGCAGATCATGAAGATTTAGCTACTCAAAATTTTGCAAAAATTCATTGTTGTTAGAGGATTTTTAGAAATTGTATGGAGTGTTGTTTTGTGCGGAGATTAGTCGTGCACTGCCCTTATTTAAGCTAATTATTGTGTTTGGTTGATTGCCAAACAGTACAAATTGTATTCCCTACTAGTTTTTGATGAGCAAAAATCTGAGGTGCCTATTGCATGGGTAGTGTGCTCACGAAACAAGAACGAGGAAATTCAGGCTTGGTTGGCAGAGTTGCAGCAATGAGGAAAGTAGGCCAAACCTGATTGGAGGATCAATGCCTTTTTTACCAACAACTGCGTTGCAGAGATACAAGCCATAGAGTACATTGTGTTTTATTAGTTGCAATTTTCATTTTAATTCTTATGACACATCTCATTGTGCTTAGATGTCTTGGTTATGTCCTTTTGTTGTCCTTTTACAAGGGTTGTAATTGGGTGTTGTGTTTTTCTTTGTATTTGGCACATGTGTCACACATGGTTGAAGAATGTGTATATGTATGCTTCGAAGGATAGGACGATGAACATATTTCATCGCCTAGGGATGATCATGATGGCAATGGATGATAGAGAAGAGAGCACTATCCGCCTTTTGGATAATTTTTTTAATGAGTTTAGTGACCAACCTCTTTTGCTTGACTACTTCTATAGAACTTGGTGCCAAGGAAATGGACATATAGGTGAGCTATAGCTTTGTTTTGTCTTCTTGTAGACCATTTGATAGTGCATGGCATACATGTGGATTCATAGTTGTTATCTTTATGGTTTGCAGTGATGTGGGCAAAAAACTTCACTCATTTCCTACATGCCAACCGGGACACAAATGCTTCCATCGAGTCTTATCATTGCAAATTGAAGATGTAGTATGTGTGTGATCATCAAAGAAAATGCACAAAGTGAATGGATCACCTGTATTATAGCCTTTCCCATAAAATGGAGCCATTCTAGATAGACATAAGCAAAGTTTACAGCAAAATGGCTTTATCAGCAACTATAGGGTCCGCCATTTGTAGAGTAGTATTGAGAGGGCAAGAGAAATCCTTGATGTTGACGTTGTTGCTGACGATAGTCAACCTAGATGGTTTTGGGTGAAAATTCAATCTTCATGCAATTGTTATATCGTAATAATTTTTGGTCATGACCTATACATTTGTGATTGTCCTTGGAGCTTCCATGGAAACACTTGCAAGCATGTGTTCAAGGTTGCTACCATGCAAAAGGATGTACATGATGATGGTGAAGTTGGCTCTTGTATGTATATATTGTAATATTCTTTTTTTCCATGGGCTACTGAATCTTGTATTAGTAGAATTACTCAATTGTAATATTCTTTTTTCCTTTTTTTAATTTTTGGAAAGCTATTAAATGAGCGTCTCAAATTATTAATCAAGGTGACAATGTTCCACGAGCTACTGAATTTGTGGCGAATCCAGTACAAAATGTCACACCTGACGTGTTCAACAACAATATATGTAACATTGTTACTCCTCAATAGTCTCCTCCATCCCCTACTGATGGTATTTCACCTGTGCACACAATGGCGTTGTGGAGTGAAACACTTAATTTCTTGAAGTTGTCACAAACAAGGCCACAATCAGCAACACAAATGCAATCCATCTATTCTTGTGTCCAAAAGTTAAAGGCGTATTTGTAGCAATTGAATACATTACCTTTTGATTTCAATCCTGATTTGGATCCAACTGCAATGAGAACTTTTCAAATGCGTCCATGGTTTAGTGCAACCAAGGATCGTGTTCAGCTTCGTAGGTATCGCAGGCATGGTGGCAGGCAACACATAACGGCTCCCAGAGTTCCTCAATAAGATTTTTTCACATTCCTTTACAATGGTAAAAGGGGGAGGAAGGGAAACAACCAATCTTAGCAAACAGGCAGACTGCACATTGTAGGTATTGCCTCTTTTCCATGGAGCACGGGTTTGCTAGGGACTCCCATTTTTGAAAATTTTGTGCATATTTTTAATATAACTAAATGTATCATCTATTTGTGTCTAATGTTTACAAAGCATCATCAACTTCTAGCCCAAGAAGTCCTCATCGACATCTATATTTTGACAACAATATGGGTTCACAACGCATGGATTATGGAGAATGGTGACTAGTATGCATAATTCTTTATTTGCCTTCTTTCTTTAGCTTTACTTTGCCATTAGTGATTACAATAATAGATGTGTGTAGGGAGTCACAGCCATTTATACATGTATTATTTAATACATATCCAAATCTATAAATGTGCAATTGTCATGTAATTTAGAACACTGTGTGTATTTCACATTCGTCATGCATTTTATAATACTGTGTTTGTTGCCATGCAGGTTGACGATGCACATTTTTCTTTTGCACGATGAGCGGACACATGAATTTCACTTCCTTTGCATGCTCTTTCAGGTTTTTAGATATATATTTCCCTATTCTAAAATTAATTTTCTATTGACAACACTAAAATGTTATGCTTTTTTATTGCCACAACATAGTGAATTTACACCATTGTTGTCTTCTTAAGAAGGTTGTTGGCCCTTTTGGCCAATAACTTTCCCGCTTTGAAGGTGAGTGTACAAAATCGAGGCATAGGCCACCCATGTCTGCAGTTCAAGATTGTTGCTTGCTAGTGGTACGTGACGAGGAGGGATCTATGGTAATACAACATGGAGATCGGAATGTGTATTTTGTTTTGGTGAGGATCGGTGAGAGTTGTTCTCTCCTGCACGATGAAATGTAGAAACACAGCAGGAAGCGTGACAGAGTTGATGTTGAATGAGTGGATACACAGTGTCTCTTATGAATTTCCAAGATTGGTCTTGGTCCTTAACTACTCTGAATTCTTTCGTATGGGTCACGGATTCAGAGCACGTAATAGATTTTTGAGGATCCAGGCAAGATTTTATTGAATCTCATTGTTATGTATCATTTTTTTGGTTCTTGCTATTTTGTAAGACTTTGTTATGGATGAAATGTAGTTTACTAACTTGTTCACCATACTCTATTGCATGTTAAGTGAACTGATCAAGACCCTGAACATAAATATCATCTGACTATTTCAATATGCATCTTTAAAGATAATACAAAACTTTAGATACTCTTCTCTCTTATGATGTGCTATGGTATTCAATGTCCCTAATGCAAAGATGTGTATACATTACTGGATGGTTGTGCCACTAATAACTTCATAGTTATTATCACAAATTACATACTTTGCTTTTTGTCATTGATGTTAAATAATGATGCATATATCTAATTTATTTTCTCAAGCCCTGCAATTTAAAATCTGTCTATTTGATCTCTATTATATCTTTACAATGCACTTTAGATGAAACAACTTTTCAACTATAAATACATAGCTGCAATAAGTTTTATCTTTTTCATAGTTTACATGTTTGCATTGTATTCCATATTTTGTTGACAGTGATCTTTTGGTGTATTCAGTGACTTCCCCCTTGGTTTTTATCAGCTTCATGATTGTTATAGTTTTGTTGCTGCTTGCTTGGACATTATGACTACCTTCAATCAGATGCCCTTGTGATTTGATAGTCCTTTAAATAAATGTCTTAACTCATATCACTCATATATTCATTTTCATTACACATGAGAGGGATAATATATAACCCTTCTCTAGGGCTTGAAACTTATGCTATTACCTACATTCTTTATGTACTGTATTTTACCACTAAGACAGTATTGTGATTTCTTTTCTCAAAACCCTAGATGAGGGTTATTCAATACTTCTCCAAGTATCCCTCTATTCTTATGGGGTATTTGATACCATATGTGCTAGTCATGAGCATAATACCTATGACTTTATGTATGATTTATGGTGTTTGATGGCTCATTCTCTCATTAAGTTTGCTGCACTATGAAAAGACAGTGACTGCCTTAGGGCTCTGCTCCTTACTGTACTTGATAATGATTCCTCCTTTTGAGCTCCTTGTAGGTGACCACTATGAAATGGTTGTAGTAGTATATCTTACTCTCTGTCTTTAAGCCTATACTTAGCAACTCCTTTGATACACTATGCCTTAGCTTTTTAATACCTTGTAGGTCATGATATGATTGTATTCATGAATTATACTTTTTTCCTTTGAGGGCCATGAAATTATACTAGCATTAAGACTTTTCACCATGACTCTAGCCATGACTGCACTTTCTTTTATACATTTGCAAACCTATCTTCAAATGATCAATCATGCTAATGGTTGCCCTATTTGCTATGCACTGGGAACATCAACCTAGGAGACTTGGGGTTTGGAATGATTGTGATGGCAATATCTCCAACTCAAAGAACTCTCTATGATTATCCTTATATGTCTTGTGACTTGAAAATAAAGAATCTTATCACTGTCATGATTGCATTTTTATCTCAGACTTCTTGAATCCTTGAGGGATCTTCACATAGTTCAGATCATTGTCTTGCATCTTTGTATTAATTCAGTCATATTATGTCTATGTGTATTGCCCTTTTAGACATTTGAAAGCTCATTCAAGCTAATCTTTGACCTTCCATTGGAATTATTTAACTCTATGAAGTTTGTTGCTCTTTGTTTAACAGTCCCTCTGTATTTTACTACTTATCTTCGTTGTGAAACAATGAATGTGCTAACTATTTTGATGATTGTATTACCTTGACAATGAATTTGCTAACTGCTCTATAAGAGCTGTGACAGTGAGTTGTACCTTAAAGCCTATAATGCATCCTTTTGTCACTATCATGACTGTCCTTTTCTAGGAATGTCTTCATTGCGATGTATGTCTTTGATAAGCTTTGAAGGTGTTCATATTACATTTGCTATCATTCCTTTCTTTGTTGCTATTCTGTAAACACAACTTGTCTTTTGCATGGTATAGGTGTATGGATTATTATGACTATATAATACAATCTTTACAAGTTCCTAATGTCTACAAATTTTTTTCAAGATGAATCAAACCATAAGAAATTATTTTCTCTTTTGAAATGTTGACAAGATGTTTCACATTAAGAGTATCAAACTTATCTGGAAGTTGACTTCTCTGCATGAACGATTGCATGATACATTATGGGCTTGAGAGAGCTAATCTCATGTGCTTTTTTGTTGTCATACTATCACTGTGATGCCTAAATCATTGAAATAACAATATAACTACTACTAAAATTGAGGTGTAAAAACATTGAGGGTGTCATTTTATGCACAAATTCTTCCATGGTTGTAATCACTGATTGTTGGTGAGTCCAAAGGTGAGGAGACTGAAAATCATAAGGGCATGCATGGAATATAAAACATAGATATGTTTTGTTGCCTTCATGATGTGTATCAATAAAGAAGGGATTTTTTTTAAAATGAGACATAGTCTTTATGTGGGTCTATTTTATCCTGAAAGCAGAAAAATAGCTAACACCAACACTAGGAAAGTCCATGTCTGAAATGCGAGTGGTTCATCTCCCCATGTTTCACACAAGACAAATAACGTGTATCTCATTGGCAACAATCCACGATGTGTTTCTCACACGCCTCTATAATTATCACAAGATGAGTGTTGTCGCCTTTCAAGATACAGTATGAATTTTTCCATGTTCTATTTGAATTTTCTTCCTCACCCTCGAAGATGTTGTGTTTGAACTCCCTTCCTCACCCTTGAAGATGTTGTCTCAAACCCACCAACCCCCAGTTTGATAATGACCAGCTGAAGACAAATATGTATAGATGCAACTGTAGCATCATAAATTGTACACCCTTGCTAGGGTGGTACAATTCTACGCTTAGTTTAGCACCCACCTTAGTGTGTTTGCATCTTGCATTGTAATTTTCCTTTAAGCATTTAATTAATTAATTTAATTAAATCTAAAGTCATATTTTATCACTTCATACATTATAAAGTTGGGCCCTTTACCCTAAGTGTGCCCCTTTTTATTTTATTCCTCCAATAAATCATTAAATCATAAACCCTAATTATGCCTTATTTCAACCTTTAAGGCCCAATTTTGCATGTAAAAACATCTTGAAATCAGCTATAACTTTGGGATTCCCTCTAATATCATCATATCTAACGGCCCTAAAAATTTGGTGATAAGTTGGTCGGGCCAGGTGCAAAGTGCACCTGGTCCCCGACATTTTTCCCGAAATTTCAGGAGCATAATTGTATGATATTATAATGTTTAACTCCAAGAAATTGGTAGGAAATTCAAATCCTAGGTCAACCTAAAGACAAAATTAAGATCTAGGGTTTCATACATAAGATGTCTCTTTCTTTATTTGAAGGCATCTATCTAATCTAAGGAGTTTTTGGTGAAAAGAGCTAGTGATCACAAGGAGCCTTCTATGTAGTGAAAGAGAAGCTTATGTGGAGTCTTCAAAAAAATTCAACAACATTTATCAAGTATTCATCAAGGATTCATCATCAATTAGGAGCCTTGAAGATATTGAAGAATAATAGGAGATCGAGTGGCTTATATCTCTCCTTTAGGGATTGGTATGGTTTCATGTTGTTTTCATGTCTTTGTATGATCTTCTTTACACTCATTTTCACATTCACATTAATGATTTAGATCATTTAGCACATTTGATTTAGAGCATTCTCATCTACATTTACATTTACATGCATTTAGGGTTTACTCTCCAAAGTACAGAGTAGCTCTAGTTTCTTATCTTTTTCATTTAGGATCTTGCACACACAGAAGATTCCTACACACACTATTTTACTATACAAATCAGCTATTTGTTGAGGTGGAAATTAGTAAAACAGGGGTTTGACTAAGGCAAAACCCCATATAGCCACCCAAAATCCTATTTTTCAGTTGCAGGTGCAGGTACAGGTACCTAGAAGACTCTTAGATCAGCAGAAGACATAGGCACTATCTTAAACCCTTAGATTTTCCCAAAACCATCAAGGACGGGGGCATGGTGCCCTGGTCCCTCCACTTTTAGGTGATTTTTGATAGGGTGGAATCTCAGGATCTCAAAATTGCATTCTCTTAGTTGCAGCTCTTTGTCAAACCATCAGGGACAGGGGCATGGCACCCTGGTCCTAGTCAGTTTGGCTCATTTTTCAACACCAAGTACACATTCAAATTCCTCCCCCTTCTCTGCTTTCAGTATCTCAGTTTCAGATCTGAAAGTTTATGTAATTGAACAATTTATATATGCTTCATTATTTATCTCCTAGTTTAGTTGGTCAAGCTTTCACAGCTTATCTTCATATACAACAAGAGGAATATAAACCCTAAGAGAAAATCCTTGGATCTTTCTTTCTCACAATAAGTAGCCAAAGTGAGCTATCTCCCTAGGCTCTTTCGTATTCCCAATGCATTGGCTAAAGTGGGATTAGGTCCTAGTCACCTGGTCTCACTTTTTCCCCTCCACATTTTGGTGAACCCGACGTGAATCCAATCTTCTTTAATTCTGATTTATGTTCTCGGATCTTAGTATTTTTTCTATTTTAAATTCAAATTGATATTTACAAGTTTCAATTCCTTGAAAATTTCAAAAATTTAGGGGTCAATTTTGTTAAAACCCTAGTTTTTCAATTCAAAATTAAACTTGTGGATAGCTTAATTTGGATCATTAATTTCAAATCTAACTTAGGAACACATTTCACTCATAAATTTCATTTTCTAATTCAACATTTAGAGTTATTTCATTGGTTAAAATTGAACATTTCCTTCTATTTTGCATATGTTACTATTTGAAAAAGGAAAATTGTTGTCATGATGCATTCATTTCATAAATGTGATAATGGGTTAGCCTCCCTTGCTTCAATTTTTCCATCTCTTAAAGAACCTCCTCCTATCTATGAAAACATTTTAGTGCCTAAAAGATTTGTTACCAACCCATTCAAAACTCTCCCATGCTTTAAGGATGAAGATTTGAAGAGTGATCTTGACAATTCTCCTAAAATGTGCCCTTCCCATCTAGCTATCTTAGAGGAAGAGGATGATATCATAAACACTTTTCTTGGTATTACTTTACCTTCTTTACATGATGCCTCTCTAAGTGAAAAGGTATTTATGGACATTGACTTATCTTCTCCTAAATCTAGTTCTACCAATGGGGGCATGTTAGTGCAACAAGACGTTATGAGCACTTCTTTCGAAGACCTCCTTCCCAAGCATGAATCTTTGGAGAAAGATGTCCATCTCCCTCCTATAGAATACTCCCCTCATGAGGATCATTTTGTGTAGGAAGATGGTATTGTCCCTAATTTTCCTAGTGATGGAATTTCGTCTTTTGACTTCAACAAAATTCCCACTAGAGATGATGCATTAATGAGAAATGATTCTCCTTGCCCCAAAGCTTGTCTTACCCATAAAAAAGCCTTAGAAAAAGAAGATGAAATCATAATCAATATCATTAATTCTCTCTCCCCTAAACATCCTATTGAACATATTTTGAGGCAAGAGGATGATTTAAACACATGTGGTGATGCTCTCCCTCCTAAGGATGAAGAATTAATGAATAATGTTATCCCTTCTCCCAAAATTGGCAATAACAATAAGGATATCTTTGTGCAAGATATTTATAATAATTTTTTCAATGACCTCACTATTTGGGATGAACAATTAGAAGAAGGTGTTGATTATTCTCTACCCTATGAGAGTAACCCCCTTGGTAGCATCTCACCTTCCATGAATCTCAATCATTTTTCATCTAAAGGTAAGTCATCTCCTTCTCCCCAACTAGGTTCTACTCATAAGGATACCTTAGTTAAAGAAGAGAGTGTTAACATCTCTTTCAAAGATCTCCCTCTCAAAGGTGAAACTTTAGAGAGTAATGTTGATCCTTCTCCTAGAGATTCTATTCCTCATGTAGATCCTTTGATGATAAAGAATTATATGACCTTTCCTACTAATAATCTTCCTTCTAAAACACCAATGCCTACTCCTAGTCTACCTCCTAAAATTGACCTCATCCATGCTAACATTTTAGTGCGAGAAGAAACTATCAACAATTCTTGCAACAATCTTGTCCATTCTTCTTCTTCTAAAATTTTTATGGACACCTTTGATATTCCTAAACCATCTTCAATCAATTTGATACATGTGAATGAAACATCCAATAAACCCTCTTCACAGTCCAAGGTGCTTGTCCTTTTCAAAGTTCTCAATGTAATCCTATCTTAGTGGTTCAAGGTGGTTATGCTAATGATTCTTTTTGCACTCCTAAGAAACCTATTATTACTGTGCAAGGAGGTTATCCTACTAAGAGCCCTTATGAGTATGCTAAGAAAATCACTAGAGATAGTTATCATAAGGTTGCTCATACCTACAACACAAGAAACAATAGGCAACCTAATCCTCCTCTAGTTATCCCAACTTCACTTCCTCCCTCTCAACCTACTCTTCCACAAGCACCTTGCATATCACAGAATCTTAGTAAGGAGTTTGATCTCGTTGAGCAACTTAAAGCTACTCCTGTCAAGATTTCTATTTGGGATTTGGTCAAACTTCACCTGCTTATCATGGGATGTTACAAGATGCTTTGAAAAACTTAGATGTCCCACCTGTAGTGACACTTAATAACATGGCTTCTTTGATTGATCTTACAAACAAACCCAAAGATCAAATTGTATTCACACAATATGATTTACTTCCTCATGAAATCAAACATCAATATGATCCTCTTATGAGTGTGGTTATTATCAACAATAGTGTTATAAGACTAACCCTTGTGGACAATGGATTTGGCCTTAATGTTAGCAGTGTGGACTTATTGGATAAGATTAATGTGGATCATTCTCTCATCGAACCCGCTTCTATTTCTATTTGAGGCTTTGATAATGTTGATAAACAAACTTTAGGTGTTATAACCTTGCCTGTTAAGGTAGGTCATGTTACTTTATCTACACCTATTCATGTCATTCCTGGTAAATTGACATATAACCTTCTATTAGAGAGACTATGGATTCATAGCATGCAAGTTGTCCCCTCAACTTTCCATAGGCAATTCAAGTTCATTTATAATAATAAGACATACACCTTGTTAGTTGATACCAATCTTCAAGCTCCATTAAAATTTGGATCTTCTTGTTCAAATACTTCCCATTCTTCTCCCAATCCTCCTACTTCTTCAAATACAGCTATTTCCTTTAATGATCTTGTTCCTTCTAGTACTCCTTAATCTTCTACTCAATCAAAATCTACTCCCAAAGATATCTTTTCTCTCGAAGGAGTGCTCTCAGATGATGATTGGGGATCTTTACGCTTTAACTCTACTTTTATAGGAGAGTATAGAGTTTCTTGGAAAAAATCTAAGATGGAGAAGGAGAAATCTAAGGAGGAACCTAAAAAGGAACCCACTTTCTCTGAACAAATAAGTAACCACTTTGTGGCTGGTTCTAATTCAAATAATTATTCAAATCCTTCCTCTAATTCATATAGCACTAAGACCAATGAGGCATGACCATCTCTTTCTAATTTTGCATCCCTTTATGGTCTTGGTTTTCACATTTTAGCTAAGTGTGGCTATAATGGCAATGGTTGTGGTGCAAATGAATAAGTAATTAAAGTTCCTTTAGAATATAACACACATGAAGCTTCATTTGGACTTGGGTATAATCCTTCTAATCTCACCAAAGCATTTAAAAGACCATGTCTCAATGTGAATGCTATATTTAGTAGTGATGATGACCTCACCTCAATTAAATCATCTTCTACTTCTTTCAATACTCATCCCCCTCATAAGGAAATCTTGGTGATGAAAAAATCTCTTTATAAATCTCCTCAAGAGATTTATAATCCCACTTATGAGACTTTATCTTCTACTCATTCTAAAATCCCTTCTTCTAGGAATAAGGCTCTAATGAATTACACTTATGCCTCTCCTAAAATTTCTTATGTGCAAGAAAAGTATGACTTAGTGGCCTATTCTTCTCCTATAAACTCCTCTCTTTCTAAAGACCTTTTAACATTCATCATTTTATACATATTATATCACTTATAGTAGAGCATTTAAAATGTCATATTCAAATACCTCATTCAATCTATCATGTCTTTAAATAACATTAATGGCTATTGTATTGCTCATCATTATGTGACATTGGTAGCTCACTTACTGGGGGCTCATTGTCATTCATGATGATACAATTTCATGTTCAATCAAAATTTTGGAAGCAACATAATAGCCTATTTCTATCTCATCTCTTCTCCCTATATATAGAGGGGCAAGAGTGATTTCAAGCATCTCTCCTTCTTAAGATTAAAATTTCCCCTTTGTGAAGTAGTGTCTTCTATAAGGATTTCTTATTGATTGTAGAGGTATATTCATATTTGAATTCCTTCTCTTATATTGGAACAAGCATCCCTAATGGGGATCTTAAGTACATATCCTTAATTGGGACCTCCTCCTTGGTGTTGGAAGTCTTTTATCATTCATCAATTTATTTTCTTCATTGAGTAGTATCTTTTATATTAAACCCTTCTATTTTGTGAGCATGCATGTCCCTGATGAGGATCTCTTGCCTTCTTTAGAAGATCGTTGCTATAAATAATCTCTCTTTGATGTCATTTCCACTCTCTATTCTTTTCCAATTTCCTTTATGCAGTTGCATTTTTTGGATTATATCTCTTGCATTTGTTTCCATTTAAATCTTTCATCTTGTGTTAGATAGCTCTCAAATCCTCACACTCTTTATTGTGTTGGAATTGAGGTTTAGTCCTCTTTCTTACCAAATGATTCTCCATTAGTTCTTGATCTTGTATCAAATCTTCTTGTGAGCATTTGTCATCAATCTCCTTTCACAATTCGATGTGGTAAACATGATATCCTATTTCAACTCACTAAATTAGCAAGTCGAAACAGGGGGAGGCATATAGATACCTTCGAATATTCATCACCTTCCTTACTAATCATTTAGGTGATTTTGTGATTTTATCTAACATTTAGTCTTGTATGGTGTGGTTCCTAACTATGTAGTGCAGATAACACTGGGGGATTCATCTGACAACTTGTGGATATATCCTTTTTCATGAATGTTCACTTTTCTTTACTTTAGCTTTCATATGCACGTAGTGTCATATTACCACTAAAGTGGGGTCTAAATGTAGCATCGTAAATTGTACACCCTTGCTAGGGTGGTACAATTCTACGCTTAGTTTAGCACCCACCTTAGTGTGTTTGCATCTTGCATTGTAATTTTCCTTTAAGCATTTAATTAATTGATTTAATTTAATCTAAAATCATATTTCATCACTTCATGAATTATAAAGTTGGTCCCTTTACCCTAAGTGTGCCCCTTTTTATTTTATTCCTTCAATAAATCATTAAATCATAAACCCTAATTATGTCCTATTTTGACCTTTAAGGCCTAATTTTGCATGTCAAAACATCTCAAAATTAGCTGTAACTTTGGGATTCACTCTAATATCATCATATCTAATGGCCCTAGGAATTTGGTGAAAAGTTGGTCAGACCAGGTGCAAAGTGCACCTAGTCCCCAACATTTTCCCCAAAATTTCAGGAGCATAATTCTATGATATTATAATGCTTAACCCCAAGAAATTGGTGGGAAATTCAAATCCTAGGTTGGCCTAAAGATAAAATTAAGATCTAAGGTTTCATATATAAGAGCTCTATTTCTTCATTTGAAGCCATCTATCTAATCTAAGGAGTTTTTGGCGAAAAGAGCTAGCGATCACAAGGAGCCTTCTATGTAGTGAAAGAGAAGCTTATCTGGAGTCTTCAACAAAATTCAACAAAATTAAACAAAATTTATCAAGCATTCATCAATAATTCATCATCAATCAAGAGCCTTGAAGACATTGAAGAATAATAGGAGATCGAGTGGCTTATATCTCTCCCTTGGAGATTGGTATGGTTTCATGTTGTTTTCATGTCTTTGTATGAGCTTCTTTACACTCATTTTCAAATTCAAATTCATACTTTAGATCATTTAGAGCATTTTATTTAGAGAATTCTCATCTACATTTACATTTACATGCATTTAGGGTTTACTCTCCAAAGCGCAGGGTAGCTCTAGTTTCTTATATTTTTCATTTAGGATCTTGCACACACACAAGATTCCTACACACACTATTTTACTATACAAATTGGCTATTTGTTGAGGTGGAAATCACTGAAATGAGGGTTTGACTAAGGAAAAACCCCATATAGCCACCCAAAACCCTATTTTTTAGTTGCAAGTGCAGGTACAGGTACCTAGAAGACTCTCACATCAACAAAAGACACAGGGACTGTCTTAAACCCTCAAATTTGCCCAAAACCGTCAGGGATAGGGGTGTGGCACCTTGGTCCTACCCTGGATAGGTGCATGGAGCCCTGGTCCTACCCAAGACAGGGGCATGGCACCCTGGTCAATCCACTTTCAGGTGATTTTTGAGAGGGTGGAAGCTAAGGATCTCAGAATTGCATTCTCTCCGTTGCAACTCTCTATCAAACCATTAGGGACAGGGGCGTGGCACCCTGGTCCTGGTCAGTTTGGCTCATTTTTTAACACCAGGTACACATTCAAATTCCTCCCCCTTCTCTTCTTTCAATATCTCAGTTTCAGATCTGCAAGTTTCTATAATTTCAGTTTATGTACACTTCATTGTTCATCTCCTAGTTTAGTTGGTCAATCTTTCACATCTTATCTTCATATAGAACAAGAGGAATAGAAACCATAAGAGATAATCACTCACTCTCTCTTTCTCACAAGAAGTAGCCAAAGTGATCTATCTCCCTAGGCTCTTTCGTATTCCCAATGTGTTGGCTAAATTGGGATTAGGTCCTAGTCACCCAGTCTCGCTTTTTCCCCTCTATAGCAACACTAGGAAAGTCCATCTTTGAAATGCACAATATGTTTTTTACACATCTCACCCATTATCACAATTTTGCAAGACCCTTCCATCATCATATTAATTTTTCATCTCTTAGATCCACATAAGCGAAATAAAGTACATTCACATTACTTTCATTTCCAACTTCTCTCAATTCATCAAGTTAAACACGATGTGTTTATCTCCACAGTTAAGTCGTCGTGTTTATCGCGGTAGTAAATGCCCCGTTTTTATCACCAAAGGAAGGAAGTCTAACACACTGTGTATATCCCCACATGAATGAAAGGTGAACACACCGTGTTTATCGCCTCAGGAAAGATAGAGATGATGCAGAGGTAGGTATTTCACAAAGACATCAACGTACAATGACAATACAGATTGTAATCCATCCCTCTAAGTGCTCTTAGATCCACATAAGTCACATAAAGTATATTCAAATTATTTTCATTTCCAACTTATCTCTCATCATTGGGTTAAACATGACGTGTTTATCTCCATAGTTAAATCACCATTTTTATCGTGATAGTAACTTCACCATTTTTATCACCAAAGGAAGGAAAGTTTAATACATCAAGAATATCATCACAAGAACAAAAGGCAAACACATCGTGTTTATCACCGCAGTAAAGATAGAGATGATGCAGAGGTAGGAATTTCACAACTAGACATCAACATACAATGGCAATATAGATTGTAATCCATCCCTCTAAGTTCTCTTAGATCCACATAAGCGACATAAAGTACATTTAGAGTACTTTCATTTCCAACTTCTCTCTCATCATTAGGTTAAACACAACGTGTTTATCTCCACAGTTAAGTCGTTGTTTTTATCATGATAGTAGCTTCACCATTTTTATCACCAAAGGAAGGAAAGTTTAACACACCAAGTATATCACCACAGAAACAAAAGGCAAACACATTGTGTTTACCATCGCATTAAAGATAGAGATGATGCAGAGGTAGGACTTTCACAAAGACATCAACATACAATGGCAATATAGATTGTAATCCAACCCTTTAAGTGCTCTTAGATTCACATAAGCGACATAAAGTACATTGACATTACTTTCATTTCCAACTTCTCTCTCGTCATCTAGTTACAGACACTGTGTTTATCGCCAAAGTAAAGGTGTCATTTTGATTGGATAGTAAATTCACCATTTTTATCACCAAAGGAATAAAATTTGAACACATTGTGCTTATCAGCACAGTCCAGAAAGGTGAACACATTGTGTTTATCACCTCAGTAAGATAGAGATAAGGGATTTGTCGTCATTTCATGGGTCAGTAGACTGTGTGAGGGTTGTTTTAGCTCATTAGGTTTCAAACATCACCACAGGTGAGACGACGTGTTATACTCCAAAATAAAGAAACTGTGTTTATCATAACATTAAAGATATTGTGTTTATCAGCAAATGAAGGAAAGGAGATAACATAAACTATTTATTTGTACAATGGGCTTGGCTTTCCCAATAAAGTAAAAAGGGGATTTTTCCAATAATACGGGAAAATAATCAATTTCATTGATTTAACAAAGTCAACAATAGGAAAATATCATCAAGGATATTAGTTTGAATTCTATAGTGAGGTGATTGTGTACATTCTTGGAAAGACTTATTTAAGCAACATATTCATAATTTGCATGTTGTTAGAGTGCCAAAATTTCTGCACAATGTTCTCTTTGTATTTATGAGGGGTTTAAATGCTCTTATTAGCTCATTGGTGCAATTTTCAACATACCCAATTTTATTGTTCGGTTATAAATACATCCATCCATTAACACTTAAAACATCAAATTTAGATTTAAACAAGAAAATAATGCAAAATAATATTCAGGAGACATGGATTTAAATTTAGATTAAAAAAACCAAAAAACTTGGATTTAAATTTAGTATAAAAGCAATTTTTACATCTCCATCAACAAATGTATACATCATCAAACCAAATAACTTGCATGCAACTGAGTTACAACTGACATTATTCCTAGGCTAGAGGTGCCATGTCTTTAATTATTCTCTACTTAGTCCAAATAAAGCATAGCATTCCTCGTAATGCAATGAGTTATAGCATGTTTAACTAAAGTAAGCAGATGGTGTCTAGAAATGTCCAACCAAAAATATGTGAAACAAATGTTCACATTTATAACCAAAGCTATATGAACATTTATAATCAAATGTTAAGATGGTATGTAGTACCCCTTCTCGATCAGACTCCTTTTGGACTTATGTTTGACTTCAGTTGATTGTTCAGTGGATACATTATTGTATATTGATTCATACTTTATGCGATGTTATTTTATGCTTTAACTGGTTATGCAGTGTATGCTTTCATGCAATATTTCATTACTAGTGTTAAATGGGATTTTATGGATTACTGACATGGACTGACACATTTACTTCATATGTACGATGTGTTATTTATATGTTTCATGTTTGCTAGTGTATGGGATGCGAGGGGATGATTTTCCTTCACTCACTCCGGTGAGATAGGGAATGACATGATTCTCCTTCATCGGTGTGTGTGTTGTATATGTTATATACTTGTCTATATGCATGTGTGGTTCGTTGGTGTAGGACATTGCAGGTACAAGTACCAGGTAGGTACAGGGTATCAACTCCACCTGGTTTCACAGGTCTGAGCATGCCTTATTTGTCCGATGGGAGTGGAGGACATAGTTGTTGGACCCTAGCTTGACTCGTAGTCACACTCATGTGAGTGTTGTTAGTCGGTTGTCTTTTTCGTTTGACCAGTATGCGAGTCAGAGTGCTTTAGTGTTGTCGTTTTGTGAGTCATCGTTTGAGCATTCCTCATTTTGCGAGCTTCCAATTATTTGAATAGTTATTTAACTGAGTGAATGATGTTATTGCGTTGGCATTATTAGTTAATTATTATGCTTTTGAGTTTATTGATTTAATTAAATAAATGAGTTGCTAGAATTAAAGGGTTAAATTTGCTTAATATATGGTGTTAAAGTTGTATTAAATATTATGAAAAGAAATAATTAAATGCCTTGCCATTTAAATTCTAAATGCTTATGTTGAAATAACGTATCATGGAAAATAGAAAATGAAATAAATAAAGGCTTTTCCTTTTTACCTTTTTATGAGTTTTAGATTTTATTTTGTTGAAAAGAATTGTTTATGAAAAAGGTAAATCTGATTACTTTTACTTTTTTTAAATAGTTTATTCTGATTGGTGGAGAAAACTTTTAACCTAGAAAGTTTAGGTTGAAAATATATTTTTCCCATTTATTTCAAAGAGTTCACGGGAAGAGAAGAGTCAGATTTTTTAATGCAAATTTTGGAAAACCCATTTGGAAGGAGGAACTTGGAGTTGGATTTGGTTTGCAAGATTGGAACTCTTCCACAGATTTGCTTCCTGGATTGCTCTGAAGGTTGGATAGTCTTCTTCTTGTTTTGCTATTAAATTTTGAATGTTTGAGTTTTCTTCCTGTGTGTTTGAAAAAGGGTGAAATCTCATTTAAGATTCTTGTTGAATGTTGGAATTAAAAGGAAGAGTAGTTGTTGTATTTTGTTGAATTCAAATCAAATGTGTGCATATTGAAAGAAAATGGTTCAATTTTCTATTTGTTGTTTGTTATTGTTCATGCAAAATCTAGTTTTTGGTTTAGTTCCTCTATTTTGTGTAGAAAAGAATAGATTTAGTTTTTTTTGTGACTACTAGTTTCTATTTGCCCAAGATTTGGGGTTTATGTTGGCAAAAATTGTTTATTTGCCTCTTGCATGATGCAAGGATTCTTCCTGTGTAAAAGAAGTGAAGAAATTTATCAAATCCTTCTTATCTCTTTTAAATTCTTCTAATTTTGCCCAAAATATTTATATAATTGGGGTTCTTGTGTGTTATTAATTTACAAATTTTCCTCATTATCCTTTCATATTTTGAATTTTGGCATTGTATTTGTCCCACGTGAAAATGTACAGGGAATGATTTAATTTTATATTAAATTGTTTAAAAAAATAATAATAATAATTTAATTAAATTAAACCATGCCCACGTGGCGGGCTAGCCCCACCACGTGGGACGGTAGTGTCTTGCTACCGCGGTAGCAGCACTACCAGTCGATAGTGACTGCTACGTGGTCGATAGGACTACTAACGGTGGTAGCAGCACTACCGACAGGTAGTGACTGCGGCCTACCGGCAGCAGTACTACCCGCGGTAGGGCTTGGCCCACCGTCGTGCTTTATTCCTTCGTGGTGCATGTTTAACGTAACCGCAATTTCATTAATATACGATGAAATTTATAAGTTAGTTTTAATGTTAATTTTTATATGTTAGTTTATTAGTTATTTTTATGTGTTAGTTTTCATATTAATTTATTAGATTTATTTTATCTTCCTTGTCAATCAAGGCTTTGGGTTATTAATTCAAATTGATAAATTTAGGTTTAATTTTGGGAAATAGATTATATGCTTAATATAATTCATATTTTTATTTGGTTAAATATTTAATATGGATGTTATTACTTTGTTGGAATATTGAATTGGAAATTATATAGAAATGAGAGACGTATTTTGATTATGTATTGAATGAAGGGTGTTTTTATTTAATTTTCAATCAATGAATTTTGCAAGTGTTATGATGTTGATTTTCTCAAAGATTGTCTGAGTGCGAAATTATTGAAATTAGCTTTTCTTGCAAAGAGTTTTATTGGTGGTTATTTTCTGTCTATGATTCAGTCGTCCTGTTGTGGCGTATTTGGTATCTTTTGACCAAGTGATGTATGATGACCTTGTTGTCTTAACCATGTAGTGTTTTCCTTATGGTTAACCAAGAGTTAGTATGTCTTTGTTTTTGCCACTTGTATTTGGATAGTGGTTTTATGGTTGTTTGCTTCGCCATAGGGTCCTCGTGGAGTGACCATGTTTGTTTAGCATCCTATGAGAGAGTGGCTTTTGAGTGGGGATCGCGCCCGAAGTGGATGGCAGGATAACCCCTCGAAAGTCAGATAATAAGTGATAACCTAATAATTGATTAGGGGGTGGGTAGATTTAATATTAATTAAGATATTGTACCCCGCGCATGGTTGGGTGCTCGTATAGGCTCAAGATGTAGTGGGAAGGCCTGGAATGGCAAACCGACCACCTTGTCTTCACGAAGGGTTGGTAGGGTCCGCATGAGACTTAGATGGAGCCGGGGGTTCGAGAAAGGTTACCAGGATAACCCGGGATGGGGGTCGGGACCTATAGAGACCTACCTAGGGTAAGCATCATAAGCTATGCGATGACACTCTCTCTTTAGGTTCACTAGTGTATTGTGATGTCGAGTCACCTGGAGTATTGTAGAGTCATATTGTTTTGTCATCCATATCTTGCTTATGCTTGCTTGAGGGTCCTCTACTATCTCCTAGCATGGTGGGGTGATTCCATTTTGGGATCACATGGTCGGGTGGTAGTGCCACTTCCCATCGAATGTTCTTGTTCATACCTTCTTGCAAGGATTGGCTTCGCAATTGTTCCTATGGTTTGTGACTCATTCTCTATCTCATGTTGGAGATTATTATTCATTGGAGACCTATGTGGTCAATTGTATCAATGAATTTATGTAACCTTGTATTTGGTTAAGTCATTAACTTTGAACGTATTATTGGAAGCCATGTGTTTATGGTCAATGTAATCCTAAGTTTTGGATGTTATTTATCAGCTTTCTATATAATTTGTTTAAATGCTTTTCTGAAGAGAAAATTGTATTGTTACTCCTTCAATCTTTAAATGGTGTGATATGTTATTGTATATGGTTTTTAATGTTCAATGAGTAATGATGGGTAATTGAATTAATCATAATTATGGAATTTAACTTTTAGTTTAATTCTTCGTTGGTAACCCTTTAGGAATTTTGGTGTAAGTCTTCTGCTTGTGTTATTATTATGAAATGTAGTAATTAATGCACTTAATGTGTTTTATACTTTAAATATATATATATATATATATATATATATATATATATATATATATATATATATATATATATATATATATATATATATATATATTTCACCCTTAGTTGCCTAGATGTGTGATTATTCCTTTGGGGTTCCTAGCAGGGCATTACATGGTGTCCAAAAATGACAAATCAAGCATTGAGAGAGTGGTACACAATAAATTAAAATATTCACCATCTCCTTCATTGTCTAGTTTTTGCAATGGAGGAAATTCCTTCGTAGAATCTACTTCTTTTCTTAGGGTTATTGTATATCTCGAAAGGTGTGATCCTAAGGGATCAAAGCCTCACACTTAAGTGTCTTACAATGGCAAGTTGCTTCATGAACACTTTCTTCATCTTCACATAGTGGAGGTCATCGTCCTGCACGAACCCACATACAATATAGATGAGTAGCACTAATACAATTTGAACATGCACAATAAATATGTTGTTGCAACAGATATGAAGGAAACTATGAGACTTACCACAGGCTACTTTTCCAGCATGTTGGTGATGGGGGAGTGTTGATCCTACAACAATCCACAAAGAAAACATATGAGAGGCGTTGATACAACTAATATACCTATATTCAAAAAATATATGTAAAATATGCCGAGAGATATCTTATAATAGAAGAGAATCATTTGTAAAATAAATGTTATGTTTTATTTGGACTAATAAAATAACACCTCCACAAAAGTTGAAACATGGCATATTTCATGCATTTACCTTTCATTTGCATGCGAAATTGTTTCAAAAATGGATTTTTGTTTATGGACATTTTGATGTCATTGTAGATGCCTCTCAACATAACAATAACTTGGACAAAAAATATGTTGGTACAATACTTATAAAGGAAAGAATGAGATGTACCACAGGCTGCTCCATGACCGATTTTGTTATGTTGGTATTCACGAGGTGTTCATCCTACATGAAACGATAGAGAAAATAGATGAGTTGAGACATTACAATAACATCTTGCACAAGAAATATGCTAGTACAATGGATATAAAGGAAAGTATGAGACATACCACAGGCAGCTCCATAGGCGATTGCTTTGTGGTGGGGGTTGGAAGGGGTTTATCCATTGCATTGTCAATACTGAGGTGTACATCCTGCAACAAACCACAAACATTACAGATGAGTTGCAACATTATTATAGGAACTTGGCCAAAGCATATGCCCGTAAAAGGGATGTGAAGGAAACTGTGACACGAACCTCTTGAAAGGAACTTTGGCCATCATTGAGTTATACCGAAGAGGTGGGTTAGGCCAAGTCTGAGATGTTCCATATCTCAAATGAATCCAATGAATCAATCAATACATTAGAGAATGGATGTGGATAAGGCAGCTTGACATCTACATCAAGCACCTCAACAACATGAACTTTCACCGTACCCAATGGGAGTGGAATATTGTGGCAAACTGCACTTCCCACAATAGCCACTTTGCCTTTTCCAACCAGGAATCCCTTCAATCAAATCTCAACATGATCCCTGACAACATAAGTCCCACCTTTATCATGTTCACTATTCTCATCCAGAGCACAATGCTCAGATGCACTATGCACTACTTCAGAGGCGCTCTGTTACAAAGTCAGGAATGTTGTTAGTAATGGTGCATAACCTAATGTTGGGGATATTGTGATGGAAGATAGTCAAGATTTTTGTTGTTGAGATTGATTACAGAAAATAATGGTTCTACATGTAGAAAAGGGAATTGAAGAGGTTAGCCTTTTGTATGCAAGGCTCAAAGCAATTAATCATCCATGGAACAAAGACAGATCCACAATCATCAAAGAAAATAACAAAAAGTTGGGCAAAGACAGAGGCCAACAATGCACAGGTAAAAACATTGCCCATACAAACGTAAAACTTAAGGCATAAAGCAAGTTGGCCAAAGACATAGGATGTTGATTATGTAAAAACATTTCCCGTACATATGCAAAACCAAATGCACACATGAATTTCAAATGACACCTAAACATAGGAGCTACAGTTGACTCATATGTAATTAACAAAATTACTTAAGAGTTGAGAATGTGGGCTTTCAAAGGTGACATGGACATTGGTTATGAACTAAATCGTTCCACCAAAGATCATTAACAATAATAACAACTAAAAAGATCCATCATACAATATGAATGTTGAATAATGAAAAGAAAGAATATACCTTGTCCTTTTTCTTCTTCCTTTTTTCCACCTTATGTTGTTTTTCACCTCCCGCTTGAACAAGGCCATCCTCATGCGAGCGAGGTGCTTCAATTGCAGCTTGTCAAATGGGAGTGTCAATGTAAGCTATCAATTGATTAGGCACACGAGATATGGATGTAACCCAAGAATATACCTTCTCCTTTTTCTTCTTCCTTTCTTCCACCTTGTGTTGCTTATCACCTCCTAACTAATTAGTGCCATCCTCATGCCGGAAATGTACTGCTTCAGATGAAGCTTGTCACATGGGAGCGTGAATGTAAGCTATCAATTGATTAGACACACAAGATATGGATGTAACCCAATAATATACCTTCTCCTTTTTCTTCTTCCTTTCTTCCACCTTGTGCTACTTATCACCTCCCAACTACTCAGCACCATCCTCATGTGAGAAATGTACTACTTCAGATGAAGCCTGTCACATGGGAGCATGAATGTAAGCCATCAATTTATTAGAAACATGAGATATGGATGTAACCCAAGAATATACCTTCTCCTTTTTCTTCTTCCTTTCTTCCACCTTGTGCTACTTGTCACCTCCCAACTGATCAGTGCCATCCTCATGTGAGAAATGTACTGTTTTAGATGAAGCCTATCACATGGAAGCATGAATGTAAGCTATCAATTGATTAGGCACATGAGTTATGGATGTAATGCAAGAATATACCTTCTCCTTTTTCTTCTTCCTTTCTTCCTCCTTGTGTTGCTTATGACCTCCCAATTGAACACCACCATCCCCATGCAAGCAAGGTGCTTCAGATGTAGCCTGTCAAAAGGGAGAATCAAAGTTGGCTATCAATTGATTACACACACTAGATATGTATGTAAAGCAAGAATTTACCTTCTCCTTTTTCTTCTTCCTTTATTCCTCCTTGTGCTTCTTGTGACCTCCCGATTGAATAGTTACATACAATGGAGTTGTGTGAATCCCAAATAGTGGGGGCTATTGTGTACACAAAATAGTGTCTACACAAAAAAACTTTTAATTTTTTTATGTGAATCCGAAATGGAATGTGTTATTCTCCACATAAAATGGCATGGCCATGGCATGTGGGAGATTAATTTCATGCTATTTTATATGGACAATAGCAGTATGGGCATGGGCATACATACATGGAGTTGTATTGGGCCCCGCGTGGAGTGTTGGAGTTTCCAGTATGGAGGAGAAAAAGTATTAGAGGACCTTTCGACGAAAACATTTTTCGACAGTCGGAAAGGAATGACATGAGGCATTGTGTGATGGAAAATAATCTCCCACACGCCATGGTCATGCCATTTTATGTGGCTAATATCCCATGCCATACAAAATAGTGTGTACACAAAAAAAATTGCATTTTTTGTGTGAATCCCAAATAGTGGGGCCTATCAAAAGGTCTTGCAGTACTTTTTCTACTCCACACTGGAAACTCCAACTGCTCTTTCACACAGTCACCTCCTCGAATTTCAAATACACAAAACCCTCTACATTTTTGGTTGGAATTAGATATGCATACTTTGTTTCACCCAAAAATTCCCTTTCAGAGGCCGAAAACGTAAAAAAATTCCACAAATAACTAAAATTGCAACATAAAAAAGATGGGTTCCTTACTGGTTTTTCTTTGCCAAATTGAAACTCCCTCTTTCGTGCGGTGACAAAAACCCTTGTTTTCCCACTCTTATTTCTTCCAGCATGATAGAAATAAACCCCGCTCTTTTGTGCAATGATCAAACCCAGTGATTTTCCCCTAAAACTTGCAGCGTCCAAAAACATACCCTACGTCGTCCATCATAATTAACACGTTGGTGTTATCCACATAGTTGTCTAACAAAATAAAAGTTCTCGTCATCCGTCCCTGTTACAATAGGCAGCCTGGACGGACATCTTGTTGGGAAAATTCTCATGCACAGTGCCTCACATCCTTCCTTTCTGGCGTCAGAAAAGGCTGACATGGAAATGTCCTTCTCGTCCATGATGGAAACTATAGTGCTCCACGTAGGGCCCATAAAACTCCATGTATGTATGTGTTGCCCATAGTCCATGTACGACTTGCTATTTTATGTGGAAAAATAGATGCTTCCATGGAGAATAGCCACTTCCGTACACAATATTTTTTGTAATCAATTTTATAGTGGAGTGATTGTTTGGTAGCTTGACTGTGATTGTTTTGAATGCATTTTGACAATGACAGTAAAATTGATGTGGAATTCCATCAAATGGAGGTCTGTGAATCCCAAATAGTGGGGGCTATTGTCTACACAAAATATTGTGTACAAAATAGTGTTTACACAAAATATTGTGTACAAAATGGAAGCGGCTATTGTCCACATAAAATAGCACGTCGTACATGGAGTATGGGTCCACTATTTGGGATTCACACAACTCTATTGTATACAATTCCAAATCTATTTTACTGTCATTATCAAAATGCATTCAAAACAATCAAAGTCAAGCTACCAAACAATCACTCCACTATAAAGTTTTCAAAATTTTCTAAATGTCAATGGAATAATGCCTTCCAAACATTCTGATTCAAAACACAACCTCTTACTAGTCTTACATTAAAAACTAATGATAAGGAATTTGGGAATGCTGCCATAAACTGAAAAATTACAAATAATGAATTTAGAGGATCGTTGTTCAAAAATCAAGCCAATGTCAATGGTGTGAATGAGAAATTCAATTCCAATCTGATAATGAGAATAATTTTTAGTTTTCCAAATGGGTTGCAAATAACATACTTTTCTGCCATGGATGCAAATAGATCTGCCCTGTGAGATAATCCACTTTGTGAAGTGGAAGTAGACACATCTCCTACTCCAAATGGTCATAATATCAGAGTAGCACAATGGCACAGTTGTGGACAATGGAATCCGTTTGGGATTTCAACGCAAGCAAGTGCTAGTTTGGAGAAAAACACAGAGGATTTGGAGCAGTTTCAACAGTCAAAAGGAAATAGGGCTTTTTGCAAGTGCAATTTTGGAATAACTGCGAGGGTTTGGAGTGGTTTCAATAGTCAAAAATGTAATTGGGGTGTGCCATTTTGGCAAAAAAACACTGGATTTGGAGCACTCCTTCGGTGAAGCACATAAGCATTTTTTCAACCCTATACATGAGATAAACATTCATTTTTGCAACCGCCTGAAGTACCATTGCAAATAACCTACTTTTCTGCCATGGGTGCAAATAGATCAACCCTATGAGATAGTCCACTTTGTGAAATGGGGGTGGAGACATCTCCTACTTGAAATAGTGATTGTAGACGTATAAATCTGACCACCTTCTTAAATAAATATTTAATATTTATTTAAACCGCATCCCCTTATTAATTAAATCTTATTTAATTAATTTATTCATTTTCATCTATTTGATTAAATGAATTATTCAATTTATTAAATAAAATTCATCTAAACCTTTTCTAGCCTTTAATTAAATAAATCGCTTTATTTAATTAATTCCCCTTTCTTCCTTTTAATTAAATTTATATTTAATTAAATTGACCCTTGCATATAAATAAATCTAATTTATTTATAAAAAATTCCCCCACTTATGTTTATGCAAGTTGCATCTATTTTAATTGAAATAAAGCATTTTACTTTAATTAAAATTCTTTTTCTCCCACTTGTCCTTTTCTACATTTCCTACCTGCCTCCTAATCATTCTTCTAGAACCTATCTAATCTTAAATCAATTAGCCTTAATCCCTCTAATCATATAATTTCCCTAAGTTTGAGGAGGTCACTTCTTAAATTTGGAAAAAAGTCTTCTAAATGCAATAAGGACTTTCTTTCTTCAACAAGTTAACTTGTTGAGTTCCCCAAATTTGGAAGGACTCTTACAAATTTGTCCCACGAAGTCTTCCAAACCATTAATGGTTAATTCAACCTCCCTTCATGGTTAGAGACATTCTCTCTTACTTAACCCTTATCTAGCCCAAGGGTCTCATCAAACACTCATGGCTTTGACCCTAGTTGTCCTATCTAACCCTTGCACAAGAATTTACCCCTTGGGTAAAAGCTTTGTCCAATGGATGACCCTAAGCTAACCTTCACCCAACCTCCTAAGGTAACCTTCATGTCTCCTCAGGCATTTAATGCCTCTTGTATCTCCTCTCAAGCCACCTCTTGTTGACAATTGTCACCATTTCATTGGTGAAATTTGTAAACATGGATTGAGTAACTTTCGATCCTAGCCATTGTTAAGATTTAGCCATTGTTAAGATTATTCAATCTTAACCATCCATTGCCCTATTTTTTCTATAAATAGAGCTCACATTACTCATTCTCCATATCCAAGTTTCATGCATCTACATTATATTCTAATTGTATCAGGAATTTTAGCCTCTCTTTGTTAGAATATCATCTAAGCATTTAGAAGCATTTCATACCATAGTATATCCATGCTAGTATATCATGTTAGGATAATTTATCAATATATTTATCATATCACTGTCTTCATCTTAGCTTAAACATCATAGTTTGAACATATCATATAGATCTTAGAATGCATTCATGCATATAGGTCACAATATCACTCATTCTTGGAGTTGTCATTCCTAAGTCATTTTCTCAATGATCTGAGAGCAAAACATTGGCTTTAGGGATCCTATGAGATAGAGAACAATGGGACACACCTTGGGAAGTTAGACTAGTTTAAATTAGTTCATATTTGCACTCAAGAGTCTCATTGGTATATAGGTCTTTTGATCTCAAACTTGATGTTTTGATCACCACATTTTCCCACATACATTTTTTGCGCCCACTGTGGGGTATGTACCCAAAAATAACATCATTTTTTATGTAGGTTGAAGATAGAAATCATGTCATAACACTTTCATAGCACATCTAAGACATTTTGTAGTACGTTTGTGGTCAACTTTAGCGCATACATTGTATTTATTATCTCATAGGGACTATCTTTTAGCGCGTGTGATCTTCTTTTTAGCGCATATCCCTTTCTGATATCTCAACGCGTAGGAGTATTAGATTAGTGCTTGTAGGCATCAGAGTAGTGCATTAGCATCATTGTATAACACATCAGTCCCATCTTTTAGTGCATAGACCAAATAGAGAGAAAAAACTTTGTGAAAGATTCAAAATTCGGGCTTGTGAAGCCCACCATCAGGATTTGATTTTTTTCTAACTGACTGTGTGCAGGTTCTAACATTTTTGTGCAGGAAAAAAAGGAATTAGTTTAGTTTTCTTTGCTTTCTTTCAAAGTTAGTAAAAAGAACTCACCTTTTCTTTTCTTGCAAAAGTTTAAAATGAATCTCACCTTTTCTTTTGGGGCTTAAAATAAACTTCATGCTTTCCTTTTGGTTCTTAAAACAAGACTCGATCTTTTCTTTCTTGCATGGATAAAAAGAACAACAAACTCAAATCCTTTTTATGCAAGTTAGGATAACATTTCTTTGGGCTTTAAAAAGAACAATACAACTTTCCAAGTTTGGCAAAAGGGGTTAAAATTGAACATCATTTTCCTTTGGTGCTCCTTAAAATAAATCTTACATTTCATTTGGAAGCCTAAAAAGAACCTCACATTGCTATTCTAAAAAAATTTCAAAATTGTAATTTGTTGTTGTTCATTTGGCGAATTTACTTTGGTTGACCAAGATTCCATTTGTTCAAAAGCTTTTTTCAAACATTGTTATCTTGGGATAAAAGGAACCACATGTCTTTTGGAGCAACATCTCCAAGATAGTCTTTTAGAAAACAATTGCAATATTGGATAAAAAGAAAGCATGTATTATGTATTTCAAAAGTGTTAGGTATATGCTCTCCCCTTAATTGGGTGATCAGAAAGCCAAACACACCATTTTTAAAGCTTTCTTTCAATTTAGCAAAAACAACATTTAGAGGGCATGTCTTCCCGAATGCCTTGAGGGGGCTAGTGAGAAGAGAACGACCCAAGTGAGTACGACTAAATCCAAGTATTCTAACTCACTATAATCAAATCACCTTTTGAGATGAAAATCTCGGGGGATGGAACATATTTGAGTTATCTCATATCGAACACTTTGTAGGGCCTTGAGGTCTCAATCACGCTTGCGTGACTACATCTTGTTTGATACTCTATTGGGCTATAGGCCTCAATCATTCTTGCGTGACTTCAAAGGATATCTTTGAACGAGAGCCTTTATTAAAAGCCATAGCAATAGAGACTTTGAGCTGAGTAAGTTGCCAAACATTGGCAATATCATAGTGCAAGGGTGGGGAATAATCCTCCCCCAAGATTACTCACCATATATCTCCCAAGATAACTACCTAATTGTGAAGCAGTTCACTTTGGGTTAATTTTAGGAAAAAGACAAAAAAATGGGTGCCCTCTAGGGGGTGACAAGGTTGTTTGAGCTGACGGAGTATCAAGACTGGTGGGCTATGATATTGTCAATGACCCTTGAATAAAGAGTCTGTTTGATATGTCTTCTTTGTATCAAAACCAGTGAAAAAATCAGGGATTTGAACACATCCTCAAAAAGAACATACACTATTTGTTAGCAGAGACAAATTGTTATTACTTTTGTCTATTGTGTTTTCAAATCATTTATCCAAAAATCATCCATTGAGCACAAAGATAATTTCTCAAACTTTCAACAAAATCATTAGAACAGAAAAATTAGGATAGTTAGCGCATCAAAGCATCAGTATAGTGCATCTCAACCATAAGATAGTGCATTCAAACCAAAACTTAGCACTTCTACATTTCATATTAGCGCATGAGCAACATAACATTAGTAAAAATTAGGTAGCACTTGTAAACACCCTTTTAGCGCATAAGAGCATCGGTGTAGTGCGTAGCGACCATACGATAGTGCATACAGATCAAATATTAGTGCTTCTGAAGAACATATTAGCGCATAATATAATCAACATTTGTGTTATTCGACAGTGATAGATAGCGCATTTGAGGGATAGCATAGTGCATCTGGAAAACTTTGTAGAGCTTTGGGGTCATCTTTTAGCACGTAAAGGTTCCATTTTAGTGCATGACCAAAATTGGCAAAAAATAGAGAGCAATCCATCAACCTTTTGAAAATTTCATAACGAGTTTCAGATACCCTTTTAGGTCTTCTGACAAATCCAACGCAAATAGGAGAAATCGTAGCAAACAAGGAGGGATCATAAGTGAAGAAATTTTCAAATCCATCTAGCACCCTTGGAAGGGGTATCAAATCTTCAACTATCTTACAAAGATAAGATCTCATCCAACAAAATTAAGGAGTATCAAATAAAGTGATCAAAGGTTCCATCATCCAACAAATCTTATCAAAACAATACCTAGTTAGGTTCTCAAGTTGCAAAATTAAGTTTCTACATTGTGAAACTTGACTCATATCATTTGGTACACTTTATCATGGGGGAAAATCAAACTAAACCTCTACTTGACAAGTACTTGAGTATTCAAAACAAAGTATCCATATCAACCATCAACATCAACATTGATCATTTTGTATGACCACTCCCCATATTTTGAGAAGAATAAGTCTTCATCAAAAGAGTAAGTTGAAGAAGAGACAACCTAGTCCTAGGGCACTTACCAAAAGGAGTAAGTTTCTCTACATCAACTATCAACTATTTAAATCACATCGAGTTTTCTTGTGTCATATGCGGTTGTATCTCCAAGGAAAGACTAACAAATTTGACAAGGAACCTTTGAGAAGTAAAGCTTACACTCAGAAAGCAACATTCAATCAATGCCTTAACAAAGGGGGAAAGATCAATCTCGCCTTCTTTTCATAATTTTGCATCACTTACAACAGGACTAGGCCTGAGCCACCAACTCCACCAAGAACCTCAATAGAGGAAGAGGAATTCACTACTATAGAGGTATATTGATGCCCACTATCACTCGATCTAAGAAAAAAAAGGAAAGGATCCACAACCAGAATCAAGTACACGACAAATGGAGTCCAATCCTTTTGATGAATATACAAATATGGGGGAAACAGAGATCATCGAAGAGCTTCTCCAACAATGTCAAGAGATTGTCGCTTTCCAAAAACTCATGGAAAGGCTTATAGAATCAGATAAGAAAAAATATTTCCTCATGCTAACTAGTAAAGGGGTCAGGATTCCTGCAGATTTTGACATAAAAAATTTAAGGAATACTGATGAGAGAATCTCATGAACAAGGGCAAGGACCTATACATACAATACCCAAAATCAAGATCATTTGAGAGAGGAAGACACACATGATCAAGACAATACACACAACCAAGATGATACCTGTAATCATGATGACAATGTTAGTGAATAAGGGGATTCCCATCATCAAAGGTCCAATGAAGGAAATGTAGCTCTAGCTCTTATTACACAACAACTCCAAGCACTCCAATGAAAAATGTAAGATATGCAACAAGGGTCTACAACGAGGTATTCTTTGGAGGATATTTGTCCTTACCCTTTTGATAGGAGGCTAAACATGATACCTTTCCCACCAAATTTGAATATACCAAAGTATGATAAATACAATGGTAAAAGTGATCCCCGTGATCACGTCAAGGAATTCTGTACTATGAGCCTAGAGTTAGCTCATAATGATATGTACATGATGTGGTTAATCCCAAGAAGTTTGGGAGGGAAAACAATGGAGTAGTTGTCAAAACTCACACCTCCCATCAGATCATTCGATGAGTTGGTGAATAAATTCATTACACAATACTCCTACAATATCCAACATGAAATCACCATTCTTGACATATGCAACACAAAGAAAAAGAACAATGAAACATCCAGGTCTTCTTACAATGATGGAGATGTATGGTTTCAAGGTACCCACGTGACATACCTGAAAAGGAAAAGATGGAGATCTTCATAGACAGTTTGAATAGTGAAATGAGTTATCAACATAAACTATAATGTCTACCTACTTTTACAAAGATTATCGAAAATGGCATCCAACTAGAGGAAGCCTCCATCAAGAAAGGGACCTTGAAGTTCTTCAAGGAAGGTTTTAGTTCATCAAATAATACCTACAACAACCAAAATAATAACAACAACTCAGACAAGTCCAAGTTTTGGACAAGGAATAAAAACATTGTTAATGATGGTGTGGTAGACAACGTTAAAACAAAACTACCTATGTTAAACCTATCTAGCATTACTCCACCAACCAATCCTCAAAACAACAATAATCAAAGAACCAACAATCTAGGAACAAACAATCAAGGCAATATCAACTAAGGGAATAACAATAATGCTAATCCAAAACTAGCACCATATCAACAAAAGTTCACACCTTTAGGACAAACCCTTGAATCTGTGTTTTGAGAACTATTGGAAAATAAGGTCATTACCTTACCAAATGCAAGAGATTTTGACCCCCAAATCAAACCACCATGGTGGAAAAATACACACTATTGTTAATATCATAGAAATAAAGGGCATCGCACAAATAATTGCCTAAGGTCGAAGAACTTGGTTCAAGATCTAATCGATAATGGTGACATAACGATAGATGGTCATAAAACCAATGATGATCATGAAGCCTTCAAAAATCCTCTTCCTAATTACAACAAGGGAGGAGCATTAACGTCAAACAACAACAAAGGAGTTCGCATCAATCACATATACGAAAACACCATAAATCACACATCCGCATATGACAATCAAGTAAATGTCATAAAGATCGAAGATAAACAAGAGCATGCCCCGGTAAATGTGACCACGAGGGCTCAGAAATATGTCTTGAAGGGGAGTACATCCAAGGAAACAACTATCCCCAAGGCTCATTATAACTTGGTTGACCAACTGCAAAGGACACCCGCTCAGATATCAATACTTGAGTTGCTTAAACTTTCACCAAAACACAAGGATATCTTGGAGCAAGCTCTTGTCGAAACAACGGTTCCAAACGATCTGGATGTCAATCTATTCCAATTCATGGTGGCCCATATGATGGTGCCACATAACATATCCTTTTCTGAACACGATGACATCTCCTTGAGTCATCAGTATAACACCCCACTCCATATTGAAGTACTAGTCTATAAACATCGGGTAAAAAGAGTACTAATAGATGGAGGAGTTGGTCTCAATAGATGTACCTTAAAGCTTATCTGTGCATTGGGCTTCTCCGAGCAAGCTATTGACCCTAAAAATAAAATCACCATCAAAGCCTATGATGATGAAGAAAGGTCATCCGAAGGAACAGTGGTACTACCCATTCAGGTAGAACCTGTGCAAATAGACACATTGTGCCAAGTCTTGGACATAGACTTGACATACAACATACTATTGGTTCATCCTTGGATCCATGAAATGCAAGTAGTACCTTCCATGTACCATCAATGTCTCAAGATCCCCTATAACGTAGAGGAGATTTCAATATCAATAGATACTAACCCCTTTCAGTACTGCAATCCTATGGAGGCAACACAAAATGTCTCGGTTCCACACAACATGGAGGCCCAAGCTTCCTCATCATCCAACAATCAAGAAAAAATCAAGTCACTATCCATAAACTTTGAGCAAAGGATGAAGATAAAAGACCAAGGCATGGGGGAATACTCTTTTGAACCCCTATGTCTATCTAAACAACCAACTTCACCAAGGTCTCATGGACAACCTTCCACATCAAGACATCAGGAAGCACAACCCATCAAGAAGTTTTATGGTAAATTTATCCAAATGGGCACACTAGCTAAAGAATCAGATGACAAAGACATCCTCGGCTGGCTATACAAGGATGAGGAAGAGATCAGAGTTGCTTCCCTAGAAGTGGTTGTTCCCACAAAATAGTATGGCAATGGGTTCAGAATCATGAAACACATGGGATACAAAGGAAAAGGACCTATTAGCAAGCATCAAGATGGCATCCTAGAACCCATACAACCCCATTCACAACTTGCAAAAGACAAAACAGGACTTGGGTATGGCCAACATGTTCCACCTGTGGAAAAGTGAGATCACCATCAAAAACCTCAATGGAAAGCAAAGGTGACACATAAAGAATATTCATGGCAAGAGGTGCTACACCATGCAATAAAAAAGACAAGAACATTCCAAGAGCATGAGAGACAACAAGAAGAGCTCGCTATCCAAAGAAAGGAGGCCTCTTATAAACAAGTACATCATGTGCAAGCACCTGATCAAACTGAATGCGAGCCACAACTTGAGGAGATTACTACTCAAAGAAGAGAAACTGTGTATGAGCAAATTCAAAGAGTATAAGAAAGCATTGATCCTAAATCAGAACAAGCTACCAAACTTGTGTCAATTATCAGTGACCTTTTCTCACCATACAACATACTTGTCATATTTAGTGACGTAACTTGGGATAGCAATTTTGAAATAGATACCAATGAGTATGAGTGGGATACTTGTTTCGATATTACTAAGGATATTGAGGTGGATACAATCCATGCATACACACTTATTCCTTATGAGGGACAAGGTTCGAGCTCTAGATCGTTTGAATTCGAACCACAACATATCTACAAGGCTAGTGAGAATGAACAACTTCAATATGAGAGAGGCAATGTCGACGAGAGTACCATCGAAAACCTTGAGATTGTTATAGACCTTACCCATGCTATAGACAACTATGACAATATCTCTATCATGACCCTCACAACAACTGATCTTGACCCGCCAAATGACTCCCTACCGCTCATATATCTTGACCTCATAGATTGGGAAGAACCTGAACACAATATACCAATATTCCAAAGCGATGAGGCTATTTTTCAATACCTCTGCTCTGTTAACCCAGAAACTTGCTCCACAAATGAATCACATAATGATATCTGCAAGCAGGGGAGTGCCAAGTCTCTCAGTCACAAAAAGAACAAAATTGAAAATTGATCTAATGGTGAAAACCATCTAATGATAGTATTAGATCACAAAAAAGTAAAAACAAAGGATGCATCTAATGGTGAAAACCTCTTTGAGGCACCTGAAGATGGGAGACTTTACACTCTTTCTAAACATTACTAGGAGAGATCACCCATCTTGATTGATCCAACTCAATCAATAAATATCGACACTGAAGCAACAACCAAAACCATACATCTAGCAAAATCACTCACAGAAAAGGAAAGACCAGACTTTGTCAAATTCTTCAAGGAGAAGCAAATCAATTTTGCTTGGTCTTATGCAAACATGTTGGGGATAGATCCAAATCTCGTCATGCATCACTTGTCCATTGCTCTTGGAGCTAAGCCTGTAAAACAAAAACTAAGGAAGATGAACCCACATGTGGCCATCTTGGTAAAAATAGAGCTAAAGAAATTACTTGATGTAGGATTCATCTTACCAATAGACTATGTCGAATGGATCTCCAACATTGTGCCACTGTCTAAACCAGACAAAAGCATCAGAATTTGTACAGACTTTAGAGATCTCAACAAGGCTTGTCCAAAGGATGACTTTACTTTGCCAAGCATCGACACCATTGTCGATCTAACCGTAGGACATGCTATGTTATCCCTCATGGATGGATTTTTCAGCTATAACCAAATCAAGATAGCTCTTGAAGAAAAAGATAAAATTGCATTCACATGTCCGTGGGGTACATACTGCTGGAACGTCATGCCTTTTGGCTTGAAAAATTATGGTGCAACCTATCAGAGGGCCATGACAACAATCTTCCTTGACATGATGCACACTTTTATGGAATATTATGTGGATGATTTGCTATCTAAATCATTCATAAGAGTAGAACACCTAGGCATCCTAGATAAAATCTTTCAAAGACTAGAACAATTCAATGTCAGATTGAATCCTAAAAAATGTGTTTTCGGAGTCACATCCGGAAAAATTTCGGGATACATTGTATCAAAAAAATGAATTGAGGTAGATCTAGCAAAGGTTCAAGCTATTATGGAGATGCCACCTCCTAAAAACATTAGCCAGCTACGATCTCTTCAAGGCAGGCTACAATCTATCAGAAGGTTCATTGCTCAACTGGCAGACAAATGTCTCCCATTCAACCATCTGCTTCATAAGAATGTACCTTTCATATGGGAAGACAAATTTTTAGAATCATTCCACCAACTCAAACAATATCTGATGAATCCACCAGTTTTGGTGCCACCAATAACGGGAAAGCCACTCGTCCTCTATATATAAACAATCGAAGTGTCACTAGGGGCACTACTAGCACAAGAAGATTCTGCAAGCAAAGAAAGGGTTATCTACTACATTAACAAGACTTTGAATGGATATGAACTCAACTATACATTCATCGAAAAGGCTTGTTTGGTAGTGGTGTTTGCTTCTCAAAAGTTTCGCCACTATATGCTAGCCCACACAATCAAGCTAGTAGCAAAGATCGACCCACTAAAATATCTACTTAACAAAGCCACTCTCATAGGGAGGTTAGCTAAATGGGTTATGATCCTAAGTGAGTTCGACATTCAATACATAGAATGATAGGCCATCAAAGGACAAGCAATTGCAAATTAACTGGCAGAAGCACCTTTACCAGACAAAAACCCACTGCAAGTGGAATTTCCAGATATGGATGTACTCACTATCACACCCAAGCAATGGAACCTATACTTTGATGGATCCTATACATAACATGGATCAGGTACTGGCATTTTGTTTGTCACTCCAGAAGGACATACAATTCCAAGATCATACAGATTGATGTTCCCATGCACCAATAACATTGTTGAATATGAAGCCCTGGTGACTGGTATCAAAATAGCAGTGGAATGGAGAATCATAGAATTGAAAGTCTATGGAGACTCTCAATTAGTTATAAATTAGATCAATAATGACTATTAGATGAAAGATGACAAGTTGATGCCCTACAAGAGAATGGTGGATGATTTCAAGAAATATTTTATGGACATCACCTTTGAACAAATTCCAAGGTTGGATAACAGAGCTGTTGATGCAATGGCCACTATTGCCTCGCTCCTACAACTTCCAGATACAAAGAATCATTATGAATTCTTAGTGGAGCAATTGTTTTCCCCGGCCTATGACAATTTAACATCCTAGGTCATTTGTGTCCTGATTGGTTTAGATTCCCCTCTATACGGGAAGATCTATGCCTATCCCAAAGGCAATACTCTACCACTAGACCTATCTCGCAACCAAAAATGAATCTTTATCTGATAAGCAACCCATTACACCTTAACCACTGACACACTTTATCATTGAGGTCTTGATGGTACTCTTCTTCGATGCCTCGACCCTCGATCATGATGAATCTGACTCCACCTTACATGACCTTCACGAAGGTATTTGTGGTACACATTCAAGTGGTCCTACTCTTGCCAAGAAACTTTTGAGGATGGGATATTACTGGCCGACAATGGAGAGAGTCCTATCAATTTGCTAAGAAATATCCTAAGTGCCAAATTCATGGCAATCTCATACATGCACCAGCACAGGAATTGCAACCATTCACTACATCATGGCCTTTCTGTCAATGGGTACTAGACCTAGTAGGAAAGATTCATCCTTACTCATCTAATGGACATGAGTTTATCATCATAGCCATTGAGTATTTCACAAAGGGGATTGAGGTAGTTCCATTAACTACAATGACTAACAAACAGATAACTTCCTTCATCTTGAATTACCTCATCTGTCGGTACGACATCCCTAGCTCCATTATCACAGATAATGGAAGACCTTTCAAAAAGAAAGATGTCTAGGAGCTTTGTGAACGATTCCATATCCAACATCGCTTTTTGGCACCTTATTATCCACAAGGGAATGGCCAAGCAGAGGCCTTAAACAAGACAATCTTAAAAATCCTCAAAAAGACAGTGAATGAAGCTGAAAGAGACTGACATGTCCAACTCAATCTTGCACTTTGGGCTTATAGAACAAGTATCTGCACACCTACAAGAGGTACACCATATTCATTGGTGTATGGATCAAAATCTATCTTACTTATTGAGGTAGAGATTCCGTCACTCTGAATATCCTTGAAAGGCCTCATTCTAGATGAGGAATACCGAGTCAAAAGGTTACAAGAGCTAGAGCTACTAGATGAACGCTACCAACGTGCCTTTCATCATATAAAAGCATATCAACAAAGAATATGCAGAAGTTATAATCACAAGGTCATCCCAAGGGCTTTCAAAATCGGTGATCGGGTCCTGAAAGAAAATCCTAGAAATCACCAAGATCGAGAAAAGAAGGGGAAATTTGAACCTAACTAGTTGGGACCTTTTATCATCATATCAGCTTACAGATCAGGAGCATATCAGTTGTCAAATTTAGAAGGGGACGTGCTCAATGAACCAACCAATGACATCCATCTAAATAAATTCTACACTTGAGTCGTCCAATGCATGAATCAAGCAAAAAAGCAAAAAAAATTTAAAAAGTATCAAAAATCATCACTAGGGTGAAAACCTGGCAAACAGGCACTTTGTGACACAACAAAATTAAAAAATCAAGAAAAATACAAAAAAATGAAAAACAAATCAAAAAGTGCAATAAAAACAAGTGATAAAAATATGGCAATAGACGTTATTTGTGAGAGATCGGCTCTTCCACCTGTCTGTACTCATTTCTTGTCCTTTTTGAACTAAGCCTATGGCCATCACAACTTTGCTAACAAATACCTATCAACATCCAGGACACACTTAGCATAGCCACTGTCCTTGATTCTTTGGATTAGTTATCTCAATCATATCCCACCATGGCTTGGTGATCAATGTATATATCCACGTCAAAAAGTGTCCATAACTGGGGGTAGAATTCATCTCACTTTAGCATTCATAATACATGCAACAAACAAGGATCGCAACATACTAAGGAAACCAATGTCAAAACTGCTCATCAGACTAGAAAATAGGATCACTATCCAACTACACCTATAACACAAACACGATGGATGATCTATTATGAATTATGATTTGTTTATATTTAGCATGAATTTTTGACTTTTTGTCTCTTGATTTTTGAACTATTAGATCTCCTGATCTACTCAAGGATGCACTGAGCTAGAGAAGCAACAAAGGAATTTGATATTTTCTTTGGTTTTTTGTTTGTGAGGCAATCATTCATATGATGCAAATTTGTCTCAAGACGTGATTGGAAACATATCATTGAATATATTTCCCATTTTTGCACATAAAAATGGTTAACTCTTGTCTGTTTTATGTAAACAACACTCAGATCGTCTTAGTTCAATTATACCTCGACGCTTGTGTTATTTTTCCATATCAAACATCATGAAAGTTATACTCAGGTCATCATGGTCCAATTATACCATTGATGTTTGTATTAACTTCCAACACTTCAAAATCTCAATGATGATAAAAAGAGCACAAACAAAGTGACTAACAGGAATGACAACAACAAGATTAAAATAATCATTTAGTGGCATTCCATATAACCAGTTGCATTCATTTTTACATCTCATATCATTATCATTGTCATTTACATCTCATTTTCAAGATACATCTCACATCATATCATTTCCTAAAAAAAAAAAAAAAAAACATTACATGCAGATTACATAACCATCACATCTCATATCAAAGTAAACACCATACATATCAAAAACATATCAATGCATCATCACATTATCAACACATGTATATCCAACATAACATCACAAACCATGCATTCACATCATCATGTAATAATCAACATTATAAAATCAAGAACATTATAACATCACCATATCTATATCTAAGCATCCACTCATCCTCATAGCATCATCATATCAAATCATGCACATCATAAATCAATCATCATCAATAACACATTACATGTGTGGAACAAAGAGAATCAATGCCATATATCATATAAATCTCACAATGTTGTCAAAATATACATTCGAGTATCATGTCTATCAATACAATAACAATGATCACTATCACAAAATCAGGCTCTCAAGTGTGACTATCCCCTGAGGCAGAGGTTCTCGCCATGAATGTCCCTGCTCCTGGATCCCCACCAGATGGATCACGTCATGTTGGTCCTATCACCCCTCTATTCTCTGTCCTCGAATGACTGCATCCGAATTGGGTGGACGCCACTACAGCATAGTTGGGAGCTCTATGCTCTCGAGGGACCATATCCTCATATAAACATCTATAGTACTCGGGCTCCTTGGTTGAGTACTATATCTCCCTTAGTGTATCCCAAAGTGGGCTGCTTGCGGTTGCTCTATCTAATCTATCTGCAAGGGCCTCTTCTCATCCCAAGCGCTCCACTATTATGTCCCTCTTTGTCTACAACTGAGTAATTTGTTGTTGTTGCGCCAACACCTATGCTTGTAGCTATTGTACATAGACCTGTAGGGCCCTGATCTGGGCATCCTGCTAATGTGTTGGCACCTTAATCTGAATGGGTACCTGCATCGTGGTCCTTGCTACACATGTCCCTAACTGAGGCACTAGTGAAGGAAGAACATCAGATCTCCTCCTCTGCGCAGATCACCTACCAACCTCTGCACCACCCTCCATGCTTCCCACCGCAACTAGCACTGCGCCTCTCCCTGCACCAAGCACGAGACCACCCCTACCACCTCCACCGTCACCCCCTCCACCCCCATCTCCACTCCCACCTCCTCCATCTCCCCCCTCATCTCCCTCATCCTCCTCTCTCTGCCTCTGACCCCCTCGCCTTTGTGTCCGCTCCTCCTCATCATCATCAAATGCTAGAAATAGCTCTACTGGATTAGATATTCAAGTCACTGCATGTGCTACGAAGTAAGATAAGAACTCCTCTGTCATCCCAACATCTACTACCTCGGCCCTATAATCCCATATCTGCCCTGCCAGGCTCATGTACTTTGCCACTGCTGCAACACTATCTACGGTCGACCCCCACTTGGGCACATCCTACCATTGACAAGCATACAAACAAGCTCCCTATGGAATACCCTATTGTCTCCCATATTGTTTATGGACACGACTGTGCAGAAACCTCTCAATAATGAAGGGCGTCCACTTAATTAGATATCTCGACATATAGACATAAGGCATCTCTAGCCCATCCTCGACCCACACCTTGCAGTCCATATACGGTCTCCAGACGACCGTGTCTATATCATCCAAAGCCCTGCGCCAGTGCTCTAGTTTGCCCAACTTACACTGGACAACTACACCTATGTACCCGTATGTGTAAGCCCGACCACTGGTCTGTCCCTGTCAGCAAGCGGGCGCGTCACTGGTAGGTGCTCCCAGGCCCACACCTATAATAATGTCACTCTGATTGATAAACTGGTATATCCTAGATACACTACCTGATGGAGCTCCCTGTATAGGTGGGCCAACATGCAGGACCCCCATACAAATTTGTGTCCCTGTGTCACCTTGTCCTCCAGGACCAAACCCCATCCTACAGCCAATCCCTTTGACCTACGATCCGGACAAAGGAAACCAACGATGAAACCTCCTAATACCGATGGCAGAGGTCCATAACCCAAATCCAAGAACTCCTACCAGGGAATCTCATAACCACTAATATGATCATCCTGAAATACCCATTGGAGAGCCTCTGTACAATCCTCCTCTATCTGCTCATATGGCAACAAATCCCCAACCATAGGAATCTGCAAGATCCGGTAACAGTCCTCAGGTGTCACCATCATCTCCTTGGTCGCCAAATGAAAGGTGGTTGTATCACTGTGCCACCTCTCTGCTAAGGTTGTCAACAGACCCTGGTTAATGATATATCGGGGCATGTCTAGAAGAGATGATAGTTCACATCTCTCAATAGTATCTTGATCAACCTGTGTCAACCGCGAGATAAGTATCCATGGCTTTGGGAATCTCTCCTGAGACTGTAAAACATCGAGCTCTACCTACAAATCACAAACACATCCACCATCAGTTCTCGTTCCAATCAATTTTCAAAAACAAATCAACTCAAAATTGTGACTCATACTAAAAGCATCATATCATGATCAACAACAAATCTCATATCAAAAAGTATCATCTCCAGATCAACCAGAATAACATATCAGTGAATCATATCAACATCATCAACATCATATCAGAAGTACTATCAAGAAATAACTGAACATCATATCAACAACATCATATCGACAGGATAACTCAACACACCATATCGGCGAAAATTCATATCGAAACCTCATATCAGTGAAACAAAGTCCGCATCATATCAATGATCCATATTAGCATCATATCAGTAATCCAAATTAGATATTCATATCAATGATCCATATCATCATCATATCAGTAATCCAAATAAGAGATTCATATCAGTGATCCATATCAGCATCATATCAGTAATCCAAATTAGAGATTCATATCAGTGAAACAAAGTCAACATCATATCAGTGATCCATATCAACATCATATAAGTATCTGAATCAGAGATTCATATTAGTGATCCATATCAACATCATATCAGTAATCCAAATCAGAGATTCATATCAAGTGAAACAAAGTCAGCATCATATCAGTGATCCATATCAGTATCATATTCGTGATCCATATCAAGTGAAACATTTCAGTACAACAAACATCATCATATCAGTAATCCATATCAAAGATTCATATAAGTGACACAAAAACAATAACCCATATCGAGATCAATATCATAACCCATATCAGTGCACCATATCTGAGTAACATATCAGTCAAATTGACCCAATGACCCATATAAGACAAGCCTAACTTTATTAGACCCATATCCAACAATCAAGCAAACTATCAAATTTATCACGATCTATCGACATTTCATCTCATCTGGGAAGACATCATATTTTTCCCAAATTTTTACCCTACGCGCTAAACCAGAGCTTCAATGTGCCACACTGCCAGGTATGCACTAAAATTTTCTATGCATGCGCTATCAAATGCTCCCTATGCGCTAACTAAATACCACGTGCTATCAAATGCTCCCTATGTGCCACCCTGTCCCCCCGACGCGCTAACCTATTGCATGCGCTAACTGTCACATCCTAGGTGCTAAAATCCATTTTGTATGCGCTAATTCGGTTCAACACTCTAATCTACCTATCCAATGCACTAACCTATTGCACAAACACGCTAAACCTAAGTGGTGCAGGAGCACCTGAGGTTTCTTAGTAAACATTCAACTTTTGGTGTGACTGATCCTCATTGGGTCAATGGTTGAATAAAGGACTATTGAAGAGTCCAATAGTGTGCTTTGAATTTTTTTTGTAGTTTTCTTTGTCACTGTTTGCTAAACTTAGCTTCTTGCCCTATTTTGGGCCTATGTGCCTTTGTAAGCCTTAAATGGCCTCACATAGCAAATTTTGCAAAAAGTCCTTGTAAGACCTCATAAGGATTTTGAAGATGTTTTTTTGATGTTAGGAAATCATCCTAGGTGGTTAAGATTGAGAAGATTTGACATATTTGTCAAAATGTATTGTAGAGCAAAAGTTGTCATGGTGGCATGACAACATTTTGTCAAAAATGTGAGCAATTTTGGAAAAATGTTCAAAGGGGTAGTTAGTGGTCCAATTGATGGTTGGATATGATTGTGTGGGAATATATAAGGCCACTCAAAATATTGTAGAGGAGTTGGAACCTCTGTGATAGAATTTTCAATAGAAAACTGAAGCAATTTCCTGGTTTTTCATTGAATTTTGTCAAATTGCTTATTACAGTCCGTACCAAATGAACTATTTTTTGTATTGCACTTTCATGGAGGCTTAGAACTTGTTGTTGTGGTGCTTAAAAAGTATTTGTGTTCTTTCATTTTGTAGGCTTAGTAGGTGTACATAAATTCTTTCTTTTCTTCACTGTTCTCAGTTTGTGCAAGGGTTTAGGCCCTAAAAAAATGACTCCATCTTGATTTCCCACCATGGGTTCCCAATGGCCTTTGGGATTCAAGCTATGGAGTCCATGTACAGTGTAATTATCAAGCTTTGTGAACAGGAAGTTGCATTTGCCAATTTTAATATCATGCCCTAAGCGAGCTCTGCCATAGCCCGGCTAGGGAACATGACTGCACAATACCATATTCCATGCAGGGGTGGACAAATTGAATAATGCCAAGTGTTTGGTGCTGAGGGTGGATGCTAGACAAAGCCTCAGTGTAAGTGTGGAAGCTTGACAGGGTGTTGAGACATATAAACCCCATTGGTGAATGCTCACAAGTCCTAAACACTTGAAAAGTGCCTTTTTTGGGATAGTCCATGTACGGACAGAACAAACCACCTAACCTCAAAAATCTTGAAGGGTTTCCAAATGGGTATTCATATCTGCAAAGCTTCTATGGGTTCTTTTGACAGTTGTTTGAACCAAAGAGCAAAAACCATAAAAAGAGGGCTAAAAGGGGCTCTTAGGGCTACAAGCCCTTAATTATAAGAACTATGAAAATGATAGGAGAATGAATGGGAGTAGACACCAAAGAAGCATGAAAGGAGTTGGAAAACCATGTTAGATCCTTCTTAGACCCCTGCAAGTGAAGAGCATTGAATTAGGCATGTTGGAGGTTGAACTTACTCATGTGAGTTCTGACCTTGGATTTGAGTAATTTGAGCAATTGAGTTGGTAGAGAGTTCTCCAAAGGAGTTTGGATGTTGGGATAGATTCACACAAGGAGAGAAAGGCATAAACAAACAAGAAATCCCACAATAACACCTTTTCCTAAGCTATAAACCAAATTGCAACTCTTTTGAGAGATTATCCCTATCAAAGTGGTATCAGAGCCCACTAAGACTTGGGTAGGAGCTAGTTTATGTCAGAGATGGAATCAATGGGTGAAAATAGCTTAAGTATGGTGACCAATGCAGAGTTGGCCAAAAGGGTAGAAGACCAAGAGGAGGAGAATAGACTCCTCAGGTAAAATTTGGAAGGATTGGAGAATAAACTAGGTGAAGTAGAAGACAAAACTGAGAAGGTGACTATCAAAGTCAATGAAGAAAAGGGTAAAGAAGTGGTAGAGGAGGATGGCACACTTGAACCAGGTCCTGTTTTGCTAGAAGAACCTTTCCTTAGAGCCATCAAAGCCATAGGGGGTAAGTCCCTAGAAGGATTGCCACTTTTTAGTGGAAAAATGAAACCAGAAGTGGTTATGGAGTGGATTGAAGGGTTAGAGAATCACTTTGAGTGTGATGGAGTTAGCGAAGCCCAAAAGGTGAAGGTAGCCAAATCTAGATTAAGAGGAGCAACCTTGACTTGGTGGTGTATACACATAAAAATTGGCTATGAGCGATTAAATAAATATTATATATTTATTTAATGTTTATTCTTCTACTAAATAGCTAATTTGAAAAGATTAATTTATTTAATTCATTTCGTGTCTTTCTATTAATTAATTTAATTGAAATATTTTATTAATTAATTCATCTGTCCTATTCATCTAATTAATTAAATATCTAATATTTAATTATTCTTCTAATCAGTTAATTAAATATCTAATATTTAATTATCTCCTTCAATCATTTGAATATCTAATATTTAATGATTATTCTTCTATCCTATAGTCTCAAATATTAAATGATTTCCTAAATTATTTAATCTTTCTTATCCAACTCACCCTCCATCTCCACTTCATCTTCCCTTTGCCAAATCATCAAACATGTGGCTAAGGAAATTAATATGTCTTAAATATTAATTCATCATTTATCTCCAACCTCCAAATTTAATGAATATTGTGTACCTACACATATTTCATAACCTCCTATATTCTCTCCAACATCCCCTACATCTTAAGAACGACTTGAGTCCACTTGTCCTCTCATGCCTAAATCTTCTCCAACCATTCCTAGATTCCCTCAGTCAGCAACTCAGTCAAGGTGAGATGAGTGACACTTGTCTTCTCCTTCCCCCTTTCTGTCAACCTTCACCTTTGCTCACAACCATCCAAATCTACAAATCTGATCATGACCATTGATCTGAGCCACATCATCTTATCCTCTCAAGGTCTATAAAATCAAGAGCTTCAGTTGAGAGAGTGTTAGTCTTCAAGTTGCTTTTCAAAGCTAATCATTTATAAAACTTATGCATCCGTGAGTTTTAATCTTGAAGCAAATAGCATAATCATTTAGCAATTATCATATAGCATAATTATTTTAGCATAATCATGTAGTATTGCATATCATAGCATTTGTGAACTATCAGTTATTAGTCCATTCTTCATATGCCATCTTGGAAGCTATCAGTGCTTGTCTGAGAGCACACCATCTGCAACCAAGAACAATGGAGTTAGGACACAATGAGACATAAACCATGAAGGTAATATTAGTATTTTTATTTCATATAGTTTCATTGGTTGAGTTTGGATTTCTTGTAGTATTTCCATTGGTATTTTGTGAAACTAACTTGTTGCATGTAGCATTCTGAGGATGAAATTCAAGTTGACATATTTTGGCGCCCACCGTGGGGCTCATGGACCTCACATATACTTTTAAAAATCTCGCAAAAGTAGAATTAACACATTTGTAATGTAGATTTACGCATGTGTGAATTCTGACAGCGTTTTTTTTCAATAGGTTAGTGCATTTGCATCTTAGGTTAGCGCATTTGCATCTTAGGTTAACGCATTTGCATTGCAGGTTAACGCATGTGTCATTAAGGTTAGCATTTTTGTCTGAAAATCTGCTCATTTGCATTACAGGTTAACGCTTTTGTCCTCTAGGTTAACGCACTTGTTAAAGAAGTCATGCTTTTGAGTCCATAGAGCAGCGCTTTTGTAGTGCAGGTTAGCACTTTTGCTCTGCAGATTAGCGCTTTTGAGGTGAAAAACAACGCATGTGTTAGAATAGCGCTTTTATTTATAGCTAACATAATTTTCTTGCAGATTCGAATGTCCCAGAACTAAAAATTTTCAAACTACTAACATGCAGGTGCAGGATTGTGTTTAAGGCAAATTTTATGCATTTCCTCACCTAGTTAATTAAGAGCCTTATTTTGGAAAGTAATATATCATGTCTTGCTCATTTAGTCTAACTAAGGGGATAAATTGACGACATGCAACTTGCATTTTGAGTAACTTCTCTAAAATAGTTGCACGTAGACTTTTTAAAAGGCTAAAATAAACACCATGCTTGTTGGAGCAACATCTCCAAATAGAGGATAGATCACATTGCTATGGAAAATTAAAAAGAACACTTATTTTTCGTGTCTCGAAAGTGGTAGGTATATGCTCTCCCCTTAATTGGGTAATCAAAAATCCAAACCCACTCTTTTATGCTTTCTTTACTTTCAAGCAATTAAATCCTTTAGAGGGCATGCCTTCTCGAGCTTCCTTGAGGGGGTCAGTGAGAGGGGAATGACCCAAAGTCGAAATGAACTAATGTCAAGTCCTTCCAATCCACTCTAAATAAATCATGTTTATGATGAAAGTCACAAGCAACATGTGTTGATAAGTTCATACCGACACTATGTTTCCCCATAAACCCTATGGAGTGTAACCTCTATAGGCTGGGAACCTTCTGTATTTACAGAGCTGAAAGTGTCACATGTATGGCCACATGAACAGAAGCCTTTACTAAAAACCACTTGTACTAGTTGCCAAAATCCTTCTAATTGTCAGCGCAGGAGGTTGGACCTCTGAAGCGGCTCACACACATACTATTCTTAGTAGAGATATAAAGTTTGCCATGGGGATTTTTCATGGAAATTGGTGCTTGGCTACCCCAAAGAAGTGAGTGCCAAGGGTGGAGCCAGTGGGGTCAAGCATCTAAATATCCACTTTGAATAGTGTAGCCTCGGGGGAAACCCCATGTGAGATTCAACAATTATTGTTTCAGCCTGCCATAGGATTTGTACTTGCTTGTGCATTTTTTCTTTCAAACATTGTGTCTTCTATGTCTGTAACATGTTCAAAATGGTCAAAAATTGAAGAAAAATTATCATCTACGAGTGAGCAAAAATCCAACAAATTGCTGAAAAATTTGATCAAAAGGGTAATACAAAGTCTTTCCAACATTTGAAACACCAGATCAAACTAAAGTATCAAAACATCAGTATCGAAATACTTCTTGAGTAGATTTGTCTCTAAAACCATCACGTATTTTGCAACTAGCTCAACAACTGGGTCACTAATCCAATAGGCTATCCCCAAAAGGTTTCTATAAGCATAAACATTCAACAAGCTATTGATTCAAACATCTTAAGTGCAAAAAAATCAACATCATTGTCAAGTCCCTCATCAAGATAATCAAATCCTCTATCACGAAGCTTGATCAATTTATCCATCTTGTGTTCATAATCTTGGATATATCTTTCCTATTTTGAACCTAGATTATATCAAAATCAGAATTGCACCAACATTGGAATCCAACAAACTTGTGAACTATCATATGCTTATATGACTTTTAAGTATCGCCTTAAGAAAAGAAAACCCAGTTATAAAGCTACTCAAAAAAGAATAAGATTCTTGTATATCAATCACAAGATCTTATTAAAATATAGGACATTCCTACACCGTTTTCGTCACTACTTACGTGGCTGCAATACAGAGTTTGATGGAGAAATTTTGCAAGGACATGCTTTTCAACAAAGAGATGCTTTATCACAACGAATAAACAATAGCGGTAAAATCAACAAAACATATCTTCCTAAACCAATAATCACCTATTGACTTTGTCCTTTGGAAATTTCAAAAAAAATGAAATAATCACATGCCAATTTGGACTAGAGCTCAATACGAACAACTGAGAAAACAACAAAAACAACAAATGGAGGAATAAGATAATCCTACATTCCAAACTTTTGGGTATACTGTTGTTGACGAAGAAGCAGTCAATAGCACCATTAGAGACCTTGAGCAAGATTTCAAATTTGATAGGCTAATGGAAAAATTGTTGGCAAAGCAAAAAGAGAAATATCTCTTGATGTTGGCAAATTCTGGAGCTAAACTACCACAAGACTTTAACATAGAAAGCTTGAAATAAGATGCGGAGGCAAGTAACAACCAAAACATAGATGAGCCAAATAATGAAGATGTGAACAAAGAAAGTCATGAAGAGACAAGAAAAGAAAGGGATGACACAAGAAAAGAGCGTAGTGATAAAAGAACATACGAAGAAACAAGGAGAAACTATGTGGATAATACGTTGTTAAACCTTACTCAACAAATGCAAAATCTACAACAGATACAAGATATGCAAAATGGAACAAGCTCCAAGAAGTATTCATTGGAAGATATATGCCCATATCCTTTTGATAAAAGTCTTAATATGATACCATTTCCACAACATTGCGAGATCCCTAAATATGACAAATACGATGGAAAATCTGATCCTCAGGATCACATTAGGGAGTTTTGTACTATGAGCATGGAATTTGCCCAAGATGAAACTTACCTTATGTGTCTTTTTCCTAGGAGTTTAAATGGACAATCAATGGAATGGTTTTCAAGATTACCATCCGGAATCAAATCTTTTGAAGAACTCGTGAATAGATTTATTTCACAATACTCCTACAATGTAAGGAATGAGATAACAATGTTGGATTTATGCAATGTTAAACAAAAGAATGGTGAATCTTTTATGATCTTCTTGCAGCGATGGAAATGGATGTTTAATAGGTATCCAAGAGATGTACCTGATCAAGAAAAGATGGACATATTCATTGATAATCTTATTAGTGAAATGAGTTATCGACTAAAAATGCAATGTCCTCCCTCTTTCGCCAAGATGATTGAGAATGGTCTGAAAATAGAAGACGCGATGGTAAAGAAAGGAGAGCTAAAACTTTACAATAATTCCTACAACAACAACAACAACAACAACGATAAACCCAAGTTTTGGTCAAAGAATAGGAATGTCATCAATGGAGGAAATGATGATAATAGTGCTATGAAACAACAACCAATATTTAATCTATCAAGTCAAATCCCAAACAATAACAATCAAGAAAGAAATAAAACTAAGTCTTTCATCTCCAATCCTCGTAGGAAATTCACAAACATTGGAGAACCATTGGAATCAGCTTTAAAAACTCTGCTCGCAAACAAACTGATCATTTTACCAAAAGCAAGAAGTTATGAACCACAAGTCAAGCCTAATTGGTGGAATGACAATCATTTTTGTAATTAACATCGGAATAAAGGACACCAAAAAAATGATTGTCAAAGATTGAAACACCTTATCCAAGATCTAATTGATAATGGAACTATCACAGTGGATAGCCATAAGACAAATGAATCACACCTGGCTTTCAAAAGTCCACTTCCAAATTATGACAAAGGTGAACAATCCCAATTAAAAGATGACAAAGGAAAAGCCAAAGTGAACTACACTTATACATATGATGATGTGGTAAATGTCATCATTGTTAAAGATAATCCACCTTCAGAGCCAATCAATGTCATTACGAGAAGCAAAGTGAAGGTCACCTTTCCAGGTATAACAATAGATTCAACATCCTCTTCACAACAATACAATTTAGTAGAGCAATTACAAAGAATACCTGCTCAAGTATCAATTCTGGAACTTCTCAAGGTTTCACCTATACATAAGGAAATTTTGGAGAAAGCTTTAGTGGAAACAACAATTTCAAAAGACTTGGATGTGGATCAGTTCCAAAACATGGTAGGACACCTTATAGCCCCTCATTGCTTATCATTTTCTGAAAATGAAGACACGCCCTTGCAACATCCTCACAATGCTCCCTTACATGTTGAAGTCACAATTAACAAAACTCATGTCAAACGTGTGCTCTTAGATGGTGGAGCAGGATTAAACATTTGTGCTTTGAGTTTAATAAAGGCTTTGGGATATTCAGAAAATACAGTGGACCCAAAGAAAAAAATAACCATTAAGGCTTACGATGAAGCAAAGCGTTCTTCTAAAGGAACTGTGGTGTTACCAATCAAAATAGGACCTGTGGAAAGGAATACATTATGTCAGGTTTTGGATTTGAGCCTCTCTTATAACATTCTTCTGGGAAGACCATGGATTCACAACATGCAAGCAGTTCCTTCTACATATCATCAATGTGTAAAATTTCCTCATGAAGGACAAGAGGTCACTATAATTGCAGACTCTAGCCAATATTGCAATAATTTGAAGCCAACACAAGATGTAAGAGTTCCACATAACAGAGAATCAATATATCCTACCAAAGAAATTCAAAAAAAGTTATGGGAAACCTTTGAGAAAAAACTCAAATTGAATGATGAAGGAATGGGAAAATATTCTTTGCATAATTTTCCACTTTCAGCTAAGTCATATGGAAAGCCTACAAATATCCAATCAAAGACCTCAGAGAAATCAAAGGACATGTTTAACAGAGCATTTGTTAGAGCTAGAACACTTGAAGAAGAAACCGAAGACAAGGACATTCTTGGTTGGTTGTACAAAGATGAAAATGAAACTATAGCAATAGCTGCAGAAGTCAACATTCCCATAGAGAAATATGGCAATGGTTATAAAATCATGCAAAAAATGGGATATGAAGGAAAAGGACCAATTGGTTAGCGACATCAAGGTATTTCCGAACCTATTTGTCCTCACTCGCAATCTAAAGAAGATAAATCAGGACTTGGATATTCAAAACCAAATCAAAAGCACCAACAACCAAAGTGGAGAAAGAAATCAGTCTCTAAAGAAGAACAGTGGGAAGAAAAGCTACATCAAGCAACAGAAATAGTAGCCAACAAGCAGAAACGAGAAGAATATGATAACAAGAAGAGGAGATTGCAATCAAAAGAAAAGAAGAATCTTGTCAACAAGTTCAAGGAATACGAGCAAGTGCGAAATCTAAACAAGATATTCTAGAAGCAGTAAAAATCGAGATGGCAAAAATCAGGGAACTTTTTGCACCATACAACATTCATGTATGGTATAATGGTATAGTCCTAGACAAGGGTTTGGAGATAGATTCAAGTGAATATGAATGGGGTCTAGATGTCTCATCTAGTATATCAAGTGAAGAAAAGAATGAAGACCAAGCAACTATCACAAAGGAAGACGTGTCTATTACAAAACAAAAGATGGAGTTAGAAAGAAGGCAAGAAGAACTCAGAATTCAAAGAAAAGAGGCGTATGCGAAAAGGAAAGGGAATTAAAAAGACCAAGAAATAACGCCACAAGAAGCAAACACAAATATGAATCAAGCATCTAGAAATATCATATCCCTACCAAATGAAGAGCAAGATGTACCAAGGTATGGCAGAACCATAGAAGAACTAAGAGGTAGTCAAGTAGGATTGACTATTAGTCCAGAAGAAGCTGAATTTGAAAGAAGACAAAAGCTAGAAAAAGAATCCTCTATATCATGTACACAAGTATGTCAACTCCAAAATGCAAATGAGGTCAATCAAAAGAAAACTTGCAGTACTAAAGATGTGTGTGTTGATATAATCCATTCGTTTAAGGGACAAACGTCAGATGAAGAGCCACTGGAGTGTGAATTACAAAATACTAATACTAATTTTGTTAGAACTAATTGGAGAACACTTGGGAGAGACTATCCTCAAGATTATTCTATCTATGAAATTGCCTACGCTATGCCAAATTATGACTATTATGTCATGAACCTTGAAGCACCTAACAATGACGATGACTATGACTCACCCCTTCATCCTGAACTGATTGATTGGGATAATCTAGAAAACCTTGAATTAGATGTCTTTTCCAATGACCATGACTTAGTTGTGTATCTTAATGTTGTCGAACCCATAACACCTAAGATATCTTGCAATGAGGGATCAAGTAACGTTTCTTGCAGTCAGGAGAATGCCAAAATTTCTAGTTGCAAAATTGAAATAAAACAAGGAAAAAGACCTACTATTGAAAACCATTTCATGGCAACACTAGATCAATCAAAAGGGAAAATAAATGACGTATCTGATGGTGAAAACCTTTTGGAGGCACCAGAAGATGGAAAGTTTGACATCCTCCCTGCATATTTTCAGGAGAGATCTACTATTCTAATAGAACCAACAGAAGCAATAAACATTGGTACATCAAAGGATCCCAAGATACTTCATTCTGCTGCCTCTTTATTAGAGAAAGAGAGGAAATAATACATAGAATTCTTCAGACAAATACAAATAATTTTTTCTTGGTCCTATGTAGACATGCCAGGACTTAATCCAGATCTTATAATGCATCATCTCAATGTAGATTCAAAAGCAAAACCACTCAAGCAAAAGCTAAGGAAGATGCATCCACACATCGCTCTTCTTGTCAAAGCTGAGCTAAAGAAACTTTTAGAGGTGGGTTTCATAAGACCTATTGCCTATCCAAAATGGGTTTCAATCATTGTACCAGTGTCAAAGCCAGATAAAAGCATAAGAGTCTGCACTGATTTCAGAGATTTGAACAAAGCATGTCCCAAAGATGATTTCCCACTACCCAACATTGATATAATTGTGGACTTATCAGTAGGGCATGAGATGTTTTCATTAATGGATGGCTTCTCAGGATACAATCAAATAAGAATCGCCCCTGAAGATCAAGAAAAGAATGCATTCACCCATGCATGGGGAACTTATTGCTGGAATGTTATGCCATTTGGGCTTAAGAATGCAGGAGCGACTTATCAAAGGGCTATGACAACAATTTTCCATGATATGATGCATACATTTATGGAAGATTATGTAGATGATATACTTGCAAAATCTCTTACAAGACAAGAACATTTGAATATCTTGAGCAAGATCTTTTGACAGGCTAGAAAGATATCAGTTGAGATTAAATCCAAAGAAATGTGCATTTGGAGTAACCTCTGTAAAACTTCTTGGGTACATTATATTAGCTCATGGAATTGAAGTAGATCCTGAAAAGGTCAAAGCCATCATGGAGATGGAGTCACCTAGGAACATAAGTCAATTGTGATCGTTACAAGGAAGATTGCAATCAATCAGAAGATTTGTCTCTCAATTAGCAGATAGATGTCATCCATTCACTCATCTTTTACATAAGAATGTTCCATTCAAATGGGATCAGAAATGTGAAGAGGCTTTTATGCAAGTCAAAAAATATCTCATGAATCCTCCAATACTGGTATCACCAATCAAAGGGAAACCATTGTTACTCTATATCTCGACAACAAATGTATCATTGGGCGCTCTCTTAGCACAACATGATGAAGAAGGAAAAGAAAGAGCAGTGTATTACATCAGTAGAACACTTGTCGGCTATGAACTAAATTATACATCAATAAAGAAGATATGTCTAGCAGTTGTCTTTGCAACTTAGAAGCTGCGACATTATATGCTGACTCATTTTGTGAAGCTAATAGCAAAGATAGATCCACTAAATTATTTACTGAACAAGTCAAATTTGATAGGCAGACTGGCCAAATTGGTTATGATACTGAGTGAATTTGATATAGAGTATGTTGATCGAAAGGCTATCAAAGGACATGTCATTGCTGATCAATTGGTTGATGCACCTTTACAACACAACATGCCTTTGCACATTGAATTTCCTGATGCAGATATTCTGACAGTAAGTACAAAATTTTGGGAATTGTACTTTGATGGTTCTTATACACAATATGGATCAGGCACATGAATTTTATTCATCACCCCTCAAGGACACACAATTCCAAAATCATATAGACTGTGGTTTCCATGCACAAACAATGTTGTAGAATATGAAGCATTAACTATTGGGCTCAAAATGGCTATTGAATGGAGTATCAAGGAATTACATGTCTATGGTGATTCACAGCTTATCATCAACCAAATAAATGATGATTATCAAACTAGGGATGACAAGCTCATGCCCTACAAACAACTGGTAGAAAAGTTTAAAGAACACTTTGAAGCAATATCATTCACTCAAATCCCAAGAAATGAAAACAAAGCAGCAGATGCAATGGCTACAATAGCATCTCTCTTACAGAATCAGGAGAATCAACAACGTTATGAATTCCTCGTGGAAGATATCTTAACCCCTACTGTTCAATCCCAGTATACGTACATGATTTGCCATATATCGGGAACCAGCCAATCCTTATACAACCAAACCTATTAGTACTTAAAAGAGAATATCCTTCCTCCTGATCTATCCCACAATCAAAGGAGAAATTTTATCCATCAATCATCTCGTTATACTATTATTGTTGATACCTTATATAGGTGAGGTCTAGATAGCACTTTGTTGAGATGTCTTGAACAAGATGAATCTGAGAAAGTTCTTAACGAAGTTCACGTAGGTATTTGTGGCCACAGTCAAGTGGATTAACACTGGCTAAGGAACTTCTTCGTATGGGTTACTATTGGCCTACTATGGAGAGAGATTCATTCACATATGCTAAGAAATGAAAACAATGCCAGATCCATGTGAATCTCATTCACGCACCAACACAAGAATTGTATCCTATGGCAGGATCATGGCCATTTTCTCAATGGGGCCTTGATTTGGTAGGTAAGATAAATCCTTCATCCTCTAATGGACATAAGTTCATTCTGACTGCTACTAAATATTTCACTAAATAGGTTGAAGGAGTGCCTCTGACAAAAGTGACAGGAAAACAAATATCATCATTCATCTTGAATTATATAATCTGTCGCTATGGAGTTCCTATGACCATTATCACTAACAATGGACGACCATTTAAGAACCAAGACGTGAAAGAACTATGTGAGCAATTTCATATCCAACATAGGTTTTCTACTCCATATTATCCACAAGGAAATGGTCAAGTTGAGGCATCAAACAAGACTATCTTGAAAATCTTGAAGAAAATGGTCAATGAAGCTGGAAAAGATTGGCACGTTCAGCTAAATCCTGCTCTTTGGGGATACTGAACCAGCATTCGAACACCAATAGGGGCAACTCCATATTGCTTAGTCTATGGATCAGAAGCCATATTACCCATCGAAGTAGAGATACCTTCTCTACAGGTTTCCTTGAAAGGTCTTATACCAAAAGAAGAACAACGCATCTCTAGACTCCAAGAACTTGAGCTAATCCAGGAACGTCGCCAAAATGCAACAAATCATTTGAAAGTATATCAACAGAGGATGGAAAGAAGTTATAATCACATGGTAAAACCACACATTTTTCAGATTGGAGATATAGTTCTAAGGGAGAATCCAAGAAATCAACAAGACCGAGAAAAGAAGGATAAATTTGAACCAAATTGGCTAGGACTTTTTGTCATAGTAGTAGCATATGGCTCAGGAGCATACAAGTTATCTACCCCTGAAGGTGATTGGTTTGATGAACCTATCAATTCTATTCATCTCAAGAAATTCTATGCTTGAGATATAAAGTCCTGAAAAAATCAATAAAAAGCATAAAAGTCTTGAAAAAATCAATAAAAAGCATAAAAGTCCTAAAAAAATTTAAAAAAAACATAAAAAGTCCTAAAAAATCAATAAAAAGCATAAAAAGTCCTAAAGAAATTAGTAACGAAAAAAAAAATTAGAAAAGCAAGAAAATCCCTAAAAAGTATAAAACAACAAAAATGCAATAAATTTAGATAGTAAAAACCTAGTAAACAGACGCTATCTAAAAAGCGAGTTCCTCCATCTATGGGATTGCTTTGTGCATCTATCCACTCTATCATATCGCATGTATCGCTTCCATATATCTTAGCTTCTCCATTCCATCTTTCGCGTCCATTGCTCTGAACAATTTGGCAAGAAATATGCAACTTGCCAACAATTATCAATCTTTGAAATACTTGTTGTAGTCACTGTCTTAGATTTTATCAGAATCGATCAATCTGCATTTGTATCCCGCCATGGTTTGGATCTTAATCAATTCATATATCCATAATAAATTTTTGTTTCCGCTAGGGGCAAAATCCTGATTCCTTTTGCTAAGGCAATCTTTTGAATCTTTGAAAATCCAAAACATTTGGAAAACTTAGAAAAACCAAAAACGCCTAGGATTTTGAAACAGATAACGAGCAACAAAGCAACGAAAATCAACGCATTTCATCAATAACTGAATCATGAAACTCAAGAAATAAAGAATCAATCAACAAGTCATAAAGGATTATCAAAGATCATTCATCAAGATGATTATATCAGTTAATGACCATTAGAACATGTGAATGACATGCAAGATTCAATGTTTATATCTTGATTTTATTGCTAATCATGTACTCTATGCAACTCAAGGATAACCATGACTAGAGAAGCTATGATGGGGCATGATTATTTTTCTTTGATTGTTATATGTGGTTTATCTCTTACTATGGTATGTACTTGTCTTAGGATATGATCGACAAAAGATCAAGGAGGATGTTCCAAGTCATGCATGAAAGGAGATAATCCTTGTCTATTCTGCTAGCAATACTCAAGTCAACTTGATCCATTATATCAAGTTGCTTGTATTAACTTGCTATATCAAAATCCATGTAAGAAATACTCAGGTCATCTTGAATCTTTATGTCAAGTTGCTTGTATTTTCTTACAACATTTTAAAGCTCAATGATGAAATCAAACACTGTTACAAGATAACATATGAAGAATGGCAGTATGATTTTTAGTTTGAACATTTTAGATTAGCTCATTATTTGTCTGCATTATAAGCATTCATTGTCAGTTGCATTATAAGCATATCATTTCATTCACGGATTAATGGTCATAAATAAAGATTGAGTATGCTTGGACAAACAAAAACAATTTGCATTTGATCATTGTAGATGCATTAATTTTTTAGAATCATTTTAATCATCATCCATTTCATTTAGTTGCATTTTAATCAATTGCATTAGTTTGCATTTAATTAAGTGCATTTCATTAATCATGTAGTGTATCATCATTATTATTTGCATTATCATTTCATTTCATTTAGTTGCATCTTTGCACTTAGACTCATAATCATATTATGCATAAACATTAAAGCAATCAATTATTGCATTTGCATTTTCACATCATTTTCAATTGCATCAAAAATCAAAAAAACATTTGAATAACATAGTGCATAATCATTCATTTGCATTCCCATATAGATAATTGCATTTTCATCATTTAAGTTAGTCATCATATTCAGTTGCATCTGAGGTCATTAAAATGAAAAATAAAAAACATTTATCATTGCATCATGTAGATCATAATCATAAGGCAAGGAAAGACAATCATCATCATATCCTCATCCATCTAATCACTGCATCCATATAATCAATGTATATAGATCATCATAAAATAGAGTAACATGCATAATAAAGATCATCATCATATAGAGTCCATGTCTGCATATAGATCATCATAAAACAATAAAAGTCCAAGTATACAATGATATCACATCAAAAGCACAAATGCCTCATCAATACAAAGTCAAGTCACAACTGTCCTGTACCACTACCACCTAACTCTATCTATCTTTGTGGTTGTGGGTGAGAAGATCCTCTAGATGCCTGTCTCCCATGATCACCACTCCTCTGAGGAGGTCCCATGACTCCACCACTACTAGTATCCATCAACATGGTGGTATGATAACTACCTGCTCTCTGGCTCTCTGCGACTACCTCCTCATATAGTTGTCGCCAACAGGAAGTCTCCTTCCCGACCCAAACTAGTGCTCTAATAGTGTCAGCTGAGAGAGTACCCGATCCAACCTGCTAAATGTGATTAAGAAGGCCTTGAGTATCCTGTTGTCTCCTAACAACTCTATCCTTCTCAGCCATGAAAGTTTGTACCTGTGCTCGAAGCTGATCAATTTGTGCTCTAAGACTATCAATGGTCTCCTGCTCTGGCATATCATGCTCTGGTGCATCTTTCTCTAGTAAATCCTGTTGTGGCACATGAACCCCAATCCCCTCCTCACCACCTCCATGTCCACCTGCTGGAATCTCAGTTCGAGTAGCTTTCAGAACTCGTCGTCTAATAAGTGGAACATGATCCTCTGGATCCTCATCATCTCCACCATGAGCTGCAATAACCCTAGGATCTAGCTGAATCTGACCAAAATCAATACCTCTCCCACAACACCCATCTAGTCCAGTCATCCTACCTCCTCTTTTCAATGGCAACTCTCTCGATGATCTCATCCCTGCCCTGCCAGTATCCCTCCCAATTCGTCCAACATCTCTCCCACCCATAGGACGCGGTCTCCCAATCCTGCCAACTAGTCCAAACGATCCTCCATGGACTCTCAATCAACCTCCTCTTTGTCCCAGTCTCCTACCACCCCCACCACCATCCCCACCCTCATCTCCATCTCCCTCGGCCTCTTTAGCAACTCTAAGCTCTTGTCTCCATCTCTGTCTCTGTCTCCTGACACCTAGATCATCTGAATCATCATCCTCATCTCCGAAGCTGGGAGGAGGATCTGTTGGATCAGTAATACGAGGACATGGATGTGCTAGTATATACCAAGCATACTCTACAGTAACACCAGGATCAAGAATGTGCAATCTCATATCATAAGCCACTCTCGGAGTAGCAAGAAACTTTGCACGAGCAATCTCAAATGACAAAGAAGGTCCCCAATCTTGCCTATCTCTGTACCGTCAAGCATATATCGTGACACCAGTAGGCATATGCTGAATGATACCAAATTATCTAAGAATGCAACTAATCAACTATCGCTCAATAATGTAAGGAGTCTGACCAATGAGATATCTGCTCTGCATAATAAATGGTAATGTTCATGCATCATCCATCTATGGCTCACAATCAACATATGGTCTCCAAGTAATACTATCCAATGAATCAAGCACCCAATGGAAGTACTCCATCTTACACAGCTTATGCTGAATAAGGATGCCTGCATATAGATACACATATGGCTACCTCTCTCCACGAACTCTATGATGGATAGGCTGAGTGATAGCAACGTGCTCCCAATACCAGATCTGCAAAAGTCTGCATCTTGTAGACAAACTAGCACTCTCATCATACACCACCTGATGAAGATCATGATATAAATGTGCCAGCATACAAACACCCCAAGCATATTGAGTCTGATGTTGCATCATACTTTGAAGAATCTCACCCCATCCAACAACAAAACCTCACGATCGCCTATCAGGACAAATGAATCCTCCAATCAAACCAGCAAGAATCACATGAAGAGTCTCATAATACATAACCATATCCTCCCATTGGATCTCTCCTCTAGAGATTCTCTCATCAGTAAAAATAGCTCTGCAAGCCTCTGTCCCAACATGATCCTGAAAATCATACTCCATTAACTCCCCGATCACTAGGATGTGCAGAATCCTATAGACATCCTCGAGCATCACACTAATCTCACCCGTGGGCAAGTGAAAAGTGTTATTCTTACTGTGCCATCTCTCAGCTAATGGCATCAACAATCCTCTATTATGGGTAATCTCAGGCATATATAACATAGGGCGTAAACCACAGGCATCTATATGTCTCACCTCTACCTGTGTCAACTCTGGCACTAAATGATGTACCGCCGGGAATTTCTCCTGACACTAGAGAACATCAAGTTTCTCCTATTTTACCAAGAGAATTAGATCAATCATCACTTATCTATCTATCAAATCAAAGCAATCGCTAATCTATCAAATCAAAATGAAGCAACTTAAGCTATCAAATCATTTTCAAACCTATCAATCATGGTTTTCTATCGATCACTGATTTAAATCAAAACTCTGCTAAGCTCTTACATCAGAAACTAAATCAGTTTCTTAAAGCTAATCCATCAAATCAAATCAAATCGATCTATCAAATGACATCAATCAATCAATCAATAAAATCCCTATTCATCATACATGCGCATCAAACACGTTAAATCTAATCAACAAAGTGATTTTTTTGGCTTTTGCATCTATCAAAAACATTCATTTGGAGCATATGCGCTATCCTATTGAACATAAGCACAAAACAAAGCATATGCGCTAACCTTTTCAACAAACACGCTAACCCTAAGCACGTATGCGCGAAACATGCAAAAACGCTACCACACAATGCATATGCGCTAACAAACGAAACATAAGTGTTGACCGATGCATATGCTCTAACATCCTTATCATATGCGCCAACAAAATGAGCATAAGTGTTATCATGAGCAAAAGCATTAAACCTAATTGCATATGCACTAAATCTAAATGCAAAAGTGCTAACCTAATGCCGAAAATCGCAAAAAAATTCAAAAATTCAAAAAACGCGCCTAAAAACATGAAAAATGGTACGACAAGTTGAAACAAAGCTTGGGATAAGATAAATACCGACAACCCATACTCAAGAGGTCGTTGATATCGTCAAACACGCTCAAATCGATGGTTGTCCACAGGAATCACCATTTCGCCACCTCACCAACACAATTTTCTTCACAAGCTGACAAAGATAACAATGAAATTAAAATTAACCTTGGTTAATTTTATATGTACTATTTGAAAGAGTCATTAATGCTTTTCGATGGGGCAATTTAATTTATTTTTTACAAATGAATTTAATTGACGGAACTTTTTATCAATTATCATGAGTTCAATCTTTCAAACCAAAGTTTTCAACAATTTCGCGATCAATCTCCTGAGGGGCACACAATCAGGATTTTTATCTCCATCAGGCGCACTATCAAGACTTGATTTAATCTTTGAAACAATGTTGTCTCGACATCATTTCAAAGAGGGGCAAAATGTATACACATAAAAATTGGCTATGAGCGATTAAATAAATATTATATATTTATTTAATGTTTATTCTTCTATTAAATAGTTAATTTGAAAAGATTAATTTGTTTAATTCGTTTCGTGTCTTTCTATTAATTAATTTAATTGAAATAGTTTATTAATTAATTCATCTAATTAATTAAATATCTAATATTTAATTATCTCCTTCAATCATTTGAATATCTAATATTTAATGATTATTCTTCTATCCTATAGTCTCAAATATTAAATGATTTCCTAAATTATTTAATCTTTCTTATCCAACTCACCCTCCATCTCCACTTCATCTTCCCTTTGCCAAATCATCAAACATGTGGCTAAGGAAATTAATATTTCTTAAATAATAATTCATCATTTATCTCCAACCTCCAAATTTAATGAATATTGTGTACGTACACATATTTCATAACCTCCTTCTATATTCTCTCCAACATCCCCTATATCTTAGGAGGGACTTGAGTCCACTTGTCCTCTCATGCCTAAATATTCTCCAACCATTCCTAGATTCCCTCAGTCAACAACTCAGTCAAGGTGAGATGAGCGACACTTGTCTTCTCCTTCCCCCTTTCTCTCAACCTTCACCTTTTCTCACAGCCATCCAAATCTACAAATCTAATCATGACCATTGATCTGAGCCACATCATCTTATCCTCTCAAGGTCTATAAAATCAAGAGCTTCAGTTGAGAGAGAGTTAGTCTTCAAGTTGATTTTCGAAGCTAATCATTTGTAAAACTTATGCATCTATGAGTTTTAATCTTGAATCAAATCGCATAATCATTTAGCAATTATCATATAGCATAATCATTTTAGCATAATCATGTAGTATTTCATATCATAGCATTTGTGAACTATCAGTTATCAGTCCATTCTTCATATGTCATCTTGGAAGTTATCAGTGCTTGTCTAAGAGCACACCATCTGCAACCAAGAACAGTGGAGTTAGGACACAATGAGACATAAACCATGAAGGTAATATTAGTATTTTTGTTTCATATGTATTTCATGTAGTTTCATTGGTTGAGTTTGGATTTCCTGTAGCTTTTCCATTGGTATTTTGTGAAACTAACTTGTTGCAGGTAGCATTCTGAGGATGAAATTCAAGTCGACATAGGTGGAAGTTCATCCAAGAGGAGAGACAAAAGGAGGGTAAGAACCCAATTGCCACTTGGAAAGGAATGTTAGCCAAGGTGAGAGAAGCCTACATCCCTGATGACTATGAGATCCAACTACACAAGAAGAGACAAAATTTGAGACAATAAGAACTAGATGTGAGCAGCTACACTGAAGAATTTCAAAAATTGTGCTTGAGATCCAAGGTGGTAGAAGATGAAAGCATCAAGGTTGCCAGGTACTTGAATGGTTTGAGGTGGAATATCCAAGAAGAGCTAAGCTTGTTGTGTCCTAGTATAGTCCACAAGTGCTATCAATTGGCACTCAAGGTGGAAGAGAAGAGTAAAAAGAAACAAGAGCAGAGTAATAGAGGCAGAGGTAGGGGAAGAGATGGCAGAGGTCATAGAGGTAGCTATGGTGGAAGAGGTGTAGACCAAAGATCCCAAGGGGAATTCAAGTTGGTAGAGCAAAGTGGGGATTCCAATAGCAGGACCAACTATAGAGGAAGGGTATCTAGCAACTCTAGTAGATGAAGGTTTAGTGGACCAGGAAGAGGGTCCTATTTCTCCACAATGAAGTGCTACAATTGTCATCAACTTGGGCACCCTACCTATAGATGCCCTGAGAAGTCTTCTTCATCCCAAGGAGGTGAAAGGAGAGTGAGTTATATCCAAGAGGATGCAACAAATGTGAAGTCACTAGAGGTGAGCTTAGATTTAGAGGTTGTAGAGAACCTCATGATAAGAAGAGTTTTGATCAAAGAACCAGTGAAGGAGGAACCTAGTCAAAGAAGATCCTTGTTTAGGATAAAGTGCAATATCATGGGTAAGGTGTGTAGAGTGGTGGTGGATTTAGGATCCACTGACAACATAGTGTCAGAAGAAGCAGTAAGTAAACTCAAACTACAAAGAATTCCACATAGTGATCCTTATAGGGTTACTTGGCTCAACAAGGGGCAACATGTTTTGGTGAATGAGCAAACTTGGGTGGAGTTCACCATAGGAGGCTATAAAGACAAGATTTTGTGTGATATCTTGCCAATGGATGCATGCCACCTACTCCTAGGTAGGCCTTGGCAATTTGATAGAAAAGCAATACACCGTAGAGAAAAGAACTCCTACACCTTTTAAAAAGATGGAGTTACTTACAAAATTTAGTCCATAGGAGATGGAGAAGAGGGCAGATCTAAAGGTCCAAATGTGCTACTAGTTGGTGAGAAGGAGTTCATAAACACTCTCAAACAAGGAGAAGCAGTGGGGTTTGCACTTGTTGTGAAACCAAAAGAGGAAAAGAAGGACAATAAAGTTTGTATACCTGATGAAGTGCAACAAATACTCAATCAGTTCAAGGAGATTATAAGTGATGGAACACCTGCTATTTTGCCTCCTCAATGAGCCATAAGCCATCAGATTGACTTTATACCCAGAACCTCATTGCCTAATAAGGCAACCTACCAGATGACACCTGAGCAAAACATAGAAGTGGCTAAGCAAATCCAAGAACTTTTGGATAATGGTCTAATAAGAAAGAGCATTAGCCCATGTGCAATTCCCACCATTTTGGCACCTGAGAAGGGAGGTACTTGGAGACTTTGTACTGATTCAAGAGCCATCAACCGGATTACAATCAGATATAGATTTCCCATTCCAAGAATTGAAGATTTGATGGATTGTTTAGGGGGTGTTGAGTATTTCACCAAGATAGACCTCAAGAGTGGCTACCACCAAATCCGAATCAAGGAGGGAGATGAGTGGAAGACAACATTCAAAACCACTAAAGGTCTTTACGAATGGCTTGTTATGCCATTTGGACTCACAAATGCCCCTAGTACATTCATGAGGCTCGTGAATGAAGTGCTCAAAGATTACATTGGTAAATTTGTTGTTGTTTATCTAGATGACATCTTGATTTTTAGTAAATCTAAAGAAGAACATCTTAGGCATATAGAGATTGTATTGAAGAAATTATGTGATGAACAACTAACTATCAATTTGGAGAAATGTGAGTTCATGAAACAAGAGTTGGTGTATCTTGGGTTTGTAATCTCAAGTGGTGATTTGAAGATGGATACTTCAAAGGTGGAAGCAATAATCAGTTGGCCTACACCCAAAACAACAAGTGAAGTGGGGATTTTTCATGGTTTGGCTCAGTTTTACAGGAAGTTCATCAGAGGGTTCAGTGAGATATGTGCACCTATGCTTGATACAATCAAAGGAGGTGTAGAGACTAAGTTTCAATGGACAAATGAGGCAAATAAAGGATTTGAACTCTTGAAGACAAAGGTGGCTACTCAACCTGTACTTGTTCTTCCAATCTTTGACAAACTCTTCACCATTGAATGTGATGCAAGCAACATAGTAGTTGGAGCAGTCTTAAGCCAAGACAATAGACCAGTGGCATTCTTCAATGAAAAGCTCAATGAAGCCAAGAAAAGGTATTCTTCATATGATTTTGAATTATATGCACTTGTTCAAGCTCTTAGGAAATGGAGGCATTACTTATTTCCTAAAGAATTTGTGGTTTATACTGATAATCAAGCTCTTAGTTTCCTTAACTCTCAAGACAAGTTGAATCATAGGCATATCAAATGGGTAGAGTACTTGCAATCTTATACTTTTACCATTAAGCATAAGAAAGGTCAATGCAATAAGGTTGCTGATGCATTGAGTAGAAGGTTACTAATAGTTCAAGAAGTGCAACTCAAGAGCATTGGAGTTGATAGTTTCAAAGGGCTATATCAAGATGATGAAGATTTTGTTGATATCTATAAGGTTTGCCAAGAGTTTAGGAATCATTTTCATAGTGAATATGCAGATTTTACTTTGCAAGATGGTCTTTTATTTAAAGGAGGTCAACTTTGTGTGCCAAAAGGGTCCATGAGAGAGAACTTGATGCAAGAGAAGAACAATGGTTGTTTAAGTGGTCATTTTGGGTTGAATAAAACCTTGGACTTGTTCAAAGATTCTGTTATTGGCCAAAGATGCAAAGGGATATCCGAAAGTATGTTGAACAATGTGTTGTTTGTCAAAGGGCAAAGGGAACCTCTTCCAATGTTGGATTCTATCAGCCATTACCTATCCCAAACCGGCCATGGGAGCGTGTAAGTATGGATTTTGTTGTTGGTTTACCGAAGACCAAAAATGGATTTGATAGCATCTATGTTGTAGTAGATAGACTCAGTGAAATGGCCCATTTTATTCCATGTAAAGTGACTCATGATGCTAGCCATATTGATCATTTTTTTTTCAAACAGGTCATTAGGATTCTTTGTTTGTCAATCAGCATAGTGTCAGATAGAGATACCAAGTTCATTGGTCATTTTTGGAAAACTTTATGGCAAAGATTGGGTACTAACCTGTCTTTTGGCTCAACATACCATGCCCAAATGGATGGCCAAACAAAGATGGTAAATAGGACACTTGGGAACCTTCTTAGATGTTTGACAAAAAAGTATGGTCAAGCTTGGGATCAGATCATCCATGAAGCTGAGTTTGCTTATAATGACAGTGTGAATAGATCAACTAGCAAGAGCCCTTTTGAAGTAGTTTATGGGATTCATCCAAGAGGTGTGTTGGAGCTTAGAGACCTTGGAAGTATGGAGCAGAGGAGTGGACATGTTGTTGATATGGCTCAGTCCATGAAGGAGATTCATGAGCAAGTTAGGCAAGCTTTACAAGAAAACTCTCAAAGAATCAAGGAAAAAGTGGATGAAAAGAGGAAGAATGTGAAATTTGTCTTTGGTGACTTGGTAATGGTCCAATTGAATAGGAAAGGATTCAAAAAGGTGTGCCCAACAAGCTTCAAATGATAAGGATTGGACCTTGTAAGGTCTTAGCTAAATATGGACAAAATGCTTACAAGATTGATCTACCCAGGGACATAGCTTTGTCTCCTATTTTCAATCTTGCAGATTTGGTGCAGTACAAAGGCACAATTCTAGAGGAGTACAATAGAATTTAAGATGTCTCTTAGTCACTTTCAAACCCACCTTTGCCACCTCCAACCATGCCACAAGCTGAGAAAGTGTTGGATTCAAGGATTCTCAAGAAGATTAGGCATACCACCTACATGGAGCATTTGGTTAAATGGCAATATCTTCCAGAATTTGAAGCCACTTGGGTAACTGAAACAGACTTTTCAAAGGTTGGAATTGACCTCTCTTTGTTTCCTAAAGGAGTCAGTTGACTTCTTTCTCATTGGGGGAGTATGGTGCAGGAGCACTTGAGGTTTCTTAGTAAACCGTCAACTTTTGGTGTGACTGATCCTCATTGGGTCAATGGTTGAATAAAGGACTATTGAAGAGTCCAAAAGTGTGCTTTGAGTTTTTTTTGTAGTTTTCTTTGTCACTGTTTTCTAAACTTAGCTTCTTGCCCTGTTTTGGGCCTATGTGCCTTTGTAAGCCTTAAATGGCCTCACATAGCAAATTTCGCAAACATTCCTTGTAAGACCTCATAAGGCTTTTGAAGATGTTTTTTTGATGTTAGGAAATCATCCTAAGTGGTTAAGATTGAGAAGATTTGACATATTTGTCAAAATGCATTGTAGAGCAAAAGTTGTCATGGTGGCTTGACAACATTTTGTCAAAAATGCGAGCAATTTTGGAAAAATATTCAAAGAGGTAGTTAGTGGTCTGATTGATGGTTGGATATGATTGTGTGGGCATATATAAGGCCACTAAAAACATTGTAGAGGATTTAGAACCTCTGTGATAGAATTTTCAATAGCAAACTGAAGCAATTTCCTGGTTTTTCATTGAATTTTGTCAAATTGCTTATTACAGTCCGTACCAAATGGACCAGTTTTCGTACTATAATTTCATGGAGGCTTATAACTTTTTGTTGTGGTGCTTAAAAATTATTTGTGTTCTTTCATTTTTTAGGTTTAGTAGGTGTACATAAATTCTTTCTTTTCTTCACTGTTCTTGATCTGTGCAAGGGTTTAGGCCCTAAAAAATGACTCCATCTTTATTTCCCACTATGGGTTCCCAACAACCTTTGGGATTCAAGCTATGGAGTCTATGTATAGTGTAATTATCAAGTTTTGTGACTAGGAAGTTGCATTTGCCAATTTTAAGATCATGCCCTAGGCGAGCTCTACCATAGCCTGACTAGGGAACCTGACTGCACAATACCTTATTCCTTGCAGGGATGGACAAGTTGAATAGTGCCAAGTGTTTGGTGTTGAGGGTGGATGCTAGACAGAGCCTCATTGTAAGTGTGGAAGCTTGACAGGGTGTTGAGACATATAAACCCCATTGGCGAATGCTCACAAGTCCTAAACCCTTGAAAAGTGCCATTTTTGGGACAATCCCTGTACGGACATAACATACAACCTAACCTCAAAAATCTTGAAGGGTTTCCAAATGGGTATTCATATCTGCAAAGCTTCTATGGGGTCTTTTGATAGTTTTTTGAACCAAAGAGCAAAAACCATAAAAAGAGGGCTAAAAGGGGCTCTTAGGGCTACAAGCCCTTAATTATATGAACTATGAAAACGATAGGAGAATGAATGGGAGTAGACACCAAAGTAGCATGGAAGGAGTTGGAAAACGATGTTAGATCCTTCTTAGACCCCTGCAAGTGAAGATCATTGAATTAGGCATGTTGGAGGTTGAACTTACTCATGTGAGTTCTGACCTTGGATTTGAGTAATTTGAGCAATTGAGTTGGTAGAGAGTTCTCCAAAGGAGTTTGGATGTTGGGATAGATTCACATTTGGAGAGAAGGGCATAAACAAACAAGAAAGCCCACAATAATACCTTTTCCTAAGCTATAAACCAAATTGCAACTCTTTTGAGAGATTCTCCCTATCACTAAGCCTAGAGTTCCTATGCACTAATGTTTGTTTTGTATACACTAACATTCTTACCCTACGTGCTAAACCGTTACAAAACCGACCCAAAAAATGAAAAACATGACAAAAATCGCTAAAATCAATAAAAAAGACAGGGATTCAAGCCACTTATCGGTGGGCCATACAAGGCAGGTCTCCGATATCACTTGACGCGCTCGGAATTGTGAGAATGGTACGAAATTGACATCGTGGTTAGAGCTTCAAATGTCCAAATCACCAAAAGACAAGTGTACAATGACTTTTCCAAATCACTTTTTAACCTTTTACAAGGGTAACTACAAGGGTTAATAAATGAGGCATGTCATCTTTTTCCACTTTTTCATTATTAACCCTATCAACATCTTTTTTCGAGAGATGAATCAAATTGCGCATCCGACATCATCACCATTATCATATCGCAATCAACTCGCACAATCACAAATGTGACAAATTTTACAAATCTTTTGCACATACCCTTGATTAATCTCCCGAGGGGGCACCATCAATATCATTTATCAAATCTACATCTGGAGCATCATATTGAGCATTTGGACACACAACATCATATCGATAAAATCTTGACAACATATCAAGCGATTTTCTTTGAATCAACATGTGCACACACGTCACTTCAAAGGGGCAAAATGTAGATGTATAAATCTGTCCACCTTCTTAAATAAATATTTAATATTTATTTAAACTGCATCCCCTTATTAATTAAATCTTTCTTCATTTTCATCTATTTGATTAAATGAATTATTCAATTTATTTAATTAAATTCATCTAAACCTTTTCTAAACTTTAATTAAATAAATCACTTTATTTAATTAATTCCACTTTCTTCCTTTTAATTAAATTTACATTTAATTAAAATGACCCTTGCATATAAATAAATCTAATTTATTTATAAAAATCCCCCCACTTGTATTTATGCAAGTTGCATCTATTTTAATTGAAATAAAGAATTTTACTTTAATTAAAATTCCTTTTCTCTCACTTGCCCTTTCCTACCTTTCCCACTTGCCTCCTAATCATTCTTCTAGAACCCATCTAATCTTAAATCAATTAGCCTTAATCCCTCTAATCATATCATTTCCCTGAGTTTGAGGAGGTCACTTCTCAAATTTGGAAAAAAGTCTTCTAAATGCAATAAAGACTTTATTTCTTCAACAAGTTAACTTGTTGAGTTCCTCAAATTTGGAAGGACTCTTACAAATTTGTCCCCCAAAGTCTTTCAAACCATTAATGGTTAATTCAACCTCCCTTCATGGTTAGAGACTTTCTCTCTAACTTAACCCTTATCTAACCCAAGGGTCTCATCAAACACTCATGGCTTTGACCCTAGTTGTCCTATCTAACCCTTGCACAAGAGTTTACCCCTTGGGTAAAAGCTTTATCCAATGGATGATCCTAACCTAACCTTCACCCAACCTCCTAAGGTAACCTTCATGTCTCCTTAGGCATTTAATGCCTCTTGCATCTCCTCTCAAGCCACCTCTTGTTGACAATTGTCACCATTTTATTGGTGAAAATTGTAAACATGGATTGAGTAACTTTCAATCCTAGCCATTGTTAAGATTATTCAATCTTAACCATCCATTGCCCTATTTTCTCTATAAATAGAGGTCACATTCCTCATTCTCCATATCCAAGTTTCATGTATCTACATTATAGTCTAATTGTATCAAGCATTTTAGCCTCTCTTTGTTAGAATATCATCTAAGCATTTAGAAACATTTCATATCATAGTATATCCATGCTAGTATATCATGTTAGGATAATTTATCAATATCTTTGTCATATCACTATCATCATCTTAGCTTAAACATCATAGTTTGAATATATCATAGAGATCTTAGAATGCATTCATGCATATAGATCACAATATCACTCGTTCTTGGAGTTGTCATTCCTAAGTCATTTGCTCAATAATTTGAGAGCAAAACATTGGATTTAGGGATCCTATGAGATAGACAACAATGGGACACACCTTGGGAAGTTAGACTAGTTTAAATTAGTTCATATTTGCACTCAAGAGTCTCATTGGTATGTAGGTCTTTTGATCTCAAACTTGATGTTTTGATCACCACATTTTCCCACATACAGTGATAATATTAGAGTAGTGCAATGGAACAGCAGTGGCATGTAGAATACACTGTAGATTTCAACGTTGGCTGGTGCCATTTAGGGAAAAAAATAGGGTTTGGAGAAGTCGTAACAACAAAATAAGAAATAGGCATTTTTCACAAACACTTTCGAAAAAGCACTTGAAATTAAATGGTGAAATGGTTCTTAAAACAAAAAAAAAAAAAAAATGTCAAGAAAGAAGTTACAGAGATATAACAATTAGTAGAGTTTGGTATGATTTAGAAACTTTACACAGAAATATGGATTGTCAACAATCGTTGGTTGAAGACGAGCAAGATATAGTTGTTGACAAATGACATCTGCAAGACTTATCGACATATACACAGTTAATGAAATACATTGCATCATTAGATAAATTTGAAATACTTCTAAGATTGTTGTGGCAACCAGGAATATTCAAAAAAGACACCTATTTCACATCTGATAGTAGACTTTACAAAAGTTTGTGAAAGCGGTTTATGTTAACAACAAAATATGCATATCTAATTTCGAGCAAAAACGTAGAGGCTTTTGTGTGTTGGAAGTTCAAGGAAGTGGCAAAGAAAGGGTTTTTTTCTGAACGCGTGCAACAGGAATGTTGGATTGCAGGGTAGATAGCAAAGATTTCTTCTGGTAAAGACAGTGAGTAAAAAACCTAACATATTTATTTTCCAGCTTTAGTTATAGATGCAAATTTTTAAGATACTTCTATCTAAAATTGATGTGGCAACCAGGTGTATTTAAAAACAACAATAATTTAACACTATGAAAATCATAAAGCTAGCCAAGCCAACACATTTATGAAAAATAAAATTCTGAAATTCTCTGCAGACTTAGGGAAAGATTACAAAATTCTCACATATGCCTAAAGACTGCAAAAATTCCAAAAGAATCTGTAATTGCATGGAGAGAAATTTGCCAGCTTCGACTGTCTAAAGAGTTTCCGACCACCAACAACTTTGAGCTAAAAGCTTCATTCTGCAAGTAATCCCTAACCAGCTAGAATACATGCAAACCGACTCTTTTGGTCATGGCTTTTCGTTAGCCCATTCACGGGGAAAATGCTACTACTGTGAAAATCATTCGTGTTATCCACAATGCTCTTCTGTCGAGATAAACAATTAAAATCCACTATGTTTTTCACATGACCAAACCACATGTGTGCAAAACACTCGTGATTCATACCAAGCCAGTCCGAATATGTACAAGACCATCATGTGTTTCCCAGCACATCGGATACTACACTATGCAAGCGTTCCACGTTTTTTATCATTCCCAATTGTGTGCTGAAAATCGTAGTTTTATTTATTGTATTTTGAATTTATATTATGTATCATTCCATGTTTTTAACATTCCTAGTCCCAACAGGTGATCTAGAAATGTATATACACAAATCAGACATACAAACTAGGCAGAATTTGAAATTTCCAATTTTTTTACAGTCTACTCTAGTCCACTCCCCCAATTTATTATGATCACTACAAATAATTCGAAACATTACAAAAACCCTCATGTTTTTTTACAAACCACACCGAATACTACACTCTGAAAAAAGTTTTCGTCTACTTTAGCATACCTTGTCCTGACGGGTAGTCCAAATCCACGCAAAAAAGATATACAAAATGAACAAACCCTAGTCCGACGGGAAATTTATTACAATCGCTACAAACAATTCCAAATATTACAGAAAGCGTCATGATCCCTGTAAACAATTTCAAACATTACAAAAACCCTCATGATTTTTAACAACCCACACTGAATACTACACACTGAAATTTTTTTCATATTCTTTAGCATTCACAATCCCAACGGGTGGTGCAAATGCACGTAAAACAGAGACACATAATGGCCAAACCCTAGTTCATATATAATAATTTATTACGACCCTAGGGTTTGCTTAAAATGCGTCGACAAACAATCCTCTTCCACAGTTCCTACCAGCATGACAAAATGGCAACAAATATTGGAAAATATACATACCTTGAATGAGCTTGAGCTTGCTTCAAAACCTCGACGACGACGCCTCCAAAACCTCGTGGCCACCTTTGCTTCCCTGCACCGTGAACGACACAAAACAATTGCTTAATTCCATAAAGCTAGCCAAGCCAACACATTTACAAAAAATAAAATTATGAAATTCTCACATGTCTAAAGATTGCAAAAATTCAAAAAGAATCTGTAATTGCGTGGAAAGAAATTTGCCAACTCCGACTGTCTAAAGAGTCTCCGACCACCAACAACTCCGAGCTAAAAGCTTCATTCTGCAAGTAATCCCTAACCAGCTGGAATACATGCAAACCGACTCTTTTGATCGTGGCTTTTCGTTAGCCCATTCACGAATTCCAATTTTTTTTTTGCTATTTTAAAAAAAAAATCAAAATTGTTTTACGTCGCCGTTCATTGACCTTGCCAGAAACTCGCATACCGATGGTCATTGCTGTGTTCGCCGTTTTCTTGCTGTCGGCACCCCGTGCCTCTTCTCCGTGGGCCTACCATATCACGTCATGTAATCTCCCACATGCCATGGCCATGCCATTTTATGTGGAGAATAGCGAGTGCCCAAGAAAAATGTGAGATCAATAGTTGTACAAAAGAAAGACCCATATTTGTAGAACTAATGTGGAATCACATAATTGATTCCTTTAACAATAACAACTTCAAAATCACACTATAATATTATCAAAAAATTAGACATTAAATTAACAAAAATGTAAATATTAAATCAACAACTGAGATAGGTCAGCTATCTCAGGTACCTCCGTTCTTTCCCCTATATCGCCAAGAGTGTAAAGAGTTTGCAATCGAGTTTCTGGGAAGAGTTTTGTTTTCGGACTGTTCTTGGCCTTTTTCCATCATTGGGCGATTTCTAATCCTTTAGCAATTTCATCAATGAGGGCCGTGGCAAGAACATCTGCAATCTACGCTGCTCTATAACATTAGAGGTAAGAAGGCTTTTGAATTAAGTTGAATCAGATGCAATGGGGATGCCAATTGATAGGTTAAGCGACTTACCTGACAATTTGTTGTGCTGCAACATTCTCTCTCTCCTTCCTTTAAAAGACGCCATTCGCTCCTCCGTCCTCTCCACTAGATGGCGACACCTCTGGAAGCATATTCCCTGTCTCCATTTCTCTCGTGACTTTTTTGAATCAGCGAATCATCCAGACAGAGTGCGAAGTGAATGCTTAGGATACCTAAAACATACAGTTGATGATATTCTTCTCCGCCATTCTGCCGAGCTCGAAAGTTTTAGGATTTATTTTGGGCATCCATTGAGCAGAGTTAATCTTGAGAATATTGCAGAATGGATTGACTGTGCAGCTGTTAAAGGAGTTAAACATTTGGGGCTTATTATCGACTTTACCACAATGGAGATCCATATACCACCTTCTCTTTTTGATTGTCACTCCCTCGCGGATTTGGAGCTTGGAGGTTTTACGTTTTCAGAAATACCCACTGACTTTGGGGGTTTCTTGTCCCTTAAAACATGCTCTTTTTCTAATATTTATAATTTGACTGATGACAAGCTTCAACAGCTCATAGCATTATGCCCGAATCTTCAGAAATTGGTGCTGGAAGCCTGTTTTCAGTTAGAAAATTTAAGAATTAGGGCTCCAGATCTTGATAGCTTGAAATTGAGAGGTTGCTATTCCATAGAATCATTGACAGCAGACTGTCCTCGACTGGTCAAACTCGAAGTTGAGGATTGTGACAGTCTATTTAAAATGCAGCTAAATTTTTGTGTGTTTCTACAAAATGTAACTGCTTCAGGTTTTGGGTCATTTGGAGGAGTTTGTACTGTGAAGTTTTTAAAAACATTATCCTTTATGGCATACCCAGAGATTTCACATCCCCCTTTTCTTACCCTAGTTGGCAGTTTTCCTGATCTTGAGGAACTGAAATTAACAGCCATCTTCTTCGAGGTTAGTAATTTCTTTTTTTTTAGTTATGGACATTTTGATTTAGTATAAATAACCCGCACTTTTTTAAAACCTCAGGACATGACAGTTGGGAAGATGGTTGTACCGAGGCAAGATGTGGCAGCGCAGAAGTTGTTAGCCCACACAAAGTTTCCAAATCTGAAGAAGGTATATATAGAAATATCGTCAGAGATGAGTCAAAATGAAATAGCTTTCCTGGCTTTCCTTCTCTCATATACTCCATCTTTGAAAGTTATGAGTGTCATTCTACCTCACTGCCCCAAAAATATTCACAACCAGATGTTCATAGATCAAGTGCTTTGTTTAGATAAGGCGTCTCATGAAGCAGAGATAAGAATATCAAATAACAGAGAACTGCTGGATGTAATTTGTATGGAAATGCACAACCTATATGAAATACATGAAGGTTACAATTTTTATCACTGGCATGGGTAGTGCAATATTAAATGATAAAGAACTATATCTAACAACAATATACAGTTTTCAATGAATTCAAGCTCAAGAGATTACTCTGGCATGAAGTCTACAAGACACACTCAGTTATCTTCTGATATAGGATCGGAAATAAAAAAAGGAAGAATGATTAGGAATGAATCCTGCTTCAATGGTTCAGTGAGCAGGGCAGCTGTTTGTGTTAAGAGTTCTTTGGAGCACCATGGCTTCATGCTGTCCAACTAGCTCGGTGTTTGCTGGTGTCTTTGGTTGACTTTAAACTGTTAGTTTTGGAATCATAGCTGTTGGTTTACCGCCTTAGTGCTGTTGGTCCATGTGGTTGTTTCATTGCTGTTTGTAGGCCTTCATCACTGTATCTCTATTCATCTTTGTAAAAGGGGTTGGCCCTTCTCAAGAACCCTCCTTCAGCGTAAATAAATTTTTTATAATTTGATGTGCCAATTTTTTTAATAGGTTTTAAGCTCCGCTTTGCTCTTCAGTGCTTCGTATTATTTAGGATTTTTGCAGAAGGTTCTAATATTAGACCTGTCTTTTCATAGTGGGCCTTCATCACTGTATCTCTATTCATCTTTGTAAAAGGGGTTGGCCCTTCTCAAAAACCCTCCTTTAGCGTTAATAAATTTTTTATAATTTGATGTGCCAATTTTTTTAATAGGTTTTAAGCTCCGCTTTGCTCCAGTGCTTCGTATTATTTAGGATTTTTGCAGAAGGTTCTAATATTAGACCTGTCTTTTCATATCATGTCAGTAGAAGGATAAATAAGTTAAATGAATGTTACAGTGTACACAGGAGGTCTCTTTCTAAAAAAATGAACACAGATAACAAATGTGTCTCTACCCCAAGAGGAATTGACTCAATAATTTTTATGATACTTTTAGATTTATCTGTGATATCCAATGACAACTCTCGCCCAAACCTCCCAAATTCTCATATTCTGAGCAGGGATGAGTCCTACTGCCTCACATTATTACACTGTTTTCTCATCCAGTACCTCCAATTTGGTATGTTTCGAGAGGAACAGGTGGTGCCTGAAACTTAAGATTTGTGGTCATGGTGACCTGCATACTGCAACTTTTTTTAACTGAATATTATGGCTTATAATTCTTATCCGAAGGGACATTTTTTTTTGTTGGATTTTGGTTTGTTATGTCTGGGATTCATGTTCACACAAGCTTAAGGGAACCACTCACATTCATGTACTTACAAGGTGTGTTGTACCAGGAAGGCCTAAATTTAATGGCTGTATTGCTGTACTTCAACATTTTTGTCATAAATTACAATAAAATTTAGGAAGACTATGTCAAGGGAAACTTTTAATGGTTAACTGTCACAAAAAATTTGCTTAACCCTCAAATTTAAGCCCTGGGGTTAAGGTTGTTTCTCCCATTCTCTACCACACTTGCCTTTGCCCATCAGCAGTGTTGTATTGTGAACTTCATGTGCTATAAAGTGGCGGCAGAGCAAGAGGTGAATGAGGGGTGAGCATTTCTTTTTCCATGAAGCAGTAGGGAGCACTGGACAATGACCGTGAGAGTGAGAAGCTGATTGTTGCAGGCGCTTGGGATTCCAATAGAGTATCCCTGTGATTTGGGGTTGGAAAGCAAACATATGCTTCCTCCGTGTTTTCTCCCCTGCAAATAATTTGTTATTGATTCGAAATGTGCTTACTGCATGTTTCTTAATGGTTAAAACACCCAATAACAATTTCACAATTATAACTACAATCTTATTCATTCCCCCCAATCAGCTAGCCATCTATAAAGCCTTATTTGTGATATACTGTGTCTCTACTTGCTGGTTTGTGTGTTGCGATTTGATTTTATCTTCTTAGTTTACAAACTTTATCAATTTCTCAGTATGGAGAGACTTAAAAATTGTGACATGAGTCCCTTTTTACATAGAGTGGTACAGCGAACCCTTTTACAGCTAATTGGCTAGGCATTTAATTTCTGGTTTTTACTAAATAATATGTAGGTGTATAAAATATGGTCGATTTTTTTTCTAGCATGTACAGACTAGAAGGGGTAAGGGGCAGTTCAGAATGCTTTTTTCCTTTTCTAGTTATCTTATCTTGATTATGAATCATGATGTTTGATCTGGAATGTCGATGTTTCAAAGGTACATACAGTCAAATCCAGAAATCAAGGAATCAGTGATATTAGTTATTATGGACTTCGGAAATTTCTGTCTTTTTAATTCAAAATGTGTTAATGGAACTCAATTTTTAGCTTAGTTGACTGCAAATACATGTAAGCTGATATTTTTAGTGAATAATATTTTTTAAGTAATTGAGAGTTGCCCTCCCTTACAAGTCTTTATCAGCGTGCCCATTGCAACTTAGAGCGTCACTGCCAATTTAATTTAATGTATGTATTGATGTCCACAGAAGACAGAAATTGATCCATAGGAGTAAAAGCACGGTTGCACGGGTACGGGGGTATTTGGAGACTTTGGAGACTGGTGCTGGTACCGGTACGGCTATTTAAAAAAAATAGGAGACGTGGGTACTTGGAGACGCCAATTTCTTTTAAATATAATTTAATAATTTATAGAAATTCTGAAAATATAATGACATTGAACATTAAATATAATAATAATTTTGTAATGGCTGTTGCAACGTTTTAAGAAATCCTTGTGAACTGCATTTGTTTCTAGTGTTTTTTTTTTCCGTTTGTACTGCATTTTGATTATTTTGTTGCCTTTTTTTTTTAACATTTTAGGGTTTCCTTTTTTTTTTGTTTGGCTTGGAGACAGTGGGAGACGGGCGGATACGTTAGCGGGAAGTCTCCACTCTATGGAGATGTTTCCAACCAAGTTTCCGGTGTGGGATATGCGTCCGAGTCTCCGGTACAAGTACCCAGGGGTTGGGTACGAGTACCCATGCAACCATGAGTAAAAGTTATATGTAAAATATCAACTGCAGTTTAAAGTAGATTATATCCTTTTTTCCCAATTCTAAAATTAAAAGTATACAAGCAATTCACATTAACAGGCTTCTAATATCAAGAATCATCCTGAACAGAAAATGCAAAGGCAGTCTATCTCAAACTACCGCAGGTATGGTGTATGTTTCTGGATCTCTGTTGTTTAAGTAATCTTTAATGTCTCTCACTTTTTTTAATATGGATAATGATCATTGCATGAAGATATCAACATATCTTTAAACGAACTATAATGTGATGAGTAAGCATACATCTATTCTAGAAGCCTCTATAATAATACCCTTAGTTACTACCTAATTTTTTTTGGACATTCCTAATAGCCTATTAGAAATTCTGTGCACTCTATTAACAGCAGCATGGAGTGGGTTACTAACTCCCTAATAGCCCAACATGTAGCCAGCAAGATAGAGAATTACATAATCCAGCTGTACTACTAATTTAAGGCCTTAATCTCTTCACAATAGGGCAGAAAGTTAATAAAAGTTGTAGGATCTGGCTCGATCATAATTTTCCCATTTTGATCCATAAGAAACCATAATTTTCGGATCTTCTCGCTGCAAATAAAATCCTTATAGATAGTAGTATGCTCAATAAACATTTACAACTATATTTGGCTAATATTAGGTTGTTTAGATAATTAACAACAATTGAGGACCGTTACCTTTGGTAAGATGTGGCAATTCTTTGGCCTTCTGCATTGTTTATAGTCTGGGGGTAGGGTGCAATATTATCCCAACCATTTAGATAAGAGTCCTTATCTGCCCTCTAAGTGGATTCTATGACCTGCCAAGAGATCTTATTAATGCCAATCATTTAGTGAGCAAGTTAGCTACTTATTAACAACTGACCCTTACTAAGATATTCCTTCCTTTCTAGGTTGGAAGTGGAACACAGTCACACATGAAAAGAGATACTAAAGTTTGCTCACAACGAATAGCCTGGTCTCTTATTCATTTTTATTCCTCTTTCACATTTGGGCATTGAAGAGAAATGGGCTCAAGCTGAAATGTGCTTGGCCTACTATTTTTTTATAGCTTTAATAGAAAGTGAAACGTAAGCACGCCATAATGCATCCATAATATAAGAAAAAGAAAATCATTATTTTGGTCCCTCATATTTGGACACATGCCCTTATTGCATATTAAAATTTTGAGTGAGGGGACTTTGGATTGCTTATCGAATATTATTTTTACAATGTCAAGGAAAAAAAGTGGAAGCTTTTGACACCATTTTGGCTCCCTATTTCTATTCCATTACCCTTCTAGATAATATTTCATGGCTCTAGTCAAGGCAAAAGATTTCATAGAGTGCTATAGGAGTTTTATTGTCTCTCTCATGAATTTAATGGAGTTGATTTAATTTTAATATATTGTCAGGGTATAACATTGTGTCCTAATGGTTTATTGGAGTCTTAAATAGAAATGAAGGTTGGATGATCTTGATAAGATATTGCATCTTTGCAAGGTGTCCTATGGTTGTTAGGCTTGGAAAGGATTTGGTTATTATAATCTCCTTATTATAAAGGAACCTATCCAAATATCTTAAACTTATGTTATCAAAAGCATATGTCAATCTAGGGAAGACATCAACATGGCTTTTGTGGGATGACAATAATTTTTACAAGGACTTATCCATTTATTCATGATCTACTTTGTAGTCTTTTGTTATTTCTTTTTTAGATCAACCTCTTGATGAGACTCCTTGCATTAATCTCTTTAATTTTTTTCATAGAGATACTAAGACTCGTCCTAGCTTATTCTCTAAGAGCACCGAGACTTCTATATCTTGACTTAGGTTAAACTGAAGAAATAAGATTTTTAATTGGCCAAATTGGAGTATAGCATTATTAATTTTTTTCGTACCCTTATGATTCACAAAATTTTGATAATAAGCCTATAAATTGATTTAAATATTGGAAAAGGTATACAAATACACAAATTTGCAATTATAGAATATGCAAGAGATATGCTTAGCTTTCTCTTTTCTTGTGCATAGTTCCAATATTAAATAATATGTGGTTATTTAGTTTTCTTCAAGAGCCACTTTTCAATATAGATTTTAAGTTTTAACCATTTCATTGAGTGTCACTAAACCATAACTTGCCTACTTTGCTTGGTATATTCTTCACCAAGGGATCTTTTTTGGTATTAGACTAACCTAAGTATTGTCAATCATATTATCCTTCTTTTGGACACCTAGAGACTCTCAAGCATCTTTTTTAATTTTTATCCCAAAGATTATGCTACTTGGAATTGGATTCCTGATTTCTGAAGGCATTTCAAGTTTGAACATTTATTATGACATATTATGCTTTTAAGAGATTGACCCAAAATTCTTATGAAATTCATACAAATTTCACATGTTTGAAAGGTAGAATTTTTTTTAGCTTTTGAATAGATAAAATTTCTGTTTATTCTTTGCTTTTTCTATTGATATTGCTATATCTATTCTAAGGCTATGATTTGTTTTAATGTCATTATATAGATTCATGTGTAAATACACAAAGTTAATGTTGACCTATTTTAGTCCATGTGTAAGTGGACAAAGTTAATGTTGACCTATTTTAGTCACTTGGACTAAATCAGCCACATAAAGTTTTATTGAGAATGTTTGGTCATTTTAAAGTGAAGCATTCTGAAAGTTAAGTCATATTGAAAAGGGGCCTTAGTAAAGGTCAAATGAGCCTTAAGTGCTTAAAAAAAATATTTTCATTTCCTACGCCATTGGGTCAAATTTTTGGTTTGAACAAAATGTAGCATGAGTAATAGTAGGGTTTTACTATTTGCTTGCCTTTATGAAACTTCCATGTTTTGATCGTGGGAGAAATACTACTCTGTTCCAGCTTCATCCACATTGAGGAGGGGGGTGGAGTAGTGACGACACGTTGCAGAGAACTAAAACACCATATTGAAGGAAAGAGACAAAGGTTTATGGCACATTGTGAGAAATTTGAAAAAGTCTACTCCACATTCATACCCACGTCGCAGATTTTACCTTTCACATTTTTTTGCCAGGTATGCTCATATTTTCATGTTGTAGTTTATCTTATCTTCACCTTTCGATCTGGATTAATTCCCTTAAGGAACCGACCTAGGGTTTTATGCAACCATATAAAAGAAAGGGTGATAACTACATAATTAAGGCGGACCATGGTAAGGATTGTTAAAAATAAATTTATATAATAAGGCCGACTTTGGTGAAGGATTGCCTCCCTTGAAAGAGGTATATATAGAAGATGAGGAGTTGAAAAGGGAGGTAAGCAAAGAGAATTAATTTAATTTAGAGCAGATGAACTAACGCAGAAATAGAAGGAGAATCAGATCAGAAATTAGAATACACATAATCTGCATACAGGAAGAAGGGATCATGAAAAGGATCTGAAATACGGTCTGATCTGCAAAAGGAAATCAATCAAGGAAATCAATACAATTAACATCAATCCTCATGAGAGAGCAAATAATCTTCAGCAAATATAGATTGAACCATTGAGCAATAACACTCATCTAAGAGAGCAACGATCAGCATCCAAAGAGGGAAACATCATACAGTCAGATCTGTCTAAATTGCAACAACAGACTGAAAGTATATAAGCTGCAATAATCTTATTTTCTGCAATTATAGTAGTATGAAATAGAGATATCAATAATTGCTGTATGATAATGTTAAATGCATATTCTAAATCATTAATCTAGCTATTACCGGGCAGGCATTCATGTGGAAAAGAGGAGGAAGTGTAAGAAAGGGGAGACGATACGAGGTCACCATCTAAGTAGACCACCTCATGAAGGATGTCCAATATGCCTGCCACTTAGGGCCAAGAGGGTGAGAGGCTTAGATAGGAGGATTTCTGGCACTCTTGCAATTTCCTTTCCAACCTTTATGATGGTTGATTGTTGGAGAAATCACAGTCATAAGAGGATGAATAAGGAGACATGAATAGGGAGGGCAGATACAAGCACCTCATTAGGTCGACCACCCCGTGCTGGATGTCCAATGTGCCTGTCACTTGGGGCTAAAAGAGTGAGTGTTCGCACTTGAGCTTAGTGTGAGGCTTGCTTCAGGCCAACCTATCAGGCTCCCTCATTCAAACCAATTGTGATTCAATACAAAAAATGAGTGTAGATGCAACATGGCTTAGTTAATGATTTATGATGATTATATCTATTTGTAATCACATAACCCTAATGGGAATAATTTGATTTATGAATTTTATTTATATATATTAATTATATTGTCTGATATGATTGCAGGACCTAAATCAAGATTTATCTTGTTAAAACACATTAATTGATAAAGTTATATCTCTAATTATCTTGAAATTCAGATTATTTTAATGGAATTTGTGATTGTAGGACTAAATTTAGGCCAATCTCAAAAACGGGGACATTTACATAATACTACTTAGATGTGTGGTGAAAATCTTAAGAATCAAGCATTAAAGACAATCCTTGGAGTTGTTGAGAGGATATGAATTGGAGCTTTTACGTATGACTATTGAAAAGAATAGCATTTTTTTATTAAAAGAAAGAAAGATGTATATCATGTCTCCCTATGAATTATACTACTCAAACCTTTAAAACTGGAAAGCAAGAAAAGCCTATTAATTTTTTAGCACTCGTAGTTGTATAGGTCAAGTAGGTTCTACACATGACTGGAAGAGTAAGGTTAGCAGTAAGGTTAGGGCCTCAGAATGAATAAGAGGTTGCTATAGATGCTATTTTTTCTGATTTGTGTTGAACTGCAACATGAGCCTAGGAGGCTAAAGTTGAGGAAGAATATTTGGAATTCTGAGGCATTTCAGTTTGATGAGGTCTTCACAGAAACAACTTCACTAAAGCGTGTCTATGAAGTGGTTGCCAAACTTGTGGTTGGGAAAGTCTTGAATGGTACAGGGACATGAAATACATTTACTCTTGGTCAATTGGGTGAAGAAGATCTTACAGATCGAGGGGTAATAGTTCGGGCTTTAAAGGACATTTTGGCTAATATGAACCCAGCTCTGGATATTGGCACTCTTTCATATTTATAGTTGTATTTGGAGACAGTGCAAAATCTACTTGCACCTGAAAAAGACAATATACCAATTGTCAAGAATTCAAAATATGGGGATGTATCTTTGTCGGGAGCCAGAGTGGTACAAGTACACGACTAAAAAGTCAAACTGGTGAAGCAAATTGTTTCGCATCAAACACAATATTGAATACTGAATCTTCATGAAGCCATGCAATTCTTCTGGTATTTATAGAGAAATTCATAACAGAGAAGGAAAATGATATTCCTTTACTTAAGAAGAATGACAGTTGTTGACAGCTATCACAAGAGCTTCCTATGCCTGCCATCCAAAAAAGCAAGTTGCTTATAGTTGATCTTGCAGGGTCAGAGAGGATAGATAAATCTGGAAGTGATGGTCACAAATTAGAATCCATTAACTTTTCCCGCACAGCACCTGGATAATGTATCAATACTAGCTAGAAATAATTCTCATTTCCTTGCAAGGGATTTAAAGCTGACCAGATTGCTTTGTGACTCATTTGGTGGAATTGCTAGAACCACCACGGAACAGAGGGGAAACAAGAAGCACAATTATATTTGGCCAGAGAGCCATGAAAGTGGAAAATATGGTGAAGCTGAAGGAAGAGTTTGATTACAAAAGTCTTTGCCACAAGCGTGAAAGTCAGGTGGATATCCTCATTGCACAGAATGAAGCTAAATTAGCTCTTTATATCCTAGAGGTATCTACTAGAGGCAGAAAAAAACCTTGCGACCAGTTTCGAGGAGGAAGTAGAAGTTGAGAAACAAATGCATGAGCATGAGCCTGGTACCATCTCACAACTGCACCATCTAGAAATATTGGAGATTAGAGATAAATTAGAAGCTCAGTGTAGTGAAAATGAAACATTGAAGAGAATTAGTTGAAGGCAAACAAAGTCTTTATGAACAAAATGAGAAAGTTCATGCTAGAGATCAAACATAAATTGTGGAACTAAGTGCTGGAATCGTTTGCCATTGTGCCAAAAGCTCGAACTGTCAATGCCTGATACAAACACCAGATTTAACCCGTCCCATGGGAGGCGGTTAAGCCATGTTATGAGTCCCCAAGGAGGTGCTGACCACAGAGTCAACAATCTCCCTGTCAGCACCAACTGAGCCTTCAGCACCCACTGAAGGGAGACTCGAACCCGTGACCCAAGGCTCTGATACCAATTGTTGGAATCGTTTGCTGTTTCGCCAAAAACTCAAACTGTCAATCCCCGATACAAACACCAGATTTAACCTGACCCATGGGAGGCGGTTAAGCCATGTCATGAATCCCCGAGGAGGTGCTGACCATCGAGTCAACACTAAGGAAGAAGCTGAGGAGTAGAACAAATTTACCATCAAGGAAATCTTTAGATGAAACTTCTCACTCTATAGAGCGAGAAAGCAGAAGCTTTATTTTTGAAGAAATAATGACAAAATAAGTGAAATCACGAGCAAGAAAACAGAGGGTAGTCACTTCAAACATAGACAGTGTGCATTAATAAACATAGTTTTTGCTTAAAGGGTAGTATGATAGCCATCTGGAAAGGCATTGATTAATGAGGCGAAAGCACTTTGTCAAGAGCTACAGCAGTTAAAATTTGAGGATACAGGAAAATCTACCTTCATTTATTATGGGAATATTTCAAATAGATTTCAAATTTTCTCCCAACATAAATAGGAAGTTCAAAATGGAGAAGAAAATGATGGTCACAGGAAGGATTAGACTCTGAGAAGGTTTTCTACAGGTCAGCTTTCTACTGATATGTCAAAATTAGATGATGGTTGTGACTTGTGAGAGTGCTATGACGTAAAAGGTTGTAGAAGCTCAACTGGCAAAGGAACTAGATCTATTTGTTCATACTTCACTTGAGTTTGCAGACACTCCAGACTCTCCATTAAAAATCTTGTCTATAGAGCAACTCACAGAACATTTCAAACGAGTACTGGCCGACTGAACAAGGAAAACACAATGCATATTGGAATAAAAAATAGAAGAGATCAACAGGCTTAAGAGGGACTTGATGAAAGGGAAAGATGGCACTTATCTGAAAAAACATGAGGAGTTAAATTCTTTGAAGAAAAGGATTGCCGAGATTACAAGAAAATTGGAAAATATTGTCGAGGGGAATGAGAAGCTATCTTCTTGTGTGGTTGAGGTTCAGGATCAGAACTATGATTTAGTTTGCAAGCTCAAGGATGAAATGAAGGTCAAGACGAGACATTCACTTGAGAAGGTTAGGAAAAAGGAAAATGAATTGAAAGCACTGTCTGATAAACTATCAGATGCCTTGAGAAAAGAAAAAGATTTCTTTGTTAGAGAATCTCACTTATTGAAATATATTGCAGACTTGAAGTCAGAAAGGGAAGTAATAGACATAATGCACCTGTATGAAGTTGATATACTAAATACTATCTTTAAAGGGACAGTTAATGAGAAGAAAGTTGCTTTAAATTTGATACTGAAGGAACATGATGAGAACATGAAGTATAAGCTTTTACTTGAAAATATGATGCATGAGAAAGAAATGGCTTTAGAGCTGGCTTTTGGAGAAAAGGAACAACTTAAGTAACGAATCGTTTTGTTGGAGAAATTGATCAAAGAGAAGAATGATGCTTTAGGTTTAGAATCATCACATCTGGAGGAAATAAAACAATTTGAAAAACTAAAAAGTTCTCTTTGAATTTGGCACTGAAAGATTGTGAAGAGCTGAAGAAGCAATTATTATCTTTGAAGGAATGTGTAGAATAAAACGATAATAAATTGAAAATTGTATCGAGAAAGTGTGACAAGAATGTGCCCTCCTTTTTAGCCTGTTTTGCTAAATTCATAGTGGATAGTCAATAATTAGGCGAGTTCAAGGACTTGAGAAAACTTAATCACAATGATAAGTAGGTCTATAGTGACAGCGAGAAAGCAATCATCAGAATAGAAAAAGATATGATAGTGATCTATTAAGTATGACAAAGAGCTCCATTAAAGAAGAGGCCATGAATACCATTGGATAGAGATTCCAAACATATTGAATCTACAGGTAAGTAAGGCATGAAGACAGTTCAGATGACAGTGAGTTAAAGGTTGAACAATAATTTTCTATTAAAGGCAAATCTTGAAGCTCTTGCTTTAAAGGAATGGCTTTATTAAAGGCACATATTGATGATAATGGCAGAAGCTCTCAATCAGGTAAGATGGATATTCTCATATCAAACTTACAATCAAAGAAAATGTATAAGATAGTTGTTCGCAGGTATGGAGAAGTCATTGCCTACAGTAGATAGGTGCTTGCAAATAATGGGACAGTAATAAAAGATAGATATGATGTACTAAACTTCTAGCCTATGGGTGAATAAGGTATTTTTGACCTAGTCAAACTCCTCCAACGAAATAAAGAGGTTTTTCTTTTTCAGATTCAAAACCAGTAAAAGCAATGCCCTACTTTTATGGAAGGCAATTAGAGGCTGTTTAGTGATGGTTATGGTCTTTAAATAATGGAGACAACCATCAAAAATGTCAAGAGACAATTGGGATGACTAAGAAAACAGTTGGAGCCATCGTGCAACACTATAGGAGTTGACAAAGAAGGATGAGCAAGCTAGGAAGTTAAGCGAGGCTTCTTTTTCAACACCAATTGGAACTTTTCAAGGAACTCAATGAAGAAAGGAAGTTGGTAAGGTTGACCAAGTCACACTAGATTGCAGGGAGTCAATATAGGGTAGACAGTTGTTTTTAGATTTGGAAAATATTGTAGCTTTGAAAGCTCGTTCTCAGCAATATATTGTCCTGTAACTCAAAAACAAAAAAATAATTGTAATTTCAGAATTTCAAAGCAATTTGAGCATGTTAGATTATGCATATTGCTATGTTTACAACTTCAATCTACTCTGTTTGCCAGATTTAGAAACCTAGGAAGACATTTATAATCACATTGTGCTATCAGTACTTTCACCTATGGCTTGAGTGCTCCCCGTAATGCCTTACACATACATACTATGTTTCTTAGTACATTATATTAGCCGTTCTTATCCTTTGGAAGTATTCAAGGTTTGTATAAATCCGGGTTCTGTTCATTGTGTTTATTTTTCCCATTGCTTATTGTGTGCATGCGTATCTTGTATGTCCTAGCTAATTGTACTCTTATCAATTTTAGATATAATCAATATAAGGGTGAGGGTGGGCTCCTCTCATGGGGATAGGAGGTTGACAATCTACCCCAGAAAATGTCAACTCAAATCTTGATAGTAAGCATAATATTTCTCTCTTTTTTAAACTGTTTTTATAATAAGTAAACAAAAGTAGATTAAAATCAATTATGGGTGCAATCATAGATATAGTTGATAGGTTATTGTTTCGTTCAATTTTTATAAGTTGCATCACAGATTTTAGTTAAGTTTTATGGTATAAATATTGCAAACTTCAGTCATAGTTTGACTTATCATATTATTAAGTCTTCATATGAGCACTTTTAATTATCTCCGGATGTGTTCCATTTGTTGGACCATTTAGTGGATACTGATAGAGTTCTGTAATTTTTTCTTTGTTGGCTGTTTGGCCCTTCTGATGTAATGATTCGAGTAGGCATTTATGTCTTGAAGTTGTTACAAATTTCAATCTTTATAGGACTCTTCTTCAATTTATGTTTCCTTTATTTATTCAACAAATCTCTCCCTAGATATGGGGATCGAGTAGTAGTTAGAAGAATAAGTCATAGGTTTGAGTGTATAAATGAGTCCTAGATTAACTTGGAAAGGTTAACAACACTGCGATTATTGTAGCATATCTATTTTGCATGCAAGACATGTAAGCCAAAGTGAATGAAATACAAATGCAATAGTGAATCAGTTGTGTGACTCTGTAATCTCATAACGAGTACTTAACAAGGGGACCCACTTGAGGTAAAGCTACTCCTAGTTTAGTTTAGTTCAGTTAATCAGTTTTGTTTATGCATTCAATTTAGATTATATCTTTCAAATTAGTTAGCATTTGTATCATTCACTCTGTTAACCTGTAGTAGTTATTAGTTGAATTAGATTAGATAGTGCAAGTAGCAGTTAATGAATGTTTTGCTTTATTTATTTTGGGTTGAAATTGTTTTAGTATATAATGTTTTGCTTTCATTGTACCTATTCATTCTTTGAAATTTCCTTATCAGTTATAGTTATTTTTAGTAGTTGTTTTTCTACAATCTCCTTTTCTACACTTTTTGCAATAAATATAGGATAGCAACCCAGACCAAGTTCATAATGCACACATAGTGTCAACCCATTTCAAGTTGGTTTGACAAGTAAATGTAACCTTTTAACCTTGAAAGATTGCTCATTATGGATGAATATCCTTGAGTTGCGAAGACTTGTGACTAGTCCCAAATCTCATTTGGAATTGTAAGGCCCAACATTTTTGGCGCTGTTGCCGGGGATGGTGTCAAATTATGAAATTATTTGGGTTGTTTCGTAGTTTTTCATGCTCTCTTAGAAATTGAAATTATTGTTTTCAGTTTGTAGGAATTTTGGATTCTGAAAAAAAACCCCACAATTTTTACTAACCATTTGTAGGTACACTAGAATAAGGGTTACATTTCTTGCATGTAGAGAACGAGGGACTCCGTAGAAGATTCCTTCCTAGTATTGATAGTCAAGCCGTTCAAGTAGCTGTGGTAGAAATCTTACAACTTTACCATTCTCCTCCATCCTCTCCAACCTCTCGAGCAACTTCTAATTCGTCCCATAATTCTACCCCTCATAACTCTCCACCTCAAACCAAAATGGGAGATGCAAACCATTGAGATGAGCAAGATAATGAAGCACCAACATTTTATTTTCCCGTAGTCCGCTAGTAAAGGAATGTTGTTCTCAAGAACATACCACCCTCAACTCTTCCAAATTTCCACGGGCTCATTATTGAGGATTCTAACACCTTTCTCTTTGAGTTTGATGCCCTATGCCATAGTTATGACTACACTATTGATGCCCATAGGCTGAAATTGTTCCTTGCCACTATCAAGGATTCTTCTTTGAGATGGCTTATGAACTAAGGAAGAGATGCAGTGGTTGATTGATACTCAATGAAGAATAAATTCTTGAAGAAGTACAAAGATTATTGTAGAGAGGACTTAAGAGTATTGATAGTCAAGCCGTTCAAGTAAGATGAACCACTAGAGCATTATGTTGAATGCTTTTTGTTTTGCCTTCATAAGTCCAAGCATAGCTAGTTAGGAGAGGATTGAACCTCATGGCAGTAGGAGATATCACCCAAGCTACTTGGGATGATCTCTATTGGCTTGCCATAAATTAATGTCAAAATCAATTGTTTCAAGGATGGAAATCAACAACTCGCTCTCAAACATGAAGTAGGATGTTAACAACCATATGACTACTCAAATGGATGCATTGCAAGCAAGCAGAAAGTAGGAGGAAGTAGATACTATTTTGGCTGAATATTGCCCACATTGTCATTACAAGAACATGGATTGTGAGTGTAAATGGATTGCACACATAGAGGACAAACTAGATTTCAAGACTTTGGAAGATGAAGATGGCTAGGTTTTCAATCTCGTGCAACAAAAACTATGAAACTAGAAACAAGGACTATGGAACTAGAAACAAGGTATGCCTTAGGACTCTTTGTCCTACAATACCTTTTACAATAATCTCAATCAATGGCAAAATCAGCCCCTCCTAGTTGGATGAACCCTAGGCTAGTACAATGGAACAATCCTCTTGGGGGTGGCAACCTTTTCAAGTTCAGAATCAATACCCTAATTTGCAAATGCCTTAGCCAAATTGGCAACAACAACCTTTTAGAGGTAACCAACCATGGAAAAATCCTAATGCTGGATACCCACAACAATTGCAAGCTCCACCCACACCACCTTCCATAATGCCTAATCTCGCGAACCTTGCTTCACAACCTTCAAAGCCCACTCAACTACTGACACAACTTGCACCTAACTCTAATAACCATCTAGTGCAACAGGCTTATGCTAATGATGCTCAACAATTTCTCGCTTATGTACTAAACATTAATAATGTGCACCTTCGCTCTGGGAATACCTTTTCTGCCCCAACACAACCAATAATAACAGAAGTGCCATTAGATGACTCCTTAAATGATGTACATCCTCCATTAAGTAGCAAAAAATCTTTTTCTAAACTAGAGCCAAGAAAAGTCCACCATTTTTGGAGAGACTTAATGTGCAAAAACTTGAGTTTGAACTAGTCTTTGATTTTTGGACCAACTTAAGAGTTTTAGTGTGAAAATACCATTGTTATAGGCAATTGATGTCACTATCTATAATAAATAATAAAACCATTGAGTAACTGTGTCTCAAAAAGCCAGGTAGGAAAAGAAAAGATCCAACAACTGTCATGTGGTGGGATAATTGGCGAATGCTATGCTGGCTAAAGTCATTGTTCTCAAATACACTGATCCTAGAAGGCCTATGGTTAGTGTCACAATTAATGGGATGCTTATTGCAAATATATTGATAAAACCTAGGAGTGGTCATTAATGTGATGATTAGAGAAACCATGCAAAATTTGCAGTTACCAGACTTGCGACCTACACCCATAGTCCTTCAACTTGTTGATAGTTCAATAGTTAAGCCAATAGGGGTTGTGGAAGACCTAGTCATAACACTAGACTCATAGAAGTTGCTAAATGTAAGTTTTATATATCCTATCTCTAACAATCAATGGGTTCAACTTCTTTTTATTGTTCTAAAGAAAGGTAAAAAATGGAAAGTCTGTGGACTAGAGAGAACTTAACTCAACAACAAGAAAGGAACATTTTCCCCTTCCATTCATCGACTAAGTTATAGATTCTTTAGCAAGTAAGAAGTATTTCTCATTTTTGGATGGTTTCAGTGGTTATAATCAATTAAGGATAGCACCAACCGAATTGGACAAGACTACATTTACTTGTCTATGGGGTTCTTATGCATATGTTGTCCTATCTTTTGGCCTTTTTAATGCCACTACTACCTTCAAAAGAGCAGTTTTCAATAATTTTTCAGATCTTACACATGATTGCATGGAGGTGTATATAGACGACTTCACCACTTTTGGTGATATTTATGAATAGGTCTTGACTTATATGATAAAAGTGCTTTAAGCAATGAAAAATACTACATGATGATGCAAGAAGGAATAGTCCTTGACCACCATGTTTTTCCAAGAGGTATACAAGTAGATCCTATGAAAATTGAAGTAATAAAAAAATTTGTCTATTCCTTCTAAGCAAAAGGATGTTAGGAGCTTTCTAAGCCACGCTAGATATTATAGGAGATTCATTAAAGAATTCTGAAAAATTGCATGACCAATATTTGTTCTTCTTACTAAAGATGTGGAGTTTTAGTGGGCTGATGCTTGTTATGGAGCTTTTCAAAAGTTGAAGGATGTTCTAACAGAGTCCCTTGTTCTTAGAGACCAAATTGAAACCTCTTGTTTCATATACACAAATGCTCTAGACCATGTTGTTGGAGCAATACTTGGATAGAAAGATGGCATTGTTGAGTATGCAATATACCATATCAGTAAAAACCAGCAAGCAATACAACTCAACTACACTATCACAGAGAAAGAGATGTTAGCAGTTATCTTTGCTATAAATAAGTTTAGACATGACATAAAATACCTATCTCCTTGAATACTTTAAAAAGGTGTTTTTTGTACATCCTATATAAAATTATCTTGTATCATCTAAGTGTTAGAATGAATCTGATATTAAAAAACTAGTCTCAAAATACTACACTCATATTATTTTACTTTTAAAAGATGCCATGTGTAAGTGCTTCAAAATTTTACTCTAACTATGACAAACTTTGATTTTCAAAAAAGAATTCTTTTTTTTGGCCAAAAGGTGGACCCAACTTCTTGCACCTACCCAAATGCTAGATAACAATAGCCTCTATTAATTTGTTAATCTAATAAAACCATGACCTCTATAAATTTGTTAATCTAGTAAAACCGTAGCCTCTATTAATTTTCATGCATTAAATTGTATGTACAAATATACCAAAATATTTGGGAAACACACTTTATTTTATTTTATTCCCCATTAATAAATTGGGCTTTTGTAGTTCTCTCTAGATTCTATAGATAAGATATAATGTCCAACTCTACTAAAAAGGGGACACCCTTTGGCCAATTCATATCCCCTTTTCCAATTAATTTTTTTCCCTAGCATTTTCCTCACATTTTTCTTTATGCACTTGCACATTAAATTGTTAAAATAGTTAGAAGCTCTTATAAGAATCAAGGACTTATATACCATCTATATTATCTTGTTTTTTTTTAAGATATGAGTACCTTAGATATGTTCTCTTTCATGATGATGTTGATGCATACGATAATATGATAATTCTCCTAATATATTTAATCAATATGATAATAATTTTAAATAAAGTGATATAAAAACGAAGGAACAAAAAATGATAGTATCAAGATATATGTTGTAAAATGTGGGTGCATTTTATAAGCCGTAAAGCACACTCATGTTTTATGAGCCACAAAATGTGATCGTGTAATGAGGCTCATAAAACTCGCTCACATTTATAAGGAAAATAATGTGCTCACATAATATGAGGCAAAAAATATGATCAAGTGTTCTTTATTGGTATTTATCAAGCGATAACGTGATTGTGTTATGCAATTTGAATATAGTGTGAACATATTATGTAGAAATTATTCATTTGGATACTCTTTTGTACACCATTTTTGTTCACTTTCTTATTTAATGGTTCCTCCCATAAACCTTGTTACAACACAATAGACCTTCTACATAGGGTGGAAAAGTTGTTGCTTCTAGGTCTCAACAATCATGACATCTTTACCATAATTATGGTTTTATCTATGATTATGGGTGCAAGTATTCTTAGGATGCATGGGACAAAGAGAAAGATACATCCATATTGGATGATAGGATATTCATAAATGAGTTGTTGGATATGATACTAGGTGTTGATGGATAGGTAATTTTGAGTAAGATTAAATAAAATATTGATTAACTATATTTTTCTATTATGAATGGAATTAATGTAAATTATATGTAATTATATTTGAAGGTTAAAATGTTCATCCCATGTTGAATCTACAAGTATGTAATTTATAAATAAATATTAATATATTACAAATATTTTTATCTTATGGTAGTCTTAAAGTTCCTGTTTGAAAATTAGTAACCATAAATTGGGCTCTATAATCAATATGTATCCTATTAGTAACAAATTTTTCTGGGTATCAGTAGTCATTAAAAAATTCACAATCAATTAAAATAAACCCACAAAATATATTGAAAGAATAATTTCAAATATGCTTTGAATATATTTATAACCCCCAAAAGGGCCAACTAATCAACAAATTACCATGTTAGAAAACATAACTTAAGTCATGGATAACAAGCCATCTACTAAAATTATTTTATCTAGATCTTGGAGACACTTACAATTGAATGTAAATATATTGTATGTTAGTTGATTATTGTTTGCCTTTTTATTTGATTTAATTTTTTATGTTTATTTTGATTTTTCCTTTCACCCATATAATTCATGCTCAAGGTTGCCATGATCATTTCATATCATAGTGTTCTTCTAATAGTATACTTTAGGACAAGTTTCATTATTTTTGTGTGCCATACTTGATGATTGACTTCTCATTAGACCCACCAAGGTCACATACCTTATGATGTGTAGAGAACTCCTTTTCTATTGGTTGTCTCATCACAGATCCACCAAGAGAATTGAACACTTTATGAGCGCTAGGGAATCTTCTTATCAATTAGATTGATTCACAAAAAGTAGTGGAATAGTTGACCAAGTGTAAATGTAGACACAAAATAATTTACCTGATTAAAAAACCATGATATTCATTGAATATTATTCCCTAATAATTAATCACATTAGTGTACCATAATATGAATGAGTATCTAATTTAAATCTTAAAAACAACATTTCCACTAAAAGTGGATGCACTAGCTTATACTTATCCATTGTTTCTAACTTGTGAGTAAAAATCCTAATTTTTATCCATTTTTTATAATATATAACATTACTGGTTCAATGCAAGCCTAATGTAGGGGTTTAAAATAATATCATTCGATCCAAACTAGGTAGTGGAAATTCAGGATGAAAATATTGGTAAAAAAGTTTCTTTGGTGGATGTTTGGGGTATAACCCAACCACCATAATAGCTATGGTTAATATGCTTAAATTAAATTTGATGTGACATGATAGATGGGCATTTGATGTTTTCAAAGTGACGAAACCATTTTTATCTTGTGATATGCTATAAAATTACTCCACCCCATCTCCCCTTGTACTCTTGTCTATTGCATGCTAATTTGAAAAGTCAATATTTCAAGAAGTAATAATTATTTTACTACGCATAATTATAGAGGCATCCACATCTCAAATCATTGATATTTACAAGTTATGATAGAAATGTGGTTGCCAATTTTTTTATTCCTATAAAAGGGGAATTTGTTGGGGAATCTCCAAGTATGAGAATGATAACAAAATGTGAAATTCTGAGATTGATTATAAGAAATTGCTTGTATGTTGTGCATTGGTAACAAGAACATATCTTGCTAGTGTGTTGTGTGTTGATAAACAATGATCAATTTTGACCACATAAACTTATCCTTAAATGGTAGAATCTCAATCCCAGGACCTACTTATAATAAAGGCTTTCCTAGAAAGATATTTACACTTTTTCAAGACTCCCTTCTTCATTGTAATCATTACATGTTGTCGCCTGTCTCCAACCTCACCAAACGTATCCATCAATTTATTCATGGAATCCACAGATTAAGATAGTCTTCAATGTCACCCTCCATTTTATAGAATATTACTTCAATAGTTAATTCATCTTTTATTGAGATATTTCTCAACTTTTCACTTATCATTATATTCATTATCTCTTTATAAAGGTAATATTTCCTTCTATTATGCATAGTTTTTTGACAATGTAAACTTCCAAAATACTCAAAAAGGCCTCCCAAAACAAATTAACTCTCTCTAATATCACTTTTTCTATTAAATATAAAGTAGTCCAAACAAATAATTACATATCAAAGGCCAAGGAGGTCAGGCATGTCCAGAGTCAGATAATACCTCAAATACAACCAACCATGAACAAGATAATCAATAGAGGCAAAGTATTACATCACTTCTAACTAGAAGACTATGGCAAAAAAATAAAAAAATGAGCATCTACTAGTTAGCTGAAAATAATGTTACCCTTAGGATGACAGTTGACTCCTACAGGTGGAATCCAAGCAGTCCAGTCTCGATCTCCCTCCATCCATATTTCCACCAAACCATCCAGGATTTGCTCCTTGTGAGGGTGTGTAACCCTCCCCCAAATCTTCTCCTCCTCTCTGTTGATCAAATCCTCTCTAGCCTGGTGTGCCTCAAGATGGTGCATAAACTTCATCAGGGCTTAATCAAATGGGGTCTTCTGGTGATCACCTCGCTCCTATGTGAACCCATGAGATATCTCTCTGATGTGAATAGGAATGGTGCCATCATCTAGCCATTTATCAAATTTTCCTCCATCTAGTTTTATAACTACCAAAATCTGCAAAGAGACAAGATGCAAGAGGAGTCTCCTTAGAGACTCAGTAAGATTTCTACTCCTACCATTAAAAAATTCATTATTTTGAAAATTCCAATTCAACCATAAAATTTCCAAAGAAAAACAAGACCAAAAGGAGTTAGCAAATTTCTTGCAGCCCTTAATGAAGCCTAGGACAACATCAATACGTGCTACATCAACCCTCTCAAAATTAAAGCCAAACAGATTCCAAACTTCTTTGGTAAACCAATAGTCAAAGAAAACATGCTGGACAAATTCCGGAAGGCGGCAGGTTTGGCAAAGGATCACATTTCCATTAGAATCTTTTAGGGGGAGCCTATTTAACAACAACCTCCAAGCAAAGAACTTTTTGGGTTTAGAGGGCCCAATCCACCTCCTATTGAGAGCATTGCCCCACTGCACCTTACTCCATTGCAAGTTCAACATAGCATTAAGATGTTCAACAACAAAGGAAGAGTCTATTAGGGTATTATAGATAGTTTTTGACTTGATGCATGGTAGGGGGTATTATCAAGCCAACCAAAGGAGGAGGGGCAAGAGGGGGTTAGAGAGATAGGAGGCAAGGATGTCAAGGGGGAGAGAGCTGTTAGTCCCAACCGGTGCTGAGAGGGGAGGGGTGAATCACCACTATACTAGTTTTACTCCAATTAAAAATTTTACTTTAAGTTTGCAATAACTTAACATTCATCAATATAAATAATTATTGCAGAAGAATATGCATGCATGAAAAGATACACATAGACATCAAGATTTATCTCGTGGAAACCCAAAAGGGAGAAAACCACGATGTGAGTAGGAACTCACCAAATTTATACTCTTCTGGAGTATGCCTTGTAAGGAGCCATCCCTGTTAGGAGATTACAAAGACATTATTAGCTGCCACCCGGTTAAGGGATTTTGTTTAAGTCTTGTTAGTGCCTTTACTCTGTTAAAGGTAGCCTGATTAAAGGACTTAAGAACATCAATTAAGATGCCACACGATTAAGGGATTTTTGCAATGGGACCTATTAAAGTCCACTAGTTAAGGGATTTTAGTTGCAATGGTTAGAAAGCAACATAAAGATGATCTGTTGGAGTGGCTACTGGTAGCTTAATTCGATCACACTAAAAATCATACTATATCTACTTCAGTTGTGTTTTCTCTACACAACACCGATTTCCTGAATATGCTTTCGGCTCTGCACTCTATCAGTTTACTGATCCTCGGCTCTACACTCCGTCGGTCTATTGTCACACAACTCTACACTCTGTTCTACTCCCCCTGTATTCACTTCCCCATTTTTCACTTTTCACATGAACAACAACTTCAAAAAAAAGTTATGTGAACTTATTATTCTTTTAATCTGTCGCTAACTTTCCCTCCAAAACATCGGATTTAAAATTTTGTCACCACACCATAAATCACTCTCCAGAAATCATTGCAGGAATGTCAAGACAATCATTCATACCGATAAGTCCACTGGTTGACTGGAGAAGATTGTCGGTATAATTGAATGTTAACTGAACATTACCAAGTCTTTTGATTACAGACTCTACCGGTGTACCGATCAAAATCTACCTAGTCGATTGCCTTCTATATACCGATATGTTCACTGCTTATCCGGTTGACCTCTTCTATGCCGGTCTACTCACTGCTTGCCGGTTTACCTCTTGTGTGCCGGTCTACTCATTGCTTAGCCTATCTACATATCGCTTAGCCGGTTAATCTCTGTATATTGGTCTACTTACTACTGATAGATTGTGAAGACTTGGAAGATGATGTTGCCAAAAATGACAACCATATCATTCACCGATCATACAAAATGCACCCAAATGACAACAAACTCCCCCTTTGGCATTGGTGGCAAATACTACAAAATTGTGTTGGTTCTGGCCCTTGTTTCTGACAATGTACAAGTCTCCAAAATGTATGAGTCTCCAAAAATTCCCCCTTTTTCCATCAATGGCAAAGACTATACAAAATAATTTGTCAAAGTAAAGAAAAAAGATCCTTGAAATTTTCTTGAGCTACTTTCAATGGGGATTCCCATGAAGATTTTACCTATTTCATGGTGGTGAAGTGTCCATGCATAACTGCAATAAAAACCTCCATATCATCAACTGACTTGCATTCAGGTTCACTTATGAGGCGGTCTGCTTCTTTAATGTTCATTTGCATGAAGTCAATAATTGGTGCCAGATAGCACTGTAGCTCTAACAAACTAAGACCTCGTTTGTCCTCTTCTTCTTTCAACCTTTTGATTTCATGATTGAGTTGTTTGACCTTGCCAGTAAAAGTTGATGTTGAACTGGTAAGAGGATCAAAAGAACTTATCAGATCTTGAATTTCTTTTTGAGTCTGATTTATTTTGTCTTCTAGATCTCTAATGAAATCGGTAAAACTTGAAGATTTGACCAGTAATTGACCAACTTCCTGAAGTATATTTCTGACTTCTTCTGTTAGGGTGGAGAGGGCAACTTTTCCAACTGAAATTTGTTCCATTAAATTTTCTCCTCTTTGATTCATATTGCCTTACTGCAACCTTCTCTAGATTGGTTGCCTTTGAACCGATTGTTGTAACAAGAGTACTTAACTGATCAATGATGGGGGAAGTATTATCAACAACAATGTTAGGAATTAGGTTAGAGAGAATTGTCTTTGCGTTTTAGCAGAATTGAGAATTCTTGCCTTCTTTTTCTTTGCTCTTAACTTAGCCTTTTCAGCTTGAATTTTTAGTTTTTCTAAAACCTTCATCAGCTGCTTGGGAGTCATTTTATTTATATCAATGACCAATTCTCCTTCTTCTTCCTCCTCTATTTCATCTTCCTTTTCTGCAATCTTAACTTTTGAACTAGTTGTTGTGATGATTTTTACCTTCTTCTTTCCACTTTCATCTTCTAAGTCTAACTTCCTCTTTGCCGGAGGAGTATCCATCATTCCTCTCTTATCCTCTACTTCCTTCTACTGACAGAATAGGATTTGGTGTCAATGAAGTTTTGTAGGGTGTATCCTCATAAGGAATGTCTTCAACTATTACTTCATCTTGACCGGGAAGCTTAGTTTGATCAACTTCCTTCACCGGTGAAGTGTGAACCGGTTGCTCGACATCCTTTATCAGATTGGGAATGTCTGACACAATATTTCCTATATTCTAATTAACTGAGAAGACATCAAAACCTTCAGTAGAGTCTTTTTCTTTACCTTTTTCTTTGTCAAGAACAGTTGCACCTTGGTCCTGTTTTGTTTCCTTTTCTATTGCTTCTTCAGCTTCTTTTTGTTGATTCATGATTTTCTTCCACAAGGCAACACCTTCTTCAGACATTGCTTCAACTTCACCTACTGCCACTCTCCCAGTTTTATTTCTTATCTTGAAATGTTGAATGCATGCTTCAGCCACTAGTGAAGCTTGTTCAAGATCTAAATCATGTTGCACTTCCATGAGTGCTTTTATTTTGTGTTCTTTCTCAACAACCGGAGTTGTTTTCCATCTCCCTTCAATTTGATCTTGCAAATTTGATGGGATTAATCATATAATTCGCTGGGAGTCCTACAAAACTTGTGCAAGTTCTAGATCAGGGCTTCTTCAATTTTCCTTTTGTCTTCTTCATTATTAAGGGAATATGTTTTCCCAACACCAGCCAATCCTCCAAATTCTTTGATCCCATGGACCAATTCATCAACTATACAAAGCTTTCATTGAATTTCCTTAGCTTCTCATTTCTCTTATTTTCAACTTTCAACTCACTCTTGAGTTGTTCAATCTCTTTGATCATCCTCTCCTTTTCCTCTGTGTTGTAATGCAGATGCTTATGTATGTATTCATTCTCCTGAGTGAGAATTCAGATTTCTTCATCTTTTTCAATCATGATTGCATTATTTTCACTCAGGGCATCTTTAGCAAGTCTCCTGGCTCTTTCAGCTTTTGATATATCTTCTTTTGGCTCCCTTTTTCTTTCATCAACACCTCTGTTGGCTTCCAATATCTCAGTCATTCTCAGGGCTTGGCCTTCATGTTCTCTTTTGAGATGTGCGATTTCTTCGGTCAGCTTCTTGTTCTTTTCCATGAGTTCTGAGATTGCTATTTCATCTTCTTTAGATCCACTCTGTTCAGAGAGTTGATCTATGATGTCCTGACTCTCATTTAGCTATTGAGATAATTCCTTTCTTTTTGCAAGATATTTTCTCAGTCTCTCTTTCAGCTGAGCAATAATTTCATTTGCTTCATCAACCTTCTTATGATACTGGTATTCTTCCATGATATTTATCCTCAAGCTGTCAAGCTTCACTTCAAATAGCTTGGCTTTGATACCAATTGTTAGTCTCAACCGGTGTTGAGAGGGGAGGGGTGAATCAACACTATACTGGTTTTACTTGAATTAAAACTTTTACTTTAAGTTTGCAATAATTTAACATTCATCAATATAAATAATTACTGCAGAAGAATATGCATGCATGAAAAGATACACAAAGTCACCAAGATTTATCTTGTGGAAACCCAAAAGGGAGAAAACCATGATGTGAGTAGGAACTCACAAAATTTGTACTCTTCTGGAGTACGCCCTGTAAGGAGCCATCCCTGTTAGGAGATTACACAGACACTGTTAGGTGCCACCCAGTTTAGGGATCTTGTTTAAGGCCTGTTAGTGCCTTTACCCTGTTAAAGGTAGCCTGATTAAAGGACTTAAGAACATCAATTAAGATGCCACCCGGTTAAGGGATTTTTACAATGGGACCTATTAAAGTCCACCCAGTTAAGGGATTTTAGCTGCAATGGTTAGAAAGCAACATAAAGATGATCTGTAGGAGTGGCTACTAGTAGCTTAATCAGATCACACTGAAAATCATACTATATCTGCATTGGTTGTGTTTTCTCTACACAAAACCGGTTTCCTGAATATGCTTTCGGCTCTGCACTCTATCGGTTTACTGATCCTTGGCTCTACACTCTGTCGGTCTACTATCACACAACTCTACACTCTGTTCTACTCCCCCTGTATTCACTTCCCCATTTTTCACTTTTCACATGAACAACTTCAAAAATAAGTTATGTGAAATTATTATGCTTTTAATCTATCGCCAACTTTCCCTCCAAAACATCGGATTCAAAATTCTGTCACCACGCCATAAATCACTCTCTAGAAATTATTGTAGGAATCTCTGTCAAGATAGTCATTCATGCCGATAAGTCCGTCGGTTGACTGGAGAAGACTGCCGGTATAACTGAATGTTAACTAAACGTTACCAAGTCTGTCGGTTACAGAGTCTACCGATTTATCGATCAAAATCTACCTAGTTGATTACCTTTTCTATACCGATCTATTCACTGCTTAGCCGGTTGACCTCTTCTATGTCGGTCTACTCATTGCTTGTCGATTTACTTCTTGTGTGCCGGTCTACTCACTCCTTAGCCTGTCTACATATCGCTTAACCGATTAACCTCTATATACTGATCTACTTACTACCGATAGATTGTGAAGACTTGGAAAATGATGTTGCCAACAATGACAACCATATCATTCACCGTTCATACAAAATGCACCAGAATGCCAATAAGAGTATCTTTCATAAGTGCATAAGTTCTAAATTGGGAGGGAGGCACATTAAACTTGCAAGATAGATCTTCCCAAGAGATCAAGGAACCATTATGGAACACATCAACAAAGGTTCTTATACCACTATTATACCATTTTAGAGCTGAGCAGCCTTGAAGTGTGGCAAGAGGCTTATCCCTATGGAACAAATTCCACTAGATGGATCTATTGGCACTAATACAATCATTATCCTTAAAATAATCATTGTTTCTAATGAATTGATTCACCATTTCCCAAGCTTTCCATAAGGATTTGAAGATCATAGAGCCACTGGGGGAGACTTCAAACTTACCTCCAATTAAATCACAAAAAGGGAGACCTTTCCACTTCTTAGCCCTCTTAGGGACCGACATTAGGATGTTCTACCTTAATAGTACTTTCTAGGGTTCATTTCCACAAACTGTCCTACAAATCCACTTGGAGGCCAAGGCAATCCCCTGAGTTTTGAGGTCTTTTAGTCCCATCCCTCCAATCTCTTTGTTTAAAACACACCATTCCTAACACCATTAAATTGATAATTGCAGAAGAGCCATGTAGAGGAGAAGTATATATTATATGAGGAGAGTATCTCCTACCAGACTTGATACCTACCAGCCAATGAGAGAAAGTTCTTTTTCCATTTAGAGAGTTTCTTATCCATTTTATTTCTAATCCACTCCCATATTTCTTTTAAATTAGGGGATACCCAAGTATCTAGCTATTTGATTGAAACCTCCCCATTTCATTGAGAATCTAGACAGTAATGTTGGGGGGGAGTGATTCCAGCCAAGAAAACAAGATTTATGGAGAGCCACCTTACTACCAAAGGCCTTGCAAAAAATATTGATGTTTTCCAATAGAGCAGTCAAGTTATTCTCTTCTAGGGACATCAAAATTGTAGTATCATTAGCAAACTACACATTGGTTACCTCTTCCTTATTGGGTAGACATATTCCTTTGACCTTGGGGTGAGCTCATTATTTTTAACCAGATAATCCAGAGCATCAACAACAATAACATACAGAGCAGGGGCAAGATGACAACCTTGTCTGATAGACCTAGATAGTGAGAAATTATTTCACCTCATGTCATTCACCTCAATCTTTGCATTAGCATCACACAGTAAAGTCTAAACCAATCTGCAATATGACTGTGGGAAGCCCAAATTGTTGAGCATTTGTAGTATAAAATCCCATTCAATCCTATCATATGCCTTCTCAAAATCAATCAATAGCATAGCACTATTTTGCCCTGAAGAGTTTGCCCAATGCAATGATTCCCAACAGGTGACACGATTTTCTAAGATGTACCCGCCCTTCACAAATCCTATTTGTGTAGGACTGATGATTTTAGGAAGAATCTCCTCCAATCTTTTGACCGCAACCTTGACCAAAATCTTATATAAGACATTAAGGAGAGTAATTGGGCGCCAATTCCTGATAAATGTTTTATCACCCTCCTTTGGAATGAGCTTAATGAGGCCTTGATTGATATCCCTACCAAGTGTACCTCTATCAATTCCATATATAGATCTAGCATATCATTAACAATCCAATTAGCATTGGCCTTATAAAACTCCATTGGGAAGCCATTCGGTCTGGGGGACTTGTGATTACTCAGGGAGGAGATAACATGTTCTATTTCTTCCTTGGATATAGGTTTCCCTAGGTGAAAACAATCCTCTTCCCCCAAACCTTGGGACCAAATTCTTAATTATGTCTCTAGCTTTAACGTGATCTTCCCCCAAAGTTTCAGACATAAAAATAGATTTGTAAAACTGGGCAATATAGTTAAGAATATCTTAAGGGTTTGTGACACTTCTGTTATCCTCCCATGTACTGTATATTTTATTTTTGGCCTCCTTCATTTTAAGCAACCGAAAAAAGAACCTAGAGCCCTTATCCCCTGCATCAAGCCATTTGAGTTTGGCCCTAGTTTTCCACCCCATTACCTTGAAATTTTGAATCTTTCTCAGCTTGTCCTTAGTGTAGACTAGGTTATATTTGATTTGTTCATCCTCAGGGTTAGCTTGAAGTTTAAATTCTTCCTTAGATAGAGCCTCTTGCCAGTGCAATTCATATTTCCTATAATGCTTAGCCTTCTTCTTACCCACTATTTGGCATAGGTTCTCCCAACTCCTAATATTTAGGTTCCATCTCTCACAACTTGAGAGAGAAACATTACAGACCTTATTGAAGACCCTGATAAATCCCATGGCACATTTGAGGTCCTCGTCCTCCAGAAGATTTGTATTTAGAATGAAAGATTCAACTTTAAGTGGCAGAGTAAGGTCACATTTAGAGAGACCCGAGGAGATTTGGATAGGGTGGTGGTCAGATAATGTATATGGTATAACCGAATATTTATCCCCTTTATCATTCTTATGTATCTCCACAAATTCCTTATTGTAATAAAATTTGTCCAGCCTACAATATACTCTCTTGATGTGTTGTTGGTAATTACACCATGTGAACAAGATGGAACCTAATTCATCCTTACGGCTAGCAATTGGATCAACAAGCAACGGTTTATTAATCATTCTATCCCAATGCATTCTTTCAAGTCCTTTCCATTCAAACCTAGAACCACCTCTTTATCTTGAGCACTCTCAACCATATTAAAATCCCCCCCAATGAACCACGTGACATCTTCCAAATGAGAAATCCAGCTCCATAAATCCACCTTCTCTCTGTAGTCATTAGGAGCATAAACTGAACATATTCCAAATATATTATCCTTAACTTTGAGCATTACCCAGATAGCCCTAGCACAAGGGGACTGCCCCCATTTAATCACACAATTGGACCATTTGTGACTAAGTAAGATAGCAATTCCCCCTTTGTTCTTAGAGTGATTAGTATAGAAATAAGTAGCATCTTTCCATATGCATTTCAAACCAATTTCCAAGGAGAATCCAACAGATTTCAATTCTTGGAGCATAAGATAGTCAATGTTTCTATGCATATTCAGGAACCTCTTTACAATATATTTCCTATCTAGGGATTCCAAGCACATTATGTTCCAAGATATTGTATTCAAGATCATAAAAAGATTTATTCAGAGGTGTCCATGGATGGCTTGAACCCATCAAAACATTTAGGCCAAACTTCCTTATTGGTGAGATTGCTAGCATCAAAAGCAACCACTGAGTTGGGTTTGCCTCTCTTTCTTCTAGATTCAGACAATTGGTCTATTCCAATTGATTCTTTTCTAATAGTTACATCTCTAACAGTTCTAGGAGATCTCTTTTTCCTAGATTTATTAGATTTAACCTCAATGAAGTCATCCCCTTTTTCATTTATACCCAAAACAAAGTTTGGGGACTCCATATTCATATTGAACTCTCCTTTAGGGACAACAGGGCCACTGCTAAGGCCAACAATATGCCCATCATTACGGGTTGGAGTGTGGGGGGTCAGGAGGGGGTCCTTGACCCCACTAGTGTCACCATGTGAGGACCTAAGGGTATCCACAACCAACTAGGGGCCTTCAGAATCATCATAAGTTTCAGGGGAGGTCTTGATGGGGCATAGAATAGGTCCATCCTCCCTACCTTTATTGATAACAAAATCCTTCTTGAGGTCACATTCCCAACCAATAAAGCTCATGTCAGCCTTACCCAAAGATAATGCCTCACCATTACCTCAGACCCCCATAATGGCATTGTTGGGGCCAGTGGCCACAACCTCACTATCCGCATTTAATTCTTCATTAAAGGGAAAGGGATTTCATACTCTAGAGCCACCTTTGTTCGGATATAGTGCAACTTCAAGTTGTTTTCTAGCCTCAGCCACCTTTTTCAATTTATCCAGCACTATTTGCTGAGCATTATGTGACCTTGGCCCCATATTAGAGTAAAGTTTATTTGAACCATCAAATAGAGAGGTACGAGGAGGGTTAGAAGCCTTACGAGCCTCATCAAGGACTCTTCTATACTTTAAGATGCTCTCATAAATGGAGGGGGCCTAGGATTGGGTGGGACGATGAGGAATGGTCAGAGCAATAATAGTTTCAACATTAGATTAGGGTGGACCAATGGTTTCAACATCAGATTGGGGGGGACGGGAAGGTTTATGAGAGGCATGAGGAGGATCCTTAGCAGGGCGAGTAGCTCTCCTTGTAATAATCGGACAATTCTTTTTGTATTATCCACTTCTTCTACAAATGTGGTACGCATTGATATCTCCTAGGTATTCCACAGAGCAAGTATGTGAAGAGTTTTCCATGTTAATGACAATTTCATTAGGGAAACCCGCATCAGGGTTGAATGCAACAAGGATCCTCACTTCCAAATGGGGAAGAAGGGTCGAGGAAGAGTCAATTTTAATTACTTTACCCAGGGGTTCCACAATTTTAGAGACATACGGCCAGAGGAATGGAGGCACATTTTTGACAATGATCCACTTAGGGCTCGAAAGGGCCATGATTTCCTCATTGCAGCTTTTAGAGGCCCATTTAATGCTTCTAAAACTTGAATTCTCTATAACCTAAAATTGTTTGTCTAGGGATTTTTTTTGGCTATTTGGGTCACTAAAAAAAATTAAGAAAAGTGTCATGCCCAAAATTTAGGGCAAAAACGGAACGATTTTTTTTTAAAAAAAATACTAATTAATTAACAAGTTCGCTCACACGAAAAGCGTTAATGAATTTGCCATAATTATATTCGAGCTAATTCTGAAACGAACCAAGCATCGATTATTGTTTAATTATATTTGCGAAAATCTAACTGGTCTAATTTTATCTTCACGAGATACCTAGCCATTAAATTTTATTAATTCAATCACGTTAAAGAAATAGGAGAGGGAGTTTAATTCAATCTCCAATAAGACATATAGTCTAAACATCCATTTTAAAATTTTAATACTCTAATTAAATTAACCGGGACAAAATTAAGTATTTATTACATTAAATACATTTAAAATTATAAAGGCTAGGCTTTCTTCTTATAATTTATATATTTCACTTTCCTTTTTACTTCCTATGAGTAATCATACGGAGGTATTTAAATATTTAAAACTCTATTAAATACTTTTAAATATTTAAAACTTTATAAAATGCTTACTCCAATTTATAACCAGAATATATATATATATATATATATATACATTATATATTAATCCATTTAAAATTATCTCCCCAAGATAATAGTCAATTTGCCTTCCAACCCTAATTAGGGATTTATATTTATTTTTTTATATATATATTAATAACTCTGAACTATCATATTATTTTATTTCATTTACCCTAGCCCTACCCGGGCTAGGGTTTAATCCCCTCTTTTTTTTGTTTACCATTGAATTTTTTACAGGGCCGAAACCCCAAGGCGGCGGCCATTTTTTTTTGTTGCAAATTCGAAGAAGGGCGACGAGGAAGGGCTGAGGGCACCACTGTGTGAACGCACAGTGGCGACGCGACACCACTGTGTGTCCACACAGTGGGAGCCACTGACGGCTCTCACCACTGTATGTCCACACAGTGGCGGACGGGCCGACACTATGTGTCCACACAGTGGGAGCCGAAGCGGCCCACACTGTGTGTTCGCACAGTGCGGGCCGCGCGGTCCACACTGTGTGCACACACAGTGGGTCCGCGAGCAAACCCAAAATTCCCCTTTTTTTTAATATTATTTTTTAAAAATATATATATATATATATATATATATATTTATTTATTTATTTATTTATATAAATTTATAATTATAAAGTTATAAGGGTGAAAATATATATATATATATATATATAAACTTAGGCTCTTTTGTTTATTTGTTTTAATTGCTGATAAAAGAATGAAGCAAAATTTATTGTTAAGCTTTTTATCAACACTAATTAGAAATACACTTTAGAAATACAATTTAGGAAATACAATATACTTTTCTATAATAAATAGATTCATTGATTTTTCAACTAATAAAATAATTACTTAAAACATCCTTTTTTTTTTAAATACTTAGGATCTTTCAGCAAAAATAACTCATATTTTTCAACAAGTAGAATATAGATAAAATTTATTTGAAAACTAATTTTTCCATAATATAAAAGAAGCTTTTGCATGCAACTCAAAGTGGCTTTTCTTTCTCTAAAAATCAGAAGTAGAAATAAAACAAGCTTTTTACAACTCTAAGATATTCTGCAAATTTTACAGGATGTTTCTTTGTCTAGCTACAACAATAAACCTCAAGTCTATTTTCAAGAATTACAACTTGCCTCTCATTTCTAAGAATGAGGGCATACTTCTGTATCAAATTTAAACAAATATTTGCAAATGGATTTAAGTATCTACAACAATAATCTTCTGTATCTTTTCATGGTTCCTTTCCTCTTCTCCTGACTTTCCTGCATAATAGAAGCACAAATATGACCACGGAGTGCTCACCTCCCAGCCTAGGCTAACTGGTAGCCACCCCCGAGCTCGGAGAACCAATTCCTAGACGGGTAACAAACAGGCAAACACATAGAAGGCAAATACATACAGATTTTCAGACACACTCCCAACTTGGCTTCACAACACCACACTTTGGTGGTGACTTTTTTTCAAGGGTGGTAGTGGACCAATACCCTGAGGAGAACTGCAAGTATGAAATAAACAAGTAGCCACCTCATGGCACAATAAATATATCAAGAATCTCAACCCCTTATTCCTTATGCCCCCCAAAGGCATTCTAGCCTTATATCCCTCCTTATGACCCCCATTGCACAAACAGACCATGCAGCAAGGGTCACACAAAGATCCCTTGTGATCGCTCTCAAAAGAGAGTCTCTCACTCGAGGGTTGTCACTGCTACCACCCACAAGATCCTCCTCTCTCCCAAGAGTAAGAGGTCTTGAGAAAACTCCCAAAACACAACAAGCATAATGAAGGATTTTCAAATGAAATTCTAAAACAAGACATACACAAAAAAAACACAGATTTCTTTCACCATTCATACACTCAAACACATGCAAGAAATAACCATTTTAAAGAATATTCAGACCAACCTTATTCTGCCCAATGGTAAATTTGATATTTGAGGAAGAGCTGCCCAATCCACGAATCTTTTTCTTCTACCCTTAGTTAAAATTTTTATTCCAAATCTATTCTTTTTCTTTTCAAAATTTCTCGTCTCCAAAAATGGAGAGTGGGTGATTACCCTCAAAATCTCAAAATCTTGCTTAAGAAACTCATTCTCTGAGTTCTCACAAGTTTCTAAAAACCAAAAAGGAAAAAAAAGCAAAATGCAAAAAGACTCTCATTCCAAAAGGAAAAATCTTAATTAGATTTAAACTTCTAATTTCCAATTTTCGCACAACTCAAAAAAGCCAATTTTTAAAGCGTCAAAAAGATCATTTAAAAGTAGAAACTTGCCTAAAATTACCCCTAACCCCTAGGTATACCTTATGGGCTTTAGGAAACCCTATTAAACTACCCCTAGGTGTTCATTTAACCCATTTTAAACCCCTCTAAAGTTTATTTTCGGGTCAAACATATGTTGACCACCCCAAATATTATATTCCCAAAGTATTTATGACAACACATTATTTTATTTAAGAAAAGCTATAATTAAACACTTTCCCACCAAGAGACAAAATAAAACATTTAAATTTAAATCCACACATGTGACAAGTGACACAAATAAAACACTTTTACAAAAATAAAACATGAAATTGTCTCTTGTGGTTTTTACACATTAAATTTAAATAACACTTAACACTCATGCAACATATACTGTTACGAATAAAATACAACACAAACGGGGTGTTGTCTCTCCAAATAGACAACCCCTGGCTTACGAACATACATAAGTCTAGGTTTGGTTCTCCGTAATTTTCCATGGTCACATGGTAAATTTCCTGCGCATCTCAATTTACACATTAGTACTTTCAAATATCCACATATAAGATAATTCAAAGGAATAACAATACACATCATCACTTGCATACAATTTTCATCTGCACATATTAAATACAACTTTTATCAAGCAATTTCACATAAGCAATTTCATCCCAATTCACATAAACTAACCATACATCATAGTTCTATATTCATAGTAAAGTCCTGCAAATTCAATAACGACATCTATCATTGCAATATCATCCTATCTAACAATCATGTAGTGTTCTATCTCATAAAGCATGTAAGTAAATCATCAAATCATAGCAATGTTATCCAAATCCTGAAATCATATAAGTTTTAAGTCTCAAAATGCGTCAAAATAAAGTATCCATCATAGTCTAAATATAAAATCCACTGGATGTCAGACTGAGTCGAGGTGAGGCCTCACAAAAAGGCCCTTTTGAATTATCGGAAAATATGTATATTGAAGCCCTAATTTTTTAGACCAAATATTTTGTAACCATTTATTCATAAATTGTCTAGATGGAACCCTATCAACATCTAGGGCTACAAGAAATACTGTTGAATCCCTAAGCCTATCAATTTCCTTAGAAATAATTGCAAACATAGAAGCATTAGGAGAAACGATGACTTTCCTGGTAGGAAAAATCTTGCCTTCTTCTTCGATGAGATTGGACACAACATTGTTTCCTTCCTTTGCAACAAACTAGGCTTCGGGAGGGAGATCAACTGTGTGACCATCGAGGGCTTGTTTAAACGTTCTTTGTTTAGCCGCCACAGAGTCAGGAATACCATAAGCCAAGTCTTTTGAGATGCCTTGTTCCACAGAGCAATTAGAGCCATCTTCTGCCATTTAATACTACAGGACATGCAATAAATGTGGGGGATCCCCAAAGAACTTTGGGAGCCCCCATTGTTGCTCTAGTCTACAACCAAGAAACAAGTTATGTACCCTAGTTGCAGAGCGACCTCTGTCGTTCTTTGATTCTATCCTTTCCCAAAAGATCTCTCTCTAATATCACTTGATATGTATACTAGAATAATATTAATTAAGTAGTTCGTTAATAAAATATATTAATTTCTAACCTAAGAGAGCACTAAGATTGAAATCAAATAGCATTCAATAAGGTAAACAAAATAAATTAGAAAGCTTTATTGATTCATATTTCACGAGGAATAGTTTGTTATAATCCATCTCTAAGGTTCATGAATAATATAGCTATCATTTATTGTATTTGTATTATGCTTAAGGGTGAAGCATTAAATTTTTTGGACCATGTTAATTTATTTCTATGTTGCAAATCTATAGCTAAAACACAATCAAAAAATTAAAAAAACTCTCAAAATTTATACACAATTTATTTATAAAATTGATTTAATCTCTAGACCTTACCTCATTTTCCTGTAATTATTTATTAATTTAAAAAAATATATTTAAAATTATAAATTACAAAATTAATTTAATTGTTTTAAGTAATAGATATAATTATATTTTAAAAATGAAAATTAATGAAACTATTAAATTACAACTTTTAAGTTTCTACCCTTAAAATTACGGTGAAACATAATGTAGTTGAAGCTCTGCACATCAACACCAAATGTTTCACTTTCTCACCTTGCATTTCTACCATGGATTTGTTTTCAGCATCATCAGCCAATATCCAAACTGAGGAAATACCTCAATAAAAAATGAATGTCTCTGGAAAGAAATAATAATGCTGAAATGTTATAAATATTAACAACTCATTCTTAATATTTCTTGAGATTTTGTTACCTTTAGGTGTTGGCTCTTTGAATCATCTTCTCCGTGGGTTTAAACAGCAGATTAACCACCCCCATGTTTTCACACAAACAATCAAAGTCGAGCAACAAAAAAAATCCAACAGCGCGGGAATAAGGTTTATGCGACTTTTGAATAGTTGCAGCAATTGCACTGTTCATTTTAACATGGTGTCAACAGTTGTATAGTTTAAAATCTCCTGGTTTTAAGTTTTATTTTTGCAACTGGATTCTGTTTTTAAAATCAACCCTATCATTGATTACATTTGTTGTAGATTCATACTTGTATGAACTAAAATCGCACAAATCTAGAAATAAAATCTATAGTATCCCCAATTTGGTCAAACGATTATCAAACCTAATAACTGATTATCAAACAAAAGAAAAAGATTTTATAGGAAGGACTTGGTACTTTCCTACCATACGATATTGCAGAGAGGTTATATAAAATTAATTGTCATAGTGTTAGGAAAATTTATTGGCAGAGCAACACTAATAAATGGGACTTGAATTTTACATTTTACAATTCACCTCGCCACTGTGGGTTTTTTTAATCTCAGACCTCAAAATACAAAACACAATATACAATGCTTGTTGTTGCTGTCGTGCATGTACAGAGATGAATTAAATTAATAAAAGCAAGAAAGAGGGTACAAGCCCACTACCCAGTAGTTGGAGAGAAAGAGCTGAGAAACATCTTCATCACAAACGCCAGCACAACGAATGTGTTTTTGGAGGATTTGACACATATCGCCTGGCACATATTTTGCTATCCCATCGCTTAGACAGGAGATGACAGATGACAACATCAATATGCACAGACAGAAAATGAATCGACGGTTGTAGGGAGTGGGACGTGTCTATTCTAGTTTCAAAATGACAGTACGGATTGACTAACACGCGTGTTAGTCGCGCGTTTTGCACCGTCGATTTTGCAATAAACGGCTGCGATTGACTAACATGTCGCTATCACGCTGTACGAAAGGTCTGTTTTGGACCCAGAATAGCTTCGGCCGTAGGGAGTGCAATCGTCTTGCACTGTCTCTGTATGACTGTAAACCGTTGATGGACAAAATGAGCTCGTCCATTATTTAATCATAAATTTAAATATTTTTTATTTAACCATTAAAAAATACTTATTTTAATTTTATTTAATTATATTTATATAATTTATAATTGTCAAAGATTGATATGGCGTTGTATTTGAAGATCTTCTACAAAAGATGATGATTATCTGAAGATTCTCTACAAAAGATGATGATCAAGATCATGAAGACAACAATTTGCATGAGTGCCCCAAATGACACTACTTGAATAATGATCAGATGACACTGACAATAGCATCTATCAATTGAAAATATAGATGACACATAAATCTGCATCAGTGACCTTAAAATCACTACACAACCAATGAAGTTGCATGTGTGATCATCATCACTACTCAACCAATGAAATTGAAAATATAGGTGTAATAGTTTAAAGAACCATGATCAACTAAGAAGGTTGCCTCCACAAAATAGGAATGCAAATGTGTTGACTTACTTCAAGCAAAACCAAGGAAGCATTAGCACGAACAATATGATACCCCCCTATACTGTTGACTAGGGAGAGTCTTGATAGTTAATTGGTATCGTGTGTCACCAAACAATGCATGATGAAGGTGATGCAAGGTCTAAAGTGACCAAGATATTATCCGCAACTAAACAAAGGGATGGCGGTGATGCAATGATGTGACACTGCATCTCAATGTGTCTACAAGAATGTGCTTACAAAAGATGCTTAAATTGTTTTAAAAGAACAAACAAACCTAGGAAAAAACTTGCATCAATGAATAGTGTATGAAATCAGCTTTCAAATGATACATTGTTTGTGAAAAGCGTATGAAATCAGCTTTCTAATGATACATTGTTTGTGAAAAAGGACAATGGATGCCTAATTTATGACCATGTGAAGGAAAAATGTTGATTGGGCCTAGAGGTGAAAAAATGGTCCACCCTTCTTAAGCACCTAGGGGCTAGGATTGGATCCTCCATGAGACCTAGTAGCTTAGCATGTTAGAAAAAATGCCACCACCCCAAATAACGGTGATCACAAGGAGTTGCTAGGGTTGCTAATGATGGGGTGGTGGGTTTGGTGGTGGCTCTATGCACTAGTCCCTCTTGAACAAAACCACAAGCCATCTTGAACCACACAAGTCAGAAGAAACTCCACAAGTACACACAAGGCACAAAATCCAAAATACACGCTCTCCAAGTACTACCACTAACAAGCAAGGAATGACCCGCCAAAATAAAGTTCCACCAAAAAGTGTTGGTCAAACAAGGCAATAAAGCCTTGCCCAAGGGAAACTTAACATCTGCCAAATTTATGTTGCAGGCATTTAAGACAATATGCAGCAAGGAATGAATGAATGTTTTTAATAATGTCCATAAGGCCAAACAACCTATGGGACCCACAGATAGCTAGCAAAGAAGGCATGCAAAGCCCAAACAAATCCAAACTGTTAAACGTCTTTCTCCTTCTCCTTTTGCATCTTGGATCTTAGATGATGTGTAACTTGATTAGGAAATATGCAACTCTTGGTATCTTTTCTTCGTCAAATAGACTACTTAAGGTGTTCACATTTAGTGTCTCAACATACTTACTCTGGATGTCATTGTAGGCTAGGCACTCGATGATGTAATGCCATTCAATCTCCACCACCCCTTGCGTGCAATATCTACACCTTCTATCTTCTCATTCCTCTTTGGGTATCATCCATCTCCCAGTTTTGCATCTAAGTTGATGTGAGTTGGTCCTCATTTGAGCAATTAGAATTTTTGCCTTCCACTTTATGTTCATTCCTATGTAGTTCTTTTGTTTATGGTCATGTGTAGGATTGAAGTGTTTGATATAGTATTCTTTTTTCCTCCCCAACTGACTTGCCCACATGTTTGCTTTGAATTTTTCTTGTACGCATTTTTTTATTTCTCCATTGTTATGCGGGCAGTCTTGTAGGTTAATACTCCATTTATTCATCCATTTAATGTTTTGTTTCATCGATGTGCTCTTCCTTCTGTCTAACTTCTCCCTCGCTGCCATTTTTGGCCAACGATGTATCTCCATGTTTTCTAACCTCCTTAAGTAGCTTAGCAATCAGAACATAGCTAATGCCTCAATAGGGAAAGCTCCCGCCTCCGCTAGGACAATCTCATATGGGATAGATAATTTAAACTTCAGACTAGTTGTAATTAAATGCTTTTATAATCTCTCTATTTGCCTCCATTTCCTTGCTGAAGTGTTGTTGCCCCATACCTCACATCCGTATAATACCACCGGAACCACAAGAAGCCCAAAAAGAGTTTTCTTAGTTTTCCAATCTCATAGTTTTTCTCTTCTACATCTATTTTGGGGTGAGTATAAGGATTTCCATCCTCCTTGGATCCTTTTTGTTCTACAAGTTTACTAGTTGAGTTTATTGTAGAAATCTAGGCCAAGGTACTTATATTCATTGACCACTTGTAAGGTGTTTCCCTCAAAGACAAATTCTCTATGGGCCTTCTTTCTTTTCAAGGTAAAGATCATGACCTTGGTTTTGCTAGTGTTCACTTGCATCCCCACCTCTTGGCAAAATTGTTCTAGAGCCTTCAAGTGTTCTTTCAAATCTTGTGTTGTTTTTGCCATTCAAACAAGGTCATCAGCATATAAAAGCAGCTTGATTACATAGTTGGTCAAACGAACTCCCCCACCCCCAAACTTGTCTATCCATTCCTCTAACTTGTCAATGTATAGCCCAAATAGGGTAGGAGATAATGGGTAGCCCTGCTTGACCCCAATGTCACTTTTATCATTCTGATAGTCCCTATTTTGTTTGTAACTTAACCCAAACTTGGTCATACAATCTATGAACAACAACTCTATATTGTACTGAAATTTCCAACTCTTCCATTTTACTCCACAATTTGCCTCTACCTGTACCGTGTCAAAAGCTTTTTTGAAACCCACAAAATAGCAAAAGAATTCCCCTCCTTGTTTATCCCATACCTTCTCAATCAAATGTCTGATTGTTATGCAATGATAAATGGTAGAATACTTTGGTCTAAAGCTCACTTGCTCATTGGCTCTCTTTCCCTCCTTTTCAGCCCAACTACCTTTCTATCATGCTCCCAAAAAGTTTACTGAAGAGAGGATCGATCATTATAGTGTGGTAATTTGAGGGGTTATTGATGTCACCACTTTTGAGCAAGGGGATGACCACACTAGTTGACCAATTTGTTGGAAATCCAGTTTGGATGACTCCATTGAATATAATTCTTTTGATGTGAGGCGTGAGGATTTTTGATCCCCACCTTAAATGTTTTGCTTGTATGCCATCTATGTCTCGAACTTTACCCACTGCAAGTTTTCGAATTCCTTCTCTAATATTGTCTGAGGAGAAGATTTTACTTCTTGATCTAATCATCAGAGGGCTATCATTGTCTTGATCTCTCTCATATAGTTGCTTTGCATATTCTAGCCATTGAAGATTTGTGATATTATTTTCTTTGCCTGTGTCTCTTTGCTACAACTCTTTCCAAAAGCCCCTTGGATTTTGTCTCCCAAGCTTATTCAATTCTTTTCTTCTTGTTCGCATGTACTCCTCTTTTTTCATTCTCACTAGTTTTGCATATTCCTTGTTGTTACCTTTGTATTTTGACCATTTTCTTTGCTGCCTTACATTCTTCATCATACCATGGGTTTGCGGGGAAGCTATTCTTATTGTCCTTTTTAGGTCTAGACCTTTTGCATGAGTTGAAAGCCTTGATAATTATAGATGTCAACTTTACGCTACCGATAAATTCCTTGTTTGAATTGACCAACCCATTGACACCCTCTTCTTACAGCTGAATTTTTTAGCATTGTTTGAAAGATTTCTTAATTTTCTTGTGTCTAAGAGGAAAAAACAATATAAACCCACCCTCGGACCACAACTCAGCTAATAAGGAGCACATTCACCACTGAGGATCTGGATAAATCTGCGAGTGAAGATTGAATCACCATGGGTCAACCACATAAGTCAGCCAATCAATGCAGGTCCTCCACGTTGGATCACAATGCGAAGTCAGAAACGATAAGGCCATGATCTCCCTCCACGAACCAAACAATGAATAAAGATGAAAGCTCAGTCAACGAACTTGCTTTTCATTAACACGGACTCTCCACTATTGAAGGTGTCCCCTTTAAATAGGCCACAACAACAAAATCTCGCTTGACTATGCACAGACGAAAGACTTTACAAACCTTGAGCTGCTCTTACTGTTGGTCACAATGAGAATAAGAGCTCGCCTATAGGCCATGATGGAGAGCAAATGCAAGCTCATCACAAAGTTGATAGGGTCACTGCAATAACTGTCAAAAAACGTACACCCTTACAGATCCAGTGAGTGGACAAAAGAAAGGTCGACCAACTGGCATATAAAACATCATCTGCAGAGAGGATTCATGGGTAAATCCATGACCAAATACTTTCAACGTGGGCCATACATAGATGAAACCATTGACAAAAAATAGGAGATCCACCTCTACTCCATGCAAACATGCTGGTGCACTAAAAACAACGACCTCAAAATAATGAGATGCCTTTGCCAAACTAGACTCCATGGGTTGCAGGAGATACAAACTGTGACCACTGCAAATGCTTACAGACCACTGTTGAGCAAAATATGGGCCAATAACTTTCAATGCCTACAACAAATGAAAAATTGTAGTATCTTCATAGACCCACACAGGCCTGTCAAAGAAGCCATTCAGATGTTGACAGTGGGTGCAATGGGTGCCACTCACAAGGCACCTAAAACTTCTATTTCCATGGATCTGCAAATTCTTCACATGGAACTCATCAGGCAAAGACCAAAAAATGTCGACAAAAGTGCTCAGGCCATCGACAAAACATGACCTATGAAATGTAATCGAGCTATAGCCAATTGTGAATCCCTTCAAAATAGTGTCGCCCAAATGAAATGTATAGGGGAAGAGCACAGTAGTCGTCATAGCTAACTTCGCGCATTTATAGATCCTAAACGATACATTGGATTTTGAATTTTTTTTTTGGTTGACTTCGTATGCGACTTAATGGCTTAAAGCTATTGATCTGGGTTTTGGGTAGTAATGATGCACGTTGTGGTATCAGTTATGCTCACAAGGGTTAAAAAGTACACATTTCAAAGTGTCGCCTATACCTGACTAAAGATGTTCCAGTAACCATCCACTCAAAATCACCACTACTTGTTGACAAATGTCCCAATAGTTTTGCACAAATGTTCCAATAGTGGTGCACAAATGGGCCAATTATGAACAAAAAATTACAAAAACTGATTGCCTATTGGTACAAATTTTTTTTATAAATGTTGTTTTCACTATGACGGCTATTGGGGGGTCACTATGACAATAAGATGGCAGCTATTGGAACTATGAAGGCTATTGGTACTCTTCCTCTATAGCCTAGCTTCCTCAATAAAGCTGACAACTTATAAATGCACCCGAAAAGCATATATTGATTTGCCAAACAAAAGGAGAAGATCCAAAGTGCATTCCTTGAAGATAATGATCAATTGTCGAGTCATGATGTTGAGTCAGAGATATCGTATCTCCGTTTTTTGCCATTTTTTTTTATAAATAAAACAACAGTATGAAAACTATTGCGAAACATTGGTTTTTAGTTTTAAAACAGTCTTTCACTATTTTGTAGTTTTAAGATTTGTTTTATTGTTTTTTCCTTTGATCGATGTAGGAAATCAGAAGTCTATAAAAGCAATGCTATTGTAATGTAATTCAAGATTTTAATAGTTCTGAAAAATTATTTATAGCTTTCTTCTTTTCAATTTTGTTTTTTAATGTGTATTAAATTTTTTGATCTTTCATTTGGTATCAGAACAAGTTGCAAGAAATTTGATTGTGCAGGTAGCAAAGTCAGAGTAGCAGTTATCTTCAGATGGCTAATAGGAAAGATTTAGCATTTCAGCTTCCATTGTTTACTAGAGAAAACTATGATAATTGGAGTATCAAGATGAAGACCCTACTATTATCCCAAGATCTCTAAGGATTAGTGGAAGGTGGATACACAGAACCTGCAGATCAGAATACATAAAATACATGGACACCACAACAGAAAAATCAGTTGAAAGAAGATAGAAAGAAGGATAACAAAGCTTTTTTCACCATTCAATCTGCCTTGATGTGTCAATCTTTCCTCAAATTGGCAGTATGAAAAAAATCAAAGGATGCATGGTAGGCTCTAAAAATGGCATACCAAGGTACATATAAAATCAAATTGGTAAGACTTCAAACTTTTCAAAGAGAATTTGAAAATTTGAGGACGAAGGAATCTGAGTCCATTCATGAATTTATTACAAGGACTCAAGGTATTATGAATCAGCCTAGCACTCAAGGTGAAACTATATCAGACCTGAAAATTGTAGAAATTTTTTTGAGGTCTCTTCCTCCTAAATTTGACCTAGTAGTAGTTGCTATTGAAGAAAGTAAAGATCTAATTACTTTCAAAGTTGCAGAGTTAATTGGTTATTTGCAATCTCATGAGGAGCGTATGTAGCGTTCTACAGAAAGTTTTGTGCAAGCTTTCCAATCTTCTATGACTATAGAGGAAAAGTCCAAATCTCCTCCCTCTCACACTACTAAATTTCAAGATGAATCTTCTGGTAATAACAGAGGAAGAGGTAGAGGAAGATGAAGAGGAAATAATAGAGGAAGAGGACAAATTTCTATTGATCGAAGGAGTATTCAGTGCAAAGATTGTGAAAGGTATGGGCACTATGAATTTGAGTGCAGGAAGAAGAAATCTAACTTGAATGAGTCAAGAGCTAGTTATGTAGAAGAGTCTTCTGATGCAAAGAACTCTACATTCTTTGCATGCAATTTGGTAAAAGACCACCAAGAGGATGTCTGGTTCTTGGACAAAGGCTGCTCAAATCATATGACAGGTAAATCTAATTTCTATGTCAAATTAGATGATTCAATGAGAAGTAAAGTTAAATTTACAGATGATAAGGAGGTTGATGTAGTGGGAAAAGGTACCCTTGCAGTCAAGACTAAGCAAGGAGACACTACACATATACATAATACTTTATTTTTGCCAAAGTTACAACATAGTCTTTTGAGTATAGGACAACTTCTAGAAAAGAACTATAAAGTTGTATTTGAAGATATAGTTTGCAAAATCTTTGATAAATCTAATAAGCATCATCTTGTAGTAAAGATTTATATGATAGAGAATAGATTGTTTCCTCTCAAATTGGTTTCTATTAAGTTGCATGCACTCAAATCAACCATAGATGATTCATAGTTATGGCATCAATGATATGGACATCTCAATTTCAAGGGCTAACTTTGTTGAATAAGAAGAATATGGTGAGAGGGCTTTCTCCAATCAAGGCAAAATAAGAAGTTTGTTTAGGGTGTGCACTTAGCAAACATCATCGAGAAAGTATTCCGGTGGGCAAATCTTGGAGAGCCAAATCTCCTCTAGAGCTTGTGCATGTTGACATCTATGGTGACATGCAAGAGCCATCATTGGGTGAGAATCTTTATTTTTTAACCTTCATTGATGATTACTCTCACCACACTTGGGTTTATTTTTTGAAGCAGAAATATGAAGCCTTTGCATGCTTCAAGAATTTTAAAGCAATGACTGAAAAACAAAGAGGGTATCCTGTCAAGATACTCAGAATAGATAGAGGGTGAGAGTTTACTTCTAATGAGTTTTCTGATTTTTGTTTTAAGAGTGGCATACAGAGACAACTTACTACCGCATATACACCTCAACAAAATGGTATCACTAAAAGAAAGAACCGTAGCATTATGGAAATGGCACGAAGCATGTTGCAGACAAAAAATCTTCCAAATAGTTTTTGGGGAGAAACAGTTGCCACTACAGTGTATATTCTCAATCGTAGTCCCATGAAAGCAGTTCAAAATCTCACTCCAAAGGAAGCTTGGGGTGGTCACTAGCCTTCATTGGTTCATCTTTGCATCTTTGGATGCTTGACATATGTGCATATTTCAGATCAAAAGCAGAAGAAGTTGGATCCCAAATCCCATATTTGTATCTTTGTGGGCTACTCTACTGCAACTAAAGGCTACATATTTTATAATCTAGAAAGAAAGCAATGTATAGTTAGTCGGGATGTGATTTTTGATGAAAGCAGAGTATGGCAGTGAAAAAATGATGTGCAGAAAATCCATCAATAATCATAAATATGGAAGATAATAGTGTTCCTCCTCCTCTCCCCACAAGCTCAAGTGGAAGTTCAAGCTCCAGTTCCAGTCCTCCAAGCTCACCTAGTTCTTCAAATAGCACAAACTCAGGTAAAGATTCACCTCCACCATCACCTCCAACATTCATTCCAAGAAAGGTACGAAATTTGGTTGATATTTATCATTTAGGTGTGCCAATATAAATCCAATTGTTAATTTTTCTTTGTTTAGTACAATTCAAGATGAACCCTATGTGTATGAAGAAGCAGTGAAAGAACCCATATGGGTTAATGCTATGAATGATGAGATGAATTCCATTCATAAAAATAATACTTGGGAATTAGCTCCACTTCCCAAAGGTAAGTAGGTGATTGGTGTGAAATGGATATACAAAGTGAAATATCATGCAAATGGTTCAGTAGAATGACATAAGGCAAGACTAGTTGCCAAAGGGTTTGCACAAACTCCTAGAGTGGATTATGCAGAAACTTTTGCTCCAGTGGTTAGACTTGATACAGTCAAGATTATATTGGCTATTGCAACACAATATAAGGGGCCAATATTTCAGATGGATGTGAAATCAACATTCCTTAATGGTTACATAGATGAGGAGTATATGTGGAACATCCTATGGGTTATGAAGTTCCAGAAAAAGAACACTTAGTCTACAAGTTGAAGAAAGCTCTTTATGGGTTGAAGCCAGCTCCTCGTGCTTGGTATGCTAGGATCGACAGTTATTTCATGAAGAAAGGATTCAATAGAAGCCACTTAGAGCCCACCTTGTATGTCCAACACATTGGTAATGATATTCTCATAGTTTGCCTTTATGTTGATGATCTTATTTATACAAGTAATTGCAAAGCTCTCATGGAGAAGTTTAAAGAATAAATGAAAAAAGAGATTGAAATGTCAAATCTGGGACTCATGCACTATTTTCTTGGTGTGGAAGTACAACAAACATCACAAGGTATATTTATTTCCCAAACCAAGTATGTTGTTGATTTATTGAAGAAATTTAACATGGTGGCCTGCAAAGCACTTGCAACACCCATAGCCCTTGGTGAAAAACTAACCAAGGAAGATGCTAGTCCCAAGGTTGATGCAACTCGGTATAGGAGTTTGGTTGGTCGCCTAATATACCTCACAACCACTAGGCTTAATATTATGTATTATGTGAGCCTCGTCTCTCGGTTCATGCAAGATTCATATGAGTCACATTGGTGGGCTACTAAAAGAATCATGAGGTATGTAAGTGGTACACAAAGTTTTGACATTCAGTATCCTCCCATTGAAAAGTTTGAGCTAGTTGGTTACACAGATTCAGATTGAGTTGGTTCAGTGGATGATAGGAAATCTACATCTAGATATGTTTTTTCGTTTGACTCTGGAGTTGTATCTTGGAGTAGTAAGAAACATGCAACAATGGCTCTTTCTTCAGTAGAAGTGGAATACATGGCAACTTCATCAACAAGTTCTCAAGTAGTATGGATAAGAAGGATATTGACAGATCTACATTTGGTTCTTGAGCATCCAACCACCATCTATTATGATAACAATAGCACTATTGCCATGACAAAGAAGCCAATGTTTCATGCCAGAACGAAGCACATAGAGATCCGACATCATAACATTCATGACTTGGTTCAAGATGGACAAGTGGAGTTGCAGTTTTGTCCTTCATCTGAACAAGTTGCTGATATTTTCACTAAAGCTCTCCCAACCACAAGTTTTATTTCCTTCAGACGTCAGTTGGGACTTACTTCCATTCATCATTCAGGGGAAGATTGAAGATAATGATCAATTGTCGAGTCATGATGCTAAGTCAAAGATATCATATCTTTGTTTTTTGCCTTTTATTTTTTTAAATAAAACAACAGTATGAAAACTACTATGAAACATTGGTTTTTAGTACTTTTAAAACAGTCTTTCACTATTTTATAGTTTTAAGATTTCCTTTATTGCTTTTTCCTTTGATCGATGTAGGAAATCAGAAGTCTATAAAAACAGTGCTATTGTAATGTAATTCAAGATTTTAATATCAATATTATCAGTTCTGAAAAATTGTTTGCAGCCTTCTTCTTTTCAATTCTGTTTGTTCTGTGTATTAAATTTAAAAATCTTTCAGTCCCAAGGGTGGCTGTCTTCGCAACTTAGAAATATCCAACACGTACCCAAATGTGTTTATCACAACACTACCATGTGCTCAAGGGCTTACAAGCTTCATGCCTCAACATGTACTACATGTTGTGGGCTCCATGGATCATGAGCGAGATCTGATGAAAGAATATACTGGTCAACCAAAACAACGTCGTCCAAATTCAATCAAGTCATCATACTTATGGATTTGAATTAATATAGCATGCAAGGTCCTTGGTAATGCATGAAACCAATTAGAAGTGAAGACATGACCACAAATGACAACAAACATCGAGTTAAGTGACTAATCCATCCACCAATCGCAAATTCACAAGCCACCAAACATACAGTTAGTCAAATGAAGGGATGACATAGTTGCTAATAAGATAACCACTTTATGAAATCACACAACTATATGAGCCTTCTGTGGCAGAAGCCAACTCCACACGTGGGCTCCAAATCAAGTGTTACACAGGAAAACGACCCCTTTACAAAGGAAGAAATGTGTACAAAATGTGTGAAACACTAACCAAACTTAGCAATAAAGAGATCCGCAAATAATCCATGCGCAAATGGTGATGAAGTTGTTGCACAAGAAAGAATCCTTGCCAACATTAACACAACAACCAAACAAGACGCTAATCTCAATGAAGGAAATGAGTTAAACACCTCACACTTTCACATGCTAGCCTCCAAGTACACAGTGCCCAGAATGACCAGGACACAAGCAAATTTGCCAATGTGAAAATCCTGGCAAAGGAATTGAGGCTGATTTAGGGTAAGGGAAACCTACTCAATAAACAATCAATCCCAAGACCAAGGTATGGGCTTAGCAAAGGACCAAAAACAAACGAGCCTCCAATAGCTGACACTACTATTAAGGAGACTAAATCTGCAAATTTGATGCAAAGGCCGATTGCTAACAAAGAAGAAAAAGCATGTGTCGGCCTATAGATCTAATGCAATCTGTAGACTACAAAACACACGAACTTCAAAACTGATTAAAATTCTAGATCACAAACACATATCTACATAATAATGTTGAGCATCAAATGTTAACAAAGCTCTCAGCTGAAGACCAAAACCATCGGGAGAGAGCACTTCCAGTGGTACCTCAAAACTTAAAAAAGATGAACACTATCAAAACAGGAAGGAGCTGCAAGACTTTTGGCTTTGATATCATGTAGTGTGTCCACCTAATCCAAGAGTCAATTTGTAGAACATCCTCGATAACTAAGAGATTCAACACATGAGATTATATTAAGTTAAGAGGTGAGTAAAAATGTATAATGACCCTTGCTTAAATAGGCAAGAGCAGGTGATGAGAATACATAGGATTTGGACAAGTGTTTCCATCTGGAAGAAGTTAAGAGTTGAAATATAACTCAGTAGTTATCTATCTACTTAATAAATATTGTTACCTAAGTTAAACTTAAGTAAATCGTAAATAGTAAAAACTATTTATGACAACACTTTGTTTCTCTAGGAGGCAGCATGTTTGTTTGCCCTCTTTGTGATCTGTTGGCTTCCATAACTCTTAGAGCCTTTTTTGTGGGTAAGCTTTGTTATTGGTTGAGGCTTCTCTTAGGTTTTCAGGTGTTGTTCAGCCTTGCAAGCTTTTTTGGAGCCCTATGGTCTTTGGTTTGTAGTATTTTTTATTTTTTGGGTTATGTTGTCCTCTCCTTGGTCTTTTTCTCTACTATTCCTATGAAGGTGGAGTCCTCTCCTATTGAGGTGTAGAGTCTTTGGGCGGGAAAGACTAGGGCTTGGTTGTCATGACTACTTTTTTCCTCTTCTTTTGACCCTTTCAAGGTGGTGGAGTCTCCTATTTAGGTAGAGATTGGCTATGTGGGAGAGGTTGGAATCTCTTGGTTGGAGTATTTTGCTACCTAGTTCCAAATCTGTGGCTACTTGGGAGCTAGGGAGGCTTGGTTTTGGCTCTTCTTTCTATTAGTTTCTCCCTCTACTTTCCCTATTGAGGTGGGGGCTTCTTCTATGGCAGTGGAGATAGTATATGTTGGAGAGGTGGGGATTTTCTATAAGGGGCCCTATGCTATTATTTTCTTGATGGTTATGAGAGTCATTCCAAAACCCATGGTGTTGGTTTGGGGACCCTACAAAAGCCCCTTATTGCTGCCCTTCCTCATGGCTCTTTCTTTTTGGGAGGTGTAGGGACTGTCTATTTCTTGGAAGGTTATGGGAGCCTTTATAAAACCCATTATTTTGGAGTGTATTTTTTATGTAATATCTTTTTGTTACTAGAGATGATAGTTATAGGATCCTTGCCAAAACCCATGTTTTAGGTTATGAGAGCCTTGCAAAACTCTTTGTTAATGTGTATCTAACATTTTTTATTTGATGGTAGGCCTTGTGGGTGTCTCAACCAAATCTTTGATGCCTAGTTGTTAATGTTTGGTTGTTCATAGGCTATTGGTAGTCTTTGGTGTACCTTTTAGCATTATAGATTCTTGCTAAGTCTAGAGGGTTTTGGGTCCCTTCATAACCTATTGTAATAGGTTTCAAGTCCCCTCAAAATCCGTTTGACCCTTAATCAAAAAATATTATTATTATTTATATAGATTAGTTGTATTTAAATTGTTATGAAATCATAAATATGTATTTATAACATTTCTTTCACAATACTTTTAAAATAAATATTTATAACTTTAAACAAAACTTCAACTACACTTTGATCCATAAAGCTATGAAACTTAAAATCAATTAATAAATCAAATATATAATATCATCACAATTTTTAATATCAACTATAAAATAAAATTTAATTGCATTTATATAATTTCACTATAAAATTTAAAATAATCATTTCATGCCAACTCATCTATTAATTGCACAATAAATTATTTACCTATTTATCAACTATAACTACTTTTATTTCAAGACTATAAAGGCAAGTATTCACCACTATGTGGCACATGTTTTGGTGGAAAGTGGAGTCACATTTTCCCTTTGCAACTTAATATGTAAATGTGAGGTGTAATTCAATTGATCATGCATAATAATTATTTTTAAAATAAATTTAATAAAATTGCACTTGTTTTTGGTAGAAAGTGGAGTCATGTTTTCCCTATGCAACTTTATATGTAAATGTGATATATAATTCAATTGATCATGCATATCAATTTTTTTTTAATGAATTTAATAAATTTGCATTTGGAACTTGACTTACAACCACTTGGTACTATGAATCACAACTTTTCAACTTACATATGACTTAGAAGACTAAATGTTCACCCCCTTTGAAATGATAACCTGGGTAAGTGGAGTGTTATAAATTGGCATACAACATTGGGCAAAGCACAATTATGCCTAGAAGCTGAAAAAAAATCACAATAATGAATGATGCAAGGTTAGGCTTAGCGTTCATTTAGCTTTACATTCACAATAATGAATCACGCAAGGTTAGGCTTAGGTCTCATTTAGCATTACATTCAAATTAGGTTTACTCATGATGAAAGTGATGATCTAACTAGCATACCCATATTTTAAAAACTCTATGTAAAATATGCTAAGAGATATCAAGTTTTAAATTTTTTGACACTCATAAATAAGAATAAACCACCATAGTTACTATCAAGAATTAATTGACTATAAAACTTCATCTCTTGCCATTTTTAGAACTATGCTCCAACTTCATGCCTTACAATAAAGAAATAATTTGCATCTCCATTTCAAAATTTAAATTGAAATAAAGATTGTCACGAATTCTTTTCTTGTGGATTAATAATCAAAATGATAAGGAAACCCTCTCAAAGAAAAGAAAGAATATTAACACTTAGGAAGTCACTAAATTATTTTATTAAAAGTTTAATTAAAATTTAAAAACTTTTCAATTTCAATTTAAATGAAGCTCGATTTTTGTTATTTATCACAAAAAATTAACATTATATTTAAAACCTAAAACTATATTTATACTCCATTGATCCATACAAGAAAATACATCTAAAGTAAGTGAAAAAAATAAGGAAAGATTTTGAAGGGCATGACAAAACTTGTGAGTTGAAGAGTGGGTTTAGGAAATAAATGTATTAGTGTCTCTTTGACTATCACCATTTAGCTACACACCCGCAATCTGCAAACATCTACACATAGGGATCAATTGGCTCTAGACAATGACAAATTTGAAAGATGTCATTGAGACATATTAAGAGACTATGTTTTACCATCTCCTTTAAATTATCTCCAAGTTCTTACATTATCAGGGTTCATTAATGCAACATACCTAAGCTCCACAATCTCTCTCATAGCAAAACAACCTTCACCCTTAAATCTTTTGAGAAATTAAAATTGAAAGTATTATGTAGCCTACAATACATGAACACTCCATGCCTTAATGGGTTCCTCGATTTCAAATTGCATGTCATTGCTAGAGACTAAGAGTTTAACCACAAATTCTATAAAAAGCGACAAACTCAAAACTATTAACATAATTAACCAGACAAAGACTACATCAAATCTATCATAAGAGAAAAACATGCAGAGAGTACATAGTATCCATTTATCCAATAGCCACCTTCACACTTACGAAATTGATTTGAGATACAAAATACCAACTATAATTTACAAAAATTTGTTACACTTGCATAATACTAGGTCATGATTTTCTCAATATGTGAGAGTAATCATTTGTTCAATTTTTAATGGAGACTTGTCAATTGAATTCAAAGCCATTATACTTATCTTATCCTATTTTGTGTTTGGTGTTTTGTAGGTAAAACGAGGTAGTGGAAGGCATTGCCATTTTTTATTGCATAAGAAGAAAATAACATCTAGATTTTCATTTAAATGATAGGACAAGAAAAATTATGTAAAAATATGGATAGATTTCATTATTAAAACAAATATTTTATTTTTTCATTATTCTATTATTATATTTTAATTGGTAAATTGGATTATTATATTAAAAAAATCATGTTTGCAAATAAAAAGTTGCATCATTAAATTCAAATCAAATTTAATATGAAATATCAAAATCTTTTAAATAGAAACATGCTCAAGCTTTCCACATTATATGCAGAAACTAAAAATAAATCAACTCTAATGTGAAATTTCAAATCTAGTTTTTTCTTTATCATTAGAAATTAAAAAATAAATCAAATCTACAATAAATTTTCAAATCCAATGTGAAATTAAATGTTCTAAATAGAAAGATGTCCATATTATTTACTTTCTTTATTATTAATTTTTTATTTTTGTGAAATTTGAAACAAAAGAAAAAGTAGGAGTAATTATATAAGGATGTCAATTTTAATCAAATAGTTGAAAAGATTATGTAAAAAATTTAATTAGTATTTGGTTATTATATTATTAAAATCATATTTGCAAATAGAAAGTTGCAGTGATTAAATTCAAATCAAATTTAATATGAAATAACAAAATCTTTAAATGGAAACATGCTTAATCCGATTTTTGCTTTATCTTTAGATTTTAAAAACAAATCAAATCCAATATGAAATTAAGTTGTAAATAGAAGCCTACTCATATTGTCTACTTTCTTTATTATTAGTTATTTTGGTTTTCTTGACTCATGTTGTGGAGCAGGTGACCCCATGGAAATTAAAATGGCTATTAAAATAGCTGCTTACTTTTATGCAATCCTTTTAAATCATTTTTGTAAATGAAATTATTAGCAATATTTTTACAAATAAAAATTGTAGGCAAATAGAAAGGAGAGGAAAAAAATATGGTAAAGCCACATGTCAGTTTTAGCACACTTCTTATTTCTAGTTCCCTTTTTTCAAATTCAATAAGCAGCTGTCATTCCACTAAAATAAGAGGGGAAGATTTTAATGGAACATTCTGACTGCTTAAATTTAAGTAGAAAATGTTGATAAGCAGCCACATAAGAACATGGGGTAAGAAGATTTGAGCTAGGTAGCAGGGTTCAATGAGTTTTGTTTTGGGACTATACTTTTGCCAACTTCTTGGCCTTTTTGGATCATTGGGTGAATTTTAATCTTTGGGCGTTTTCGTCAATGAGGGCTGTGGGAAGCTACAACATTAGACGTAAAAGGGCTTTTGAATTAAGTTGAATCAGATGTAATGGAGATTTCAATTGATAGATTGAGCTACTTGCCTGAGCATCTATTGTGCTGCAACATTCTTTATCTCCCTTCTCTAAAAGACGCCATTCGCTCCTCCGTCCTCTCCACTAGATGGAGACACCTCTAGAAGCATATTCCATGTCTCCATTTCTCAAATGACTTTTTTGAATCACTGAATTATCCAGACGAAGTGCGAAGTGACTACTTAGAATATACAGTTGATAATATTCTTCGCCGCCATCGCGAATACTTAGGATACCTAAAACATACAGTTGATAATATTCTTCTCCGCCATTCTGCCAAGCTTGAAAGTTTTAGTTTTTATTTTGTGCAGTCATTGAGAAGAGTTAATGTTGATAAAATTGCAGAATGGATTAATTGTGGAGCTGCTAAAGGAGTTAGACATGCGGAGCTTGTCATCTACATTCCCAGAATAGAAATTCATATACCACCTTCTCTTTTTGATTGTCATTCCCTAGCGGATTTGGAGATTGCAGGTTTTACATTTTCAGAAATACCCACTGACTTTGGGGGTTTCCTGTCCCTTAAAAAATGCTCTTTTTCTAGAATTGAAAATTTGATTGATGACAAGCTTCAACAGCTCATAGCATTATGCCCGCATCTTCAGAAATTGGTGCTGGAAGGTTGGTTTCAGTTAAAAAATTTAAGAATTAGGGCTCCAGGTCTTGATAGCTTGAATTTGACAGGTTGCAGTTGGATAGAATCATTGATGTTGGGATATGACATGACTGTCTATCTTCCCCAGACTCTTCATTTCATATCTGAATATGATTATATAATGGCTGTGTGCAGCCCATGTAAAGAGAGTAGATTAATGAAGTGATTCCCTGCCTTGAGTGTGGATGTAGGCAAATTTGTTGAACCACGATAAATCGTGTGTTGTCTTTTCTTATTGCTTTATTCTATTTCTGTTATCGTATTTTTCTCTGCTCCTTCTAATCTTTACAATTGGCATTAGAGCCATGTTGGCTTGAGCAGAGATGGAGGAAGAAGGAGAAGGTGTATCCGCAGCATACATGAGCAAGAGTTCGCAAGGTTAAAATCTAGCAGGTTGGTTGTAATGTGAGTTTCACAATGGAAGCAGGGTGTCACAGTACATGGTTGTGCCGGTTGGTCTTCACGGAAGAGATTGTTGGAATGTGAAGCCCCAGCAGTCACATGACTATCTACCTTCCCCAGACTCTTCATTTCATATCTGAATATGATTATATAATGGTTGTGTGCAGCCCATGTAAAGAGAGTAGATTAATGAAGTGATTCACATGACTGTCTACCTTCCCCAGACTCTTCATTTCATATCTGAATATGATTTAATTTGCCTACATCCACACTCAAGGCAGGGAATCACTTCATTAATCTTCTCTCTTTAAATGGGCTACACATAGCCATTATATAATCATATTCAGATATGAAATGAAGAGTCTGGGGAAGGTAGGCAGTCATGTGACTGTTGGGGCTTCACATCCCAACAATCTCCCCCGTGAAGACCAACCGGCACAACCATGCACTGTGACACCCTGCTTCCATTGTGAAACTCACATTACAACTAGCCTGCTAGATTTTAACCTTGCGAACTCTTGCTCACGTACGTTGCGGATACACCTTCTCCAAATCAAATCAGACTCCTCAAAATCTAATAGCCGAACATCTTGACTTACTACTTTCGCAGGCACAAACATACCCATAAATTCATAACCGAAAACACCACTTTCGATAGATTCATAATACTCTCCATCAAGGGCTCTTGTTTCTGTGCTCCCCCGTGACAGGGCATGGTCGAAAATAGAAACTCCAAAATGATACCCTACAGGCACCAACTTCACCAAATCATTGTACTGATTAAGTAACGCCTTCACCTATTCCAGCTCTCCCTCAACATTAGAGTGTTTATTATCTACATGGGCAACATCACTTGTCAGGGCTTGAATTATCCACTTCACCAATGGAGGGGAAGAACAAAGAAGCCATATGTAAAGAAGTCATTTCATTTTCTGCAAAGCGAAACCATTCGACAGGAGATTTAGAATCGCTTGGATAGCGGTATCAACAGGCAACAAAACCGTTACATTCAAATCTGGTTTGGGCCTCCTGAAGCGTAAACAGTTGCTATTAACCTCATCTCTGAATACAGCCTCCCACGACCTTGCTGCCAAAATCATTGAATCTGCAAACTTGTGTTTAACGTAAAAAATAAACAGACTACCCAAAGGATCAAACAAAATGCCAAGGAACTTTGTCATAAATGCAATGCCTCCCAAATAGTCAGTTGTGCCACGACCTTGCAGCTTCTCACTGTCAATGTTTAAGTGGAATGAATCAAATTCCCAATCCTTGGGGTTAGCATGCACGATGTCCATTTGGGAGCCAATAAATAAAATTAGTTTGTTCTCAGTCCTTAGATTCTCAACAATAAAATTCCCTAGTCCTTGCACATAACGTATGTGTTGAACTATCGAAGGGCCACCATTTCCAACGATGTAAGGATTCATAGTTTCTAGCTCCTCTACTTCAATCCTATTCTCCACGAACTACCCAAGGATTATATGCCCCACCATCAGCTCCTCATCCTTCACCATCGACATTTGACAATTTGGCAGCATCCGCTCCATGATCCACAAAATTGTCTGTGTAGAAACTGACACATTTTTCACCAAGGAATCGGGGATAAACAATCTTTCGCGCATGTAGTTCTTAGTGTCAAGCAAGGGGAGAGTTTTGCCCTGAACCTTCTCAAGCTCCGAAGCCTGTGCGTCCGTTAGCATCACTGGAAAACTGCTAGACACGTCTGCTTCCTAGCGCTCAAGAAATTCATGAAGGACATGCTTCTCAGACTCCTTTGAATCTACCACAAAAATGTGCAAAGGCTTCTCGTTATTCTGCTCATAATCCTCATTGACACAATCATCAATATCCATCCAATCAGGTTGGTGAACCATATCTCCCTTCTCTCCTTGTGACGCCTTAAAACATTTGGTGTAATGCCCATTGTCCTCAGCTTCCGTTAATGGACGGTTCTGCTTCAAACCACAAAACTGTCTTTTATTTTGCACTTCTTTATCCAGGTCCATAGGCTCATAGGCTTCTATGAAATTATTTGTGCAAAGGTTGTCATCATCATGGGAGTGCCTCTTTATTTTTGCCAAGGCCATGTCATCTGCAGAGATCTACTCTGCTACCTTACTCCAATCTACACCCTCCTCATCCTAGGAGTCCACAACAGATTCAACTTGGGTCTCCGACGACATACACTCTTCATCCCGCAATCTCTTGAGTTCATCCTCTTCAACAACAACCTCTTTTCCAACATCTTTCTGCTCAAAAATTTCAGCGTCTATACAGGGACTATCATGACGTTCAACCTTCACCACATGAATGCAAATAACCTTTCGGCCATTAACAGTTTGGCCAATAAGCACCAAGGCTAGCTCAAGGGGAGAGCAAATAAGAATCCCAACATCCTTTTCTTTCGCTAGATTCTCCTCTTCAACTGAGTCCCCCTCTTTCTTCCAGCCATCCCACCAATGTACACGGTGCTTGAAGCATAGTTTTACATGGAACGTAAAACTGTCATAGAAGTTATAAGTTTTACCTTCTCCTTCTTCCTCCATCTCTGCTCAAGCCAACATGGCTCTGATACCAATTGTAAAGAATAGAATGAGCAGAGAAAAATACGATAATAGAAATATAATAAAGCAATAAGAAAAGACAACACATGATTTATCGTGGTTTGACAAATTTGCCTACATCCACACTCAAGGCAGGGAATCACTTCATTAATCTACTCTCTTTACATGGGCTGCACACAGCCATTATATAATCATATTTAGATATGAAATGAAGAGTCTGGGGAAGGTAGATAGTCATGTGACTATTGGGCTTCACATCCCAACAATTGACAACAGACTGTCCTCGACTGGTCAAACTTGAAGTGTTGAATTGTGAGAGGCTATTTAAAATCATTAAAAACATTATCTTTTATGCCATGTCTAGAGATCTCACATCCTCCTTTTCTTACCCTACTTGGCAGTTTTCCTGATCTTGAAGAACTGAAATTAGCAGCCATCTTCTTTGAGGTTAGTAATTTCTTTTGTTTTTAAGCTCCGGTTTGCCTTTGCTCTTCATTGCTTTGTATTATTTAGGATTTTTACAGAAGGTTCTAATATTAGACTTTTCTTTTCATATCATGTCAATACAAGGATAGATAAGATGAATGAATGTTGCAGTGTACACAAGAGGTCTCTTTCTAAAAACTGAACACATATAACAAATGTGTTTCTACCCCAAGAGGAATTGACTCAATATTTTTTATGATATTTATAGATATATCTGTGATATAAAATGGCAACTCTTACCTAAACCTCTCAAATTCTCCCATTCTGAGCAAGGATGAGTCCTATTGCCTCAAATTATTTTACTGATTTCTCATCCAATGCTCCAGTCTGGTCTGAAACTTTTGTGGGCATGCTGACCTTTATGCTGCAACTTTTATAACTGAAGATTATGGCTTCTCATTCTTATCTGGAGGGACATTTTTGTTGTTTGAATTTTGGTTTGTTATGTCTGGGATTCATGTTCACACAAGAACTTCTTAATGGAACTACTCTCATTCACATTCATGTACTAACAAATTGTTTTTGTGCTAGGAAGGTCTAAATTTGATGACTGAATGGTTGTATTTACACATTTTTGTCATAAGTTACAATAACTTACACATTTTTGTCATAGGTTACAATAACTTACACATTTTTGTCCTAAGTTACAGTAAAAGTTGGGGATCAAAAAGACATTTTTTGGTTGGGTTTTGGTTTGTTATGTCTGGGTTTTAGATTCTCACAAGCACTGCTTATTGACCAAGTGTGTTGTGCTAGGAACACCTAAATTTGATGGTTGTATGGTTATACATACACATTTTTTGCATAAATTATAATAAAATTTAAAATTTAAAAAAGACTGTAGGGTAAGTGCACAAAGATGGTGGTCAAAATGGGGGTATAAGTGGACACTTTTTTTTTTTTCTGAAATCAGCTGAGCCTGAACTTGGAGGGAAAATTTGAAAGTCATCCACTCAAGATATGAATATAATCAAAGAACAAATATTGTAGTACTTTGAATCTAGTTTCCAAACTACTAAACTTTTTCAAAATTGGATAGGATTAAGGGGGTCAAATCCTTCACGCACGAAAAACAGACCTTGATTTTTTCAGAAAAAACATAGCATAGTTTCTGACATGTGTATCAAAAAAGTCATAGTTAGATTTAGTATTTTGACAAATCCTTTAGCAAAAAGTGTTGGCATTTCACACTCTAGTGAGAAATGAAGGTGTTGTCATTGATGGCAACTTACTGGTAACCTTCAGACAAATGTGCAATCTTATGGCACCGGCACCAGCACCGACACCGGCAGATAGTTCACCGACAACGACAATAATGTTTACTGACATCTCAACCGACAGGATTTTGATTATTGTATTTTGTATTTAATTGTAAAATCTTTTGGTAAGCTAACAAGGCGTATTGTAATTAGACTCATATATGTATGAGGTCTTGTAAATCATTTTGAATAAGGATAGAAGCAGACATGGAGAGAATATAGCAGAAGCGAATATTGCAAAAGTAATGTGCGAATATTAAGGCAGATTTTGTATAAGGGTTTATGGTTATTACATGAGCTTAAACCGGTACTGAACCTGGCATAACAGATGTTGTTTTGTAGAAGTACATTATATTGGATTCTCATAATCCATTTTGTAAGTTAGTGAGACTTCCCTTTGAAATTAAGCAGTGAGCTTTAGGCAGTTGGCCTTCTTGCATGTGCAGACCCCTATTGTAAGTAATATCCATTCATTGGCCAGTGAGTGAATATTGTGGGTCACAAATCCCACTGAGGTTTTTCCCACACCGAGTTTCCTCGTTAAACATCTTGTGCTATGGTGTGCTTTCTATGTTGTCTTTACTATTCTTATTTACTGCATTAATTATGGTTTATCGATACACTGCTTTGGAATGCAAAATATTTAATAAGGTGAGAAAATCTATTAATTGGATAGATACTGATTCACCCCCCCCCCTTAGTATCTTTGGGAATCCTAATAATTGGTATCAGAGCCTGGTCCTCTATTTTCAAAAGCCTAACAACTTGAGGAAGATTCTGACACCAGTTTAGATGGGTAATTTGAGAAAGCAATTAAAAGGAGCACTTGCAGACTTTGATGCAAAAAAGTTGAAGAATATCAAAATTGAAGATGATCTAAAGACTGCACAGGAAATCATTCAAGGACTTCAGGAGAATCTCACTTTTGCTGGAAACAAAAGAAGAGAACTTCATGAGAAGATGCAGAGTGATGATGATGAAAAGGAAACTCTTAATGATCTTGTAAGCAAGATGAAGCAAGAAAACATGACCTTGAGAAATGAGATGCAAGATATAACTATGAGATTTTGTAAAGACATTGAAGGCAGAAAGAAGAATGAAGATGACTTGTCTAAGAGAATCAATGATGTTGCAAATGAAAATCTAAGACTAAGTCATGAAAATGATATGTTAAAGATAGATCTGATTCACTTGGAACATGATAAAACTGAACTTATGAGACAGAAGGATTTCTTGGAAAATGAGTTGGCTACTGCAAATCAACATAAAGATAAACTCAAGAAAAGTTCAGAAGAACTTGATGAGATGCTGAAAAATCAGAAACCTAATGGAGACACTAATGGAATTGGATTTGAAGTTGGTGAAAGCTTTGGTACTACAAACAATCCTGAGCACAGTAAATCGGTAAGACAACCTAATGCCTACAAATTTAATGGGAAATGCTTTAACTATAACAAGTATGGTCATAGAGAAAATTAGTGTAGATTCAGAAATAATCTGAACATTAATGCACCCACCGGTCAATGTTCGAAATGCAACAAAGTTGGTCATAATTCTGAAAATTGCAGAATGAATGTAAGATGTTATGTTTGTGGAAGATTTGGACATTTATCTAATCAATGCAGAACACAAACCGACATAGGATATGGAAAGGCTATTCAGAAAAACAATGTGAATTGTTATGCTTGTAACAAGATTGGACATATTGTAAAATTTTGTAGAAGCGAGACTTCACCGACAAATAATAAAGGACCCAGTTTGAAAGGCAATAGAGAAAGTTGAAGAAGTAAAGCAAGAATTTTCCAGACAATGGATTAGAAAGACATATCAGAATGTTGATGAGACTATTCCTTCATCGATAGAACAGAGTATTACTCCACTGGTAGAAGATTCGTCATCCAATTGAGAGATAACCCTTGGGGGTATTGCAACAAATTAAAAATCATGCAAGTTTACCCTCGGTTGATGGTGAGAAGATGAACTTCTTCTTTACTGGCAAATGTGTTAAGTTTCACTTAACCAACAAGAATTTAATGTGGTTGTTGAAGGAAATGACATTATAAATCTATGTTTTTCCCTCTTTTTCATTCACCAAGCATTCAAATTTCCTAAGAGCGCGAAAAAACCCGAGCGAAGGCATCCATAGCGAGAAGTGAAGCAAGTTCTTTCAAGCATCCAAACCTATTAGGCAGATTGAGGTATTTACCAATGGCTTCCTCCTCTACTTCTGAATTTGTTGCAAACCCTAGTGTTATTGGAGTGGTTAAACGCCCTAGGACTGTATTCAAGACTATCCCCGAAGTAGAAAAACAGGATGATACCCTAGGTGCATTTTCTAAAATCCCTAAAGGAGTTGCATATGCAGAAGACCCTAGAATTTACATACATTGCCATATTGAGGAATTAGGTTCTGAGGAAAACATGAAAATGTATAGAAATGTTATCTGTAATGAGAATGGAACTGTAAAACCCGAACATAAGGTTATCTAGACCCTAGGTTTTGTGGAAATACTTGACATCCTAGAATTTCCTAAGGAAGTTGTAAGGATTGTACTCAGTAGAGTTCATGGAGAATTCTTTTGGCTAGACTCTATTCATAAGATCACTAGAGAAGCAGTTAGGGCAGTGACAGGCGTACCTTCCACCAGTAGCAGGCCTGATAAAAGTAAGAAGGTTCCTAACAACACAGTGATGACTTTAACTAGTGCAACCTCTGACAACAGATCCCTGAGAGTTAATAATGTGAAAGATGAAACTGTTAGATTCATTAGCATGATCTTAGGATACAAAACCACACATGCAAACCGACTGAACTCAGTTTCTAATCTATGTATCAAAAGTGCATATGATATGGTCAACAATAATGCTAAGATAGATGTATGTGAATGCTTGAAGGATGAGTTGATTGACAATCTGAAGAAAATAAAAGGAGAAAAGAAACGTACTTTTAGATTTGGAAATATTCTTCTATGTCTGATGCTATTTATTACAAAAGAGGTTCCTGGTATTGACAAGAAAGATTTTGGTTTTGACATACTGGTAGGCAAATAACTGTTGGATATCTTCACCAGCATGGGAACAAACAAGGACAACAATATTGTTGAGTACTTCAATGCATTTAAAGCTAAAATGAAAACAAGGGAGAGACTACCACAGAGTGTAGTGGATAAGTACAAAAATGATATCTGTTTTGTAATCAAGAAGGATGAGATCTGGATGGAGGTAGTTCTTCCTAGAACTATTTGGGTGACATAAATGGGATATGAATTAGATGTAAACTTAATTGATATTTATGCTAAAACCCTATTAGAAGCCCATAGAGAACCGAAAGAAAAGTTCTTTGGTAATGCAGAAACTATAAAAAAAAGTGTTGAAAATAGTGTCATCTTACAACTTGATATCTATAAGAAATTCTTGATAGAAGTTGTAGATGATTTGCCTAGTGAATTATATAGGCAGCTTGATGCTAAAAGGTTAGCTATTATGGAACTAGACAAGAAAATAAAGATTGAGAAACTGTTAGTTGTTCACCCTATGAAATCAGTTGAAGAAATTGATGAATTGATCAGTGAAGCAAACAGAACAACATTTTCAAGTGGTCACCAGGATGTAAGTCTAATGGCTGGCAGAGTTAATGAAATTGCAGAAGATACAACATATAAATGGGATATTTTCTTTGTGAAGAAAGAAAAACAAGAAGAACTGAAGAGACCTAAAACATTCAAGGTATACCAAAAGGATAAGGACAAAGGAAAAGGCAAGGTAGGTGGACCACCAAATATAAAAGTGATAGATAATCTACCACCATCTTCTGACACTCCACCGATATAGTCTGACAACACACTGGCTACTAAGAGGGTGGAGACTTCACATGAGGATACAAATCCTGAATCTGAAATCTTATATACTATGAACATAGACACTTAGGAGGTCAATATTGTAGTTGGTAAAGAAAGTACTGAGGAAAAGAAGGAAGATGTTGCTACTGAGCAACCGGCTGAGAATGTTGAAACACAAGCTGAAAATGTTGAAGTTGAAACACCAATTGATAACATTGAGATTGGGGTTTGTGAAATGGTTACTAACAACACTATTGATGCAAACATTGAAAAACCAACAGAGTCAGAGATACCGGCAACAAAGAATAAAGAGAAACCAATTGAGCTACCAGTAGTGGATAGTGCAGAGGTACAGACAGAGAAACCGATAGTGGATACAACTGAAAAAACCATCAGAAAAATTGGCTGATAACACTAAAGAACAATCAAGAAAATCAACTGAAGAGAGCACAAAGAAACAAGTTGAGACATAGGTTCATACAGAGACAGTGCCACCGGCAAATGCTGAGAAGCCTAAACCTTTTCTAGTTGAAATGCAGACATACTAGAGGTCGAGACAAGCAAAGTTGCTACTACCAATGACGACATGGAAATTTTTAAGGTAATTGGACAGTCATCTGGTACTTCCATGATAGAATTCAGACCCACAAATGTGACTGAAGTGCTTTTAGATTCTATCAAGAAAATCACGGAGTGTAATGCATTGGCTTATAAGGCTATAGATGATACCATTCCTATTCTTAAGAGAATTGCACCCAAATGCAATTTGGATAATGTAAAGGATTCTATAAGTCAGTTAGACTCATTGTCTAAGTACATCATCGACAATATACCAACTGTGGATCAAATTAATGAGAAAACATTCAAGGAGAAAATGGACAGAGAAAAGGAGAAATTATTTGATGAAACAATAAAGAAGTGCACGAAACACATTGACACTCTTTTACCGACACTGAGTAAAACAATTACAGAGTTCAAGGAACTGTACAGAGATACATGTAAAACTAATCTTTTGACAATGGATAATGATAATGAAATCAGCGAAGTGCAAAAGGAGATAAATGAGATAGCTAATAATGTCATTGGCTCACCTGAACCAATATTAGTCATTGAACAAGAGATAGCTGGATTTGAGAAAAACTTGAGAAATTGGAGAAAGAAAATGAAAGAATAAAAGGCAAGGCAAAAGATCTTAAATGTAGACTCGGTCCTAAATTGGATAACCTCATCTCTTTGAGGAAAGAGATCTCTGAGGCACTTATTCAAGGACAAAAGACACCAGAAGAGAAAATACATTACCTCACTGGTACAATTCAAAGAACATAGGCAGCTTTGAAGGGCAGTGATAGGTTCACTCAGAGCCTGAATTTGGTATTAGCAGACATATTCCAGATTGTAACCAACCGATTACAGGTTTTAGATGAAATTATACACTCATTTGACAATTGACAACCTTTGTCATTGATGTCAAAGGGGGAGTAGTAGGAAAGAGAAAAATGATTATTAGAAGAGATCATCTGCTCAAGGGGAGCACACAGTTTTGGTAAGATTTTTGGACTTCAATTTTTAGAAACAGATTTTTGGATTTTTCTCATGAGTGTTGCCATCAATGCCAAAGAAGGAGATTGTTGGCATTGCACACTCTAGTGAGAAATGAAGGTGTTGTCATTGATGGCAACTTACTGGCAACCTTCAGGCAAACTTGCAATCTTATGGCACTAGCACCGACACCGACAGATAGTTCATCAGCAGTGACAATAATGTTTACTGGCATCCCAGCTGACAATATTTTGATTATTGTATTTTGTATTTAATTGTAAAATATTTTTGTAAGCTGACAAGGCGTATTGTAATTAGACTCATATATGTATGAGGTCTTGTAAATAATTTTGAATAAGGATAGAAGAGGGCATGGAGAGAATATGGTAGAAGTAATGTGTGAATATTAAGGCAGATTTTGTATAAGGATTTATAGTTATTACATGAGCTTAAACCGGTACTGAACCTAGCATAGCAGATGTTGTTTTGTAGCAATACATTATATTGGATTCTCATAATCCATTTTGTAAGTGAGTGAGACCTCCCTTTGTAATTAAGCAGTGAGCTTTAGGCAGTTGGCCTTCCTGCATGTGCAGACCCCTATTGTAAGTAATATCCATTCATTGGCCAATGAGTGAATATTGTGGGTCACAAATCCCACTGAGGTTTTTCCCACATCGGGTTTCCTCATTAAACATCTTGTGTTATGGTATGCTTTCTATGTTGTCTTTACTGTTCTTATTTACTGCATTAATTCTGGTTTACCGGTACACTATTTTGGACAAAATATTTATTAAGGTCAGAAAATTTGTTAACTAGTTAGATACTGATTCACACCCCCCCCCCTCTCAGTATCTTTGGGAATCCTAACAAAAAGATAGTTAAGAGTGAGCACTAGAAGATGTGTATTTTTTTGTAATTGTTTGTTGAGTATTTTTTTTTTAATGATTTTTCCAATTGAGCACATCCTGAAAATTAGGTACCTGTTTATGCACGAAGCATAAGTTGCACTAAACACATTGAAAATACAAATTTATTTTTTTAAAATTGTAAAGAATCAAGTGCACTACAATAATATATAAAGTTTTTAAAATTTGGATAAGTATATCAAAAGTTATTAAAAAAAATGTGCACGTATGTCTATAAGAACTATGGAGACACTGGTAAAAGAAATTGAATAATAATATGTTATTGTTGTTCAAATTTTAAAAAAATTATATGGTTAGAAAGCTCAGAAGATGGGTGAAAATATGGTGGAAATTTTAGAAATACCCACTTGATGAAGTGTAAACCTGATGATGACAAAGTCGAGAAACCAAGTTGATAAAATAAAACACGTCAAAAAGGAGGGAAATGGAGGGAAATCAAACTTCCAAACCATATCTTTGTCATCCAGGCCTATTTCCAAACCTAAACAGTCAAAAGCGTGTACGGGGTACCTATGGTATAAAAAGCGTGTACGAGGTACTTATGGTGTAAGAAGCGCGTATGTGCTATTTTTACTATAAATAGCGCGTACACGCTAAGTTTGTTTAAATTTTGGGAGTGTGTATAATATGATATTGTATATATAATATGTTTATATACATATAATATATAATTTATATATAATAGAAAAATATATAATATATAATATATATATATGTATATAATAATATATAATATATTAAGTATATATACACACACATATGTGTGTATGTATGTGTATTCTCTCTCTCTCTCTCTCTCTCTCTCTCTCTCCAATATATCTTCTTTTTGTTTGCATATAGATGAGGTGATAAGAAGATTGACAAGGTGGTCAGTTTTTTTTATGTGTCATTAGAGGTCATATTATTTCCTAAGAGGTTATATGGTGTCCTATGACCCCTTAGGACACCATATGACCCCTTAAGACACCATACGACCCATAACAACACCATATGGTGTCCTAAGGGGTCATAGGATGCCATATGACCCCTCAGGACACCATACGACCCATAACAATACCATATGGTGTCCTAAAGGGTCATATGGTGTTCTATGACCCCTTAGGACACTATTTCGTGTCATTATAGGTCATATGGTGTGCTAAGGGATCATTTAGTATCTTATGACCCCTTAGAACACCTTATGACCCCTTGGATGTTTTTAGGGTTCATATTGTGATCTAAGGGTCATATGGTGTCCTATGATCCCTTAGGACACCATATGGTGTCATTATGTGTCTTATGATGTCCTATGACCCCTAGGACACCTTATGACCCCTTGGGACACCATATGGTGTTGTTAGGGGTCATATGGTGTTCTAAGGGGTCATATGGTCTCCTACGACCCCTTAGGACCCCATTTGGCCCCTTAGGACTCCATATGGTGTCGTGAGAGGTCATATAGTGTTCTATGACCCCTTAGGACACCATTTGGTGTCATTATGGGTCGTATGCTGTGTTAAGGGGTCATATGGTGTCCTATGACCCCTTAGGACTCCATATGACCTCTTATGTGTCATTATGGGTCATATGGTGTGCTATGACACCTTAGGACACATGTATGGATCCCTAGGATACCAAATGAGACACCTTAGGACACATGTATGGATCCCTAGGATACCAAATGACCCCTAAGAATACCATATGACATGAAAAAACACAAAATGGTGTCCTCCAAGTTCAAGTTCTCCTACGATCCCTTAGGACTCCATATGGTGTCGTTATGGGTCGTATGGTGTCATTATGGGTCGTATGGTGTACTAAGGGGTATATGGTGTCCTATGACCCCTTAGGACTCCATATGACCTCTTATGTATCGTTATGGGTCATATGATGTCCTAAGGAGTCATATGGTTTCCTATGACCCCTTAGGACACATGAATGGATCCCTAGGATACCATATGACCCCTAAGAATACCATATGACCCTAGAGAGGGGGAGGAGAGGGAGGGAATGGGAGAGAGATACACCTAAGAGAGGAGGAGAGTGAGATAGAGGGATAGAGACTGAGAGGGAGAGACAACAGATAAATGAGAGAAAGAGAGATGGAGAGATAGAGAGGAGGGGGAGAGATAGAGAAAGGGAAAGGGAGGGGAGAGAGAGATGAAGAGAGAGAGAGAGAGAGAGAGAGAGAGAGAGAGAGAGAGAGAGAGAGAGAGGGAAATAGAGTAAATAGAGGGAGAGATAGAGATAGAGAGCGACATAGAGAAGGGGACTCTAAGAGAGAGAGAGAGGGGGAGGGAGATAGAGAGATCTAAGAGGTGGATAGAGGGATTGGGAGAGAAAGAGAGACCTAAGAGGTGGAGGGAGGGAAGGTGAGAGAGAGAAAGAGAGGGTGAGAGATAGAGAGCATCTGAGTGAGAGGGAGGAAGGGATGGAAGGAAAGTACAAGATACTAGAGAGAGAGAGAGAGGTGTGAAGAGAGGGAGAGAGGGAGAGAGTGAGAAAGAGAGGTGATGATAAAGGGAGAGAGGTAGGGGGAGGAGAGAGGGAGAGAGGTAGGGGGAGGAGAGAGGGAGAGAATGAGAGAGAGATACACCTGAGAGAAAGAGAGAGTGAGATAGAGAGAAAGAGGATGAGAGGGAGAGACTTCAGAGATAAAGAGAGAGAGAGAGAGAGAGAGAGAGAGAGAGAGAGAGAGAGAGAGAGAGAGAGAGAGAGAGAGAGAGAGAGAGAGAGACTTAAGTGAAAATAGAAAGGGAGGGGGGGAGGTAGGGAGAGAGTGGGAAAGAGATACACTTGACAGAGGAGGAGAGTGAGATAGAGATATAGAGGTAGAGAGGGAGAGAGACTTAAGAGAGAGAGAGAGAGAGAGAGAGAGAGAGAGAGAGAGAGAGAGAGAGAGAGAGAGACTTGAGAGAAAGAGAAATGGAGCGAGAGGAGGAGAGAGAAAGAGAGTTAGGGGGAAAGAAATACTTGACAAAGGAAGAGAAAGGGAGGGGGAGGGAGAGGGAGAGAATGAGAGAGAGAGACACTGAAGAGAGGGGGAGAAAGTGAGAGATAGAGATATTTGAGAGAGGGAGAGAAAGAGAGGGATAGATGAAAGAGAGAAAGAGGGTGTGGGAGATGAGAAAGAGAGGGAGAGATACCCAAGAGAGGGAAGAAAGTAGAGAGGGAGAGATACCCAAGAGAGGGAAGAAATTAGAGAGGGAGATGCCTAAGAGACAAAAAGCTAGGGGTTAAGGAAGAGGGAGGGGGAATGTAGGGAAGAGACGAGAGAGATAATGCTGATATGAGCATGCTGATTATTGAAATTTGACTAAGTCTGAAATTTATAAGAATACTCAAAAAACTAGAATCTGCATTATAACTCTTAGAGATCTGGAATCCCTCTCAAACATCTTGACAATATATATCCTATCGAAAAACCTAATGGAATGCTAGATGAATTGCATTTTATTGACAGACAAATGCGTACATGGTTTACAAACTAAAACTGCATACAGGGTTTTTAGTTTCTAAACCGCATATGGGGTTTTAGTTTTTAAACCACGTATACGGTTAGTATAATTTAAACCCCATACATGGTTTAGCTTTGGTTAAGCTCAGAAAAATGAGCCTAAATACGTACGGGGTTCTTTAAATTTGAAATACCCTGTGCACGTTTTGTTGTTTTTCATGTTTTTTTGGGGGTGTGTCCAATTTTCTCACCACCATCTTTGTGCACTTACCCTGTATGTCAAGGGCAACTTTAAATGGATAACTTGTCACCAAAAAATTGCTTGATAGGTAGGGTTGACCCTCAAATTTAATCCCCAGGGTAAGGGTGATTTTCCAATTCTCTAATACAGTGGTTTCCTGCATGTTTTCTCCCCTGCAAATAATTTGTTATTGATTTGAAATTTTCTTACTAGTTTTTTTAATGGTTAAAACATCCAATAATAATTTCACAATTATCACTACAATCTTTTTGATTCCCCCAATGAGTTAGCCATCTATAAAACCTTATTTGTGTGATATACTATGTACCCTAAACTCTCAGTCTTACAAAAGAGGAAAGAGGAATAACTCTAAGAAGAGGAGAGGTAAGGACCCAACTAGGAAGCAACCATTCAAAAGGAAGAGGGACCTATCTAAAGTAAAATGCTTTAGATGTGATAAATATGGTCACATTGTTGTAAAGTGTCCTGATAGACCTAAGCCTCAAGCCTCGATTGCCAAAGTCAATGAGGCCAACATAGACTCTGAAAGACTTGTATTCTACTCAGCTCTATCCAGTCAAATATCAACCATCCTCAACACCTGGATAATAGACAGTGGGGCATCTTGACATATAACAAGATTCAAAGAGCACTTAGACACTATGATAGAAAAGTCCGATGAGGAAGTCACAATTGGGGATGATTCAAACTACCCAGTGAATGGGATTGGAACCTGTACCATTCAACTAAAATCAGGCATCGCCCTTCAATTAACATGTGTACTATTTGTGCTAGACATGAAATGCAACCTGATTTGCATATTAGCTCTTAAAGACAAAGGATATAGAATCACCTTCATGGATGGAAAAGTCTTAGCCTGGGCTAAGAACTCAAACATCAAGAAGGCACACACCATTGGAACTCGACATGGGTGCCTGTACAAACTTTGCACCTCTCCTTCTCGAGCACTTATTCATGAGTCTTCTAACACTTGTGAATTATGGCATAGAAGATTAGGGCATCTTCATTTTCGTTCTTTACCCTCTATAGAGAAAATGGTGACAAGGATACCTAAGTTGACACAAGAACATGAAGGAATCTGCAAAGGGTGTGCCTTAGGGAAGAATACCAAGGGCACATTTCATAATAGTGAAAGTAAATCCAAAAATGTATTAGAAATTTGTTCATTTTGATTTATGTGGACCTATGTTAGTACCCTCATTAGAAGGACTTTTGTATTATGATATTTTTATAGATGATTATTCTAGGAAGACATGGATATATTTTCTAAAGTGTAAAGAGTTTGATGAAGTCCTTAAAAGGTTTAAGGAATTCAAGGCTTTAGTAGAAAATATATCAAGTAAAAGTATAAAGACCCTTAGATCAAATAATGGGGGGGAGTACATCTCTGAAAACTTTAAATTTTTTTTGTAATAATGTTGGGATTAAGAGGGAGTTCACTGTTCCTTACAACCCTCAACAAAATGGGGTAGTAGAAAGGAGAAACATAACTATAGTAGAAGCCAGCTAAAGCCATGATACATGACCAAAACCTTCATACCTCATTCTAGGTTGAAGCCTCTAGTGTTGATGTGTATATCCAAAACATATGTTCGCATTCCTTTCTTTATAACAAAACTCCTAAAGAAGCATTTACAGGAATCATATCCGATATAGGTCACTTAAGAATTTTTGGCTGTCCTGTTTACATTCACATCCCTAAGGAGAAAAGATCTAAATTAGAACCCTCTGGGAAAAAGGGAATCTTTGTTGGGTGTAGTGAAACTTCTAAATCATATAGGGTCTATATTCCAGGTCAAAAACAAAGTGAAATAAGCAAGGATATAATATTTGAAGAGGATGTTGCATTCAAAAGATCTAAGGATGTCAATGAAATAGATGATGAATCTCCTCAATACAGTGAAAAAGATCACTCCTCCGAGATTCAGAGTGAGACTCTCAAATCAATTGAAGGCAATAATCACGTTGAACCTATAGACTATATTAATGAACCTAGAGACACTAATGCGACTAAGAAAAGACCATTATGGGCCAAGAAGATGATTGAGGAGGCTGAAAATTATGCAGCTCCAAAGGGAACTTTCGGGGAGAGTAAAAGACCTAACTGATTCTACGGCTATATTGCATTCATGAGTGAAATTATAAATTTTGAACCTTCTACTATTGAGGAAGCCTTCCAACATCAAGCTTGGAAAGAAGCCATGACAGAAGAGTATAAGTCCATCCTGAAGAATGATGTTTGGGACATTGTGCCTAGGCCTAAGGATAGATCAGTGGTGTCTTCTAAGTGGCTTTTCAAAATCAAACATGTTGCATATTGGTGCAAGAGCACCTAGTTTTTAACCAATTTGTGGATGCATTTTGAAAATTTTGGTGTGATAGTCCATATTTCGGATTACTGTTTGAATAATGGACTACTTAGAGGTCCACGTGTGTTTGATAGTCATTTCAAGGATGATTGTCACTTAGATTGTTTGTGTTCTCAAATTTGGCCTATGAGCCCTTGTAAGCCTAAAATGGCATAAATTTGCATTATGATGTAAAATGTCTTCTAAAGTCTCATTAGGAATTTAGGAATGTCATTTTGATTTTAGGGAGTCATCCTAGGAGGTTTAGTATGAGTATAAATGCATGAAAGACAAACATGCACATTTGAGCAAAAGTTGTCATTGTTGCTTGACGACTTTTTGAGCAATTTTGAATTTTTGAGCAAATCAGTGGTTAGACAACCAATGAAGAGTTGGCTAGGACCAACATGGCATATAAAATTCTCCGAGAATTATTGTACACGGGTTGGAATATCTTTGAGCAAGTTTGAATAGAGTTTGAAGACAATTTCCAAATTTTACCTTGCATTTTTGTCATTTTTGTAGCAGCAGTCCATACAAAATGGATTGATCTTGCTACTGTTATTCCATGGTTGTTTGGTGTATGATATTGTATTTCTCAGGAGGTGTTTTTATCTTTCCTTAGTGTAATTTTTAAGTGTGTTTACAAAATATCTCTATTTGTACTACTCTCGGCTTGAGCAAGGGTTCAAGAGCCCAGTCATGGTTCCAACTTGAAATACCTTGCTCAATGACCCTTGGGATTCAAGTCATGGAACCCTTGTATAGTATATATATGATTTTTAATGGCCTGGAAGTTTTTGGGAAGCAACTTTCCATCATTTCCTAGGCGAGCTCTATCATAGTCCGGTTAGGAAAATGATTGAAAATGTTGCATTTGCTTGCAGGGATGAGTAGTTGTGAAGGTACCAAGTGTTTGGAAAGAAAGAGTGATGTGTGGCAGCATCTCTGTGAAAAGGTGGAGGTGTGACAGGGTGGAGAGAACAACAAAACCCATTGGAGAAGACTGCTAAGTCCTAAACCCTCTAAAAAAGTCATTTTTGGGATCCGTACCAGTACGAACAAACTTGACAGCCTAACCTAGTGGATCCAAAATTTTGTCCAAAAGGGTATTCAAATCACCAAAGGTGTTGGAAGGTTCTTTGGAAGTTTTCTTAGCATTTTCCCAAAAACCGGCAAGGTAGGGCTAATTGGGGCTCTAGGGCTACTAGGCCTAGAAAATAGGAGAAAGAGGGATCGATGAGAAAATGGTGAAAAGACAATTGAAGAATCACTTGAATGGAGTTGAAACATCTATAGAATACCCCCTACAACCCCTAAAAGTACATGTTAGAGGTTTGGATAGTTTAATGGTTGGATTTACCCTTGTCAATCTTGACCATGCTTGAAGCAACTATTGAGCACAAATTGATAGGGAGCACTCCTAGAGAGTTTGAGTGTTTTGACCTATTAAAGGACAAGTGAAAAGTGATAGGAGCCCACTTAAACATCATTCAACTACCTATTGAGTAAGGTGAGACTCTCTTTGAGGCACTCTCCCTATCAAAGTGGTATCAGAGCAGGCTAAGATTTGGGAAGAAGCCAGTTCATGTCAGAGACTAAGTCAGTAGGAGAAAATAGCCTCAGGATGGTGACCAATGCAGAGTTAGCCAAGAAGGTAGAAGATCAAGAGGAAGAGAATAGACTCCTCAGGGTAAGATTACAACAATTGGAGAGCAAACTAGACGTAGTTGAAGACAAGACTGAGAAGGTAACACTTAAAGTCAATGAAGGGAAGGGTAAAGAAGTAGTCGAAGAGGATAGCACACCTGAACAAGATCCTATTCTACCTAAATAACCTTTCCTTAGAGCCATCAAATCCTTAGGAGGAAAGTCCCTAGAAGGAGTGCCACTTTTTTGTGGAAAAATGGAACCAAAAGCAGTCATGGAATGGATTGAAGGAATGGAGAATCGCTTTGAATGTGATGGGATTAGTGAAGCCCAGAAGGTGAAGGTAGCCAAATCTAGATTGAGAGGAGCAACCTTGACTTGATGGAAGTTCATCCAAGAGGAGATACAAAAGGAGTGTAAGAACCCAATTGCCACTTGGAAAGGAATGTTAGCCAAGGTGAAAGAAGCATATATCCCTGAAGACTATAAAATTCAATTACACAAGAGGAGACAAAACTTAAGACATAGAGAACTAGATGTGAGCAGTTACATTGAGAAATTTTAGAAGTTGTGTTTGTGGTGGAAGATGAAAGTATCAAGGTAGCCAGGTACTTGAATGGCTTGAGATGGAATATACAAGAAGAGTTGATTTTGTTGTGTCCTAGTACTATTCGTAAGTGCTATCAATTGGCACTCAAGGTGGAAGAGAAGAGTAAAAAGAAACAAGAGCAAATCAATAGAGGTAGAGGTAGGGGAAGAGATGGCAAGGGTCATAGAGGTAGCTATGGTGGAAGAAGTGTAGACCAAAGATCCCAAGGGGAATCCAAGCTGGTAGAGAAAAGTGGGGATTCCAATAGCAAGAGCAACTATAGATGAAGGGGATCTAGCAACTCTAGAAGAGGAAGGTCTAGTGGATCAAGAAGAGGGTCCTATTTTGCCACAATGAAGTGCTACAATTGCCATCAACTTGGACACCCGACCTATAGATGTCCTGAGAAGTCTTATTCATCCCAAGGAGGTGAGAGGAGAGTAAGATATATTCAAGAAGATGCAACAAATATGAAGGCATCAGAAGTGAGTTTAGATTCAGAGGTTGGAGAGAATCTCATGATGAGAAGAGTCTTGATCAAAGAAATAGTTAAGGAGGAACCTAACCAAAGAAGATCCTTGTTTAGGATAAAATGCAAGATTATGGGTAAATTATGTAGAGTGGTGGTGGATTCAGGGTCCACTGATAAAATAGTGTTAGAAGAAGCAGTGAGTAAGCTCAACCTACAAAGAATCCCACATAGTGATCCTTATAGGGTTACTTGGCTCAACAAGGGGCAGCATGTTCTAGTGAATGAACAAACTTGGGTGGAGTTCACTATAGGAGGCTACAAGGACAAAATATTGTGTGACATCTTGCCAATGGATGCTTGCCACCTACTCCTAGGTAGGCCTTGGCAATTTGACAGAAAAGTAATACACCATGGAGAAAAGAATGCATATACTTTTCAAAAAGATGGGATCACCTATAGAATTTAGTTCATAAGAGACCAAGAAGAGGGCAGATCAAAGGGCCCAATGTGCTGCTAGTTGGTGAGAAATAATTCATAAACACTCTCAAGGAAGGATAAGGAGTGGGGTTTGCACTTGTAGTAAAACCAAAAGAAGAAAGCAAGGATAAGAAAGAATGTATTCCCAATGAAGTGCAATAGATTTTAAATCAGTTTAAGGACATTATCAGTGATGGAACACCTGCAACCTTACCTCCTCAATGTGCCATAAGTCACCAAATTGACTTCATACCCGGAGCCTCATTGCTTAACAAGCCAACTTATAAAATGACACCAGAGCAAAATAAAGAGGTAGCTAAACAAATACAAGAACTCTTGGATAATGGTCTTATAAGAAAGAGCATCATCCCATGTGCAATTCCCACTGTTTTAGACCCAAAGAAGGGAGGTACTTGGAGAGTTTGTACTAATTCTAGATCTATCAACCGGATTACAATCAGGTATAGATTTCCCATTCCAAGGATTGAAGATTTTATGGATTGTTTAGGAGGTGCTGAATACTTCACCAAGATAGACCTCAAGAGTGGTTACCACCAAATCAGAATCAAGGAGGGAGATGAATGGAAGACAACATTGAAAATGACAGAAGGACTTTATGAATGGCTTGTCATGCCATTTGGACTCACAAATGCCCCCAACACATTCATTAGACTCATGAATGAAGTACTCAAAGACTATATTGGTAAATTTGTTGCTATTTATTTAGATAACATCTTGATTTTTAGCAAGTTTAAAGATTAACATCTTAAGCATATAGAGATTGTATTAAAGAAACTATGTGATGAGCAACTAATAATCAATTTGGAGAAATGCAAGTTCATGAAACAGGAGTTGATATATCTTGGGTTTGTAATCTCAAGAGGTGATTTTAATATGGATGCCTCTAAAGTGGAAGCCATAATCAGTTGGCCTACACCTAAGACAACAAGTGAAGTAAGGAGTTTTCATGGATTGGCACAATTCTATAGGAAGTTCATCAGAGGGTTCAGTGAGATATGTGCACCCATGCTTGACACAATCAAAGGAGGTGTGAAGACTAAGTTTCAATGGATAGAAGAAGCACAAAGAAGATTTGACCTCTCGAAGAAAAACATGGCTACTCAACTGGTACTAGTTCTTCCAAGCTTTGACAAGCTCTTCAGCATTGAATCTGATGCAAGCAACATAGCAGTTGGAGAAGTCTTTAGTCAAGACAATAGACCGGTTGCATTTTTCAGTGAGAAACTCAATGATGCTAAGAAAAGGTATTATTCTTATGATTTGGAGTTATATGAACTTGCTCAATCACTTAGGAAATAGAGGCATTATTTGTTGCCTAAAGAATTTGTGGTTTACATTGATAACCAAGCTCTTAGTTTTCTCAATTCACAAGAAAACTTGAATCATAGGCATATCAAATGGGTAGAGTATTTGCAATCCTATACTTTTACCATTAAACATAAGAAAGGTCAATGTAATAGAGTTGTTGATGCATTAAGTAGAAGGTTTCTAACAGTACAAGAAGTGCAACTCAAGAGCATTGGAGTGGATAGTTTCAAGGGGTTATACCAAGATGATGAAGACTTTGTTGTCATATACAAGGTTTGTCAAGAGTTTAGAAATCATTTTCATGGTGAATATGCAGATTTTACCTTACAAGATGGTCTTTTGTTTAAAGGAGGACAACTTTGTGTACCTAGAGGGTCCATGAGAGAAAATTTGATGCAAGAGAAGCATAATGGTTGCTTAAGTGGACATTTTGGATTGAATAAAACTTTGGAACTTATCCAAAGATTCTACTATTGGCCTAAGATGCAAAGGGATATCGGAAAATATGTGGAGCAATGTGTGGTTTGCCAAAGAGCCAAGGGCACTTCTTCTAATTCTAGTCTTTATCAGCCTTTACCTATCCCTAACCGACCATGGGAATGTGTAAGTATGGATTTTGTTGTTGGTTTGCCCAAGACTAAATCAGGTTTTGATAGTATCTATGTTGTGGTAGATAGATTTAGCAAGATGGCCCATTTTATTCCATGTAAGGTGACTCATGATGCTAGTCATATTGCTCATTTGTTTTTCAAGGAAGTCATTAGTTCATGGCTTACCTGTTAGCATAGTATCAGATAGAGATGCAAAGTTTATTGGTCATTTTTGGAAGATGTTTTGGCAGAGATTGGGTACTAACTTGTCTTTCAATTCAGCCTACCATCCCCAAATGGATGGCCAAATAGAGGTGGTCAATAGAACACTTGGAAACCTTCTTAGGTGTTTGACAAAGGAGTATGGACAAGCTTGGGATCAGATCATCCATCAAGATGAGTTTGCTTATAATGACAGTGTGAATAGATCAACCGGTAAGAGCCCTTTTGAGATAGTTTATGGCCTTCATCCCAGAGGTGTTTTGGAGCTCAGAGATATTGGGAAGATGGGACAACAGAGTGGACATGCTATGGACATGGCTCAATCCATGCAAGAGATTCATGAGCAGGTTAGGACAACCCTACTAGACACCTCTCAAAGGATCAAAGATAAAGTGGATGAAAAGAGAAAGGATATACAATTTGCTATTGGGGACTTGGTCATGGTTCATTTGAACAAAGAAAGGCTTTAGAAAGGTGTCCCTCATAAACTTTAGATGAGGAAGATTGGACCTTGTAAGGTCTTGGCCAAGTATGGAAACAATTCCTACAAACTGGACGTACCCGAAGACATGGCTTTATCTCCTATATTCAATGTTACAGACTTGGTGTAGTATAAGGGCACACTTCCAAAGGAATGTAGTAGAGTATCAGAGGTATCTCAAGCACTTTCTGACCTGCCCTTACCACCTGCAACCATGCCACAAGCCAAGCAAGTATTAGATCTAGAGCTCTCAAGAAGACAAGGCACACCGCCTATATGGAGTATTTGGTCAAATGGCAGCAACCTCGAGCATCTGAGGCTACTTGGGTACCTGATAGACTTTTCTAATCTTGGAATTCCCCTTTATTTGTTTCCTAAAGGAGTCACTTGACTTCTTTTTCATTAGGGGAGTATGGAGCACGAGCACCTAGTTTTTGACCAGTTTGTGGATGCATTTTCAAAATTTTAGTGTGATAGTGCATCTTTTGGATTAGTGTTTGAATAATGGACTACTTAGAGGTCCACATGTGTGTTTGATATTCATTTGAAGGATGATTGTCACTTAGGTTGTTTGTTTTCTCAAATTTGGCCTATGAGCCCTTGTAAGCCTAAAATGGCATAAATTTGCATTATGATGTAAAATGTCTTGTAAAGCCTAATTAGGCATTTATGAATGTCATTTTGATGTTAAGGATTCATCCTAGGAAGTTTAGTATGAGCATAAATGCATGAAAGATAAAAATGCACATTTAAGCAAAAGTTGTCATTGTTGCTTGACAACTTTTTGCAACTTTTTGAGCAATTTTACATTTTTGAGCAAATCGGCGGTTAGGAAATAGATGAAGAGTTGGTTAGGACCAAAATGGATTATAAAATGCTCTGAGAATGATTTTACATGGGTTGAATTATCTTTGAGCAAGTTTGAATAGAGTTTGAAGACAATTTCCAGATTTTACCTTGCATTTTTGTCATTTTTGTAGCAGCAGTTCGTACAAAATGGATTGATCTTGCTACTGTTATTCCATGGTTGTTTGGTGTATGATATTTTATTTCTTGGGAGGTGTTTTTATCTTTCCTTGTTACATTTTTGAAGTGTGTTTACAAAATATCTCTATTTGTACTGCTCTCGGCCTAATCAAGGGTTCAAGAGCCCAGTCATGGTTCCAACTTGAAATCCCTTGAGTTTTTCTCAATGACCCTTGGGATTCAAGTCATGGAACCCTTGTAAAGTGTATATATTCTTTGTAATGTCCTAGAATTTTTTGGGAATCAACTTGCCATCATTTCCTAGGCAAGCTCTATCATAGCCTAGTTAGGAAAATGATTGAAAATGGTGCATTAGCTTGTAGGGATGAACAGTTGTGAAGGTGCCAAGTGTTTGGAAATAAAGAGTGATGTGTGGCAGAATCTCTGTGAAAAGGTGGAGGTGTGACAGGGTGGAGAGTGTAGACACCTAAAATTGTCCAGTCTAATTAAATAAATATTTTATTTATTTAATTATCTAAGCCTAATTCTTCTATTAATTAAATAAATTTTTATTTATTTAATTAATTCATTTATCCTCTTCTAGCCTTATTTCTCATTTAAATAAATACATTTATTTATTTAAATTATCCCTTTCCTAAATTAAATAAATATTTTTTATTTAATTGTCCCACTTCTTCTATTAATTAAATAAATCTTTATTTATTTAATTAATTCATTATCTTTTTCCACCCATGACACATGTCATTCATCTCTTAATTCCTACACTACCTACCTCTTTCATTATTTTGGTATTTCTTATACCTACCCTCTAATCCTAGCCGACCTCTCTTTTTACACCTCTCAATCTTAACCCTCCATTTCATATTGTGTCTTCTATTTAAGGAGATGCTTTCTTCATTGTCAAACCCTAATCACTCATGCTAATAATCTTTCATGCAACTTGGCTACACTACGATCCTACTTGCAACCACATTCCGTTCTTTATTGAGCTCTTGTGCATACAAAAATCTGAGAGCAAATATATCAAGCAAGATCAATGGAGATAGGAAGAATGGAGATCAAAACCCTATTGGATATGTGATGGTATAATCTTTGTGATTTTTGAGTTATTTTGCATTGTCTTAGGTTATCTTCATATGTTATGGTGGATCTTTGTTCATTGTTAGGCTAGGGTTTTGTGGTTGAATTCATTTAGCCTTTCAATATTGTTATTATTGTTATCCATTTTCACCATATACAGAGAGAACAACAAAACCCATTGGAGAAGACTGCTAAGTCCTAAACCCTCTAAAAATGCCATTTTTGGGATCCGTACCAGTACGAACAAACCTGACAGCCTAACCTAGTGGATCCAAAATTTTCACCAAAAGGGTATTCGAATCACCAAAGGTGTTGGGAGATACTTTGTAATTTTTCTAAGCATTTGCCGAAAAACTGGCAAGGTAGGGCTAATTGGGGCTCTAGGGCTACTAGGCCTAGAAAATAGGAGAAAGAGGGAGCGATGTGAAAATAGTGAAAAGCCAATTGAAGAACCACTTGAATGGAGTTGAAACATCTATAGAATCCCCCTACAACCCTTGAAATTACATGTTAGAGGTTTGGATAGTTTAATGGTTGGATTTACCCTTGTGAATCTCAACCATGCTTGAAGCAACTATTGAGCACAAATTGATAGGGAACACTCCTAGAGAGTTTGAGTGTTTTGACCTGTCAAAGGACAAGTGAAGAGTAATAGGAGCCCACTAAAACATAATTCAACTACCTATTGAGTAAGGTGAGACTCTCTTTGAGGCACTCTCCCTATCATAGATGAAAGCATTCAAAAATACAAAGCAAGGTTTGTCACTAGAGGTTTCTCCTAGAAAGAGGGAATTGATTACGAAGAGACATTTTCTCATGTTGCTCGATACACTTTTGTCAGAGTTGTGATCATTATTGCTGCACCAAAGGGATGGAAATACATCAAATGGATGTAAAAACTGCATTCCTAAGTTGTGTAATAGGGGAGAAAGTCTATTTAGAACAACCTGAAGGATTTGTAGTACATGGACAACTTTCTCATGTCTGCAAATTGAAGAAAGCCTTATATGGGCTCAAATAGGCTCCTCAGGCTTGGAATGAAAGGATAGATCACTATCTATCAGAACTTGGCTTCTCAAAGAATGATGCAGATCCCAATCTTTACTTTAAAGTAATAAATGAAGATATGTTAATCCTTATCCTTTATGTTGATGACTTGTTAATCATAGGCGAAGAGCATCCCATCATCAAATATAAACAAGACCTTGCATCCAAATTTGACATGAAGGACTTAGGGCTTCTACACTATTTTCTCGATTTAGAAGTATGGCAACAGACTGATGGGAATGTCCTAAATCAAGGGAAATAAACTATTGACATTCTAAAAAGGTTTGGAATGATGGATTGTAAGCCTATGTCCACTCCCATGGAGACAAACTTACACAAGTTAAGAGAGGAAACTACAAGTTCTGAATCAACAGATTCCACCGTCTACCGACAGATGATTGGATCATTGATGTATTTGGTCAATACTAGACCAGATATTTGTTATGTTGTGAATCCACTCAGTCAGTTCATGTGTAAATTGAAGTAGATACATATAGTTGCATCAAAACACATATTAAGATATCTTCGTGGAACAATTGGATATGACTTAAAGTATAAAGATGTAGATCTAAACTTATATAGATATACAGACTCAGATTGGGCTGAAAGTGTGGTGGATCGTAAAAGCACATCAAGGTGCTGCTTTAGTTTAGGATCAACTATGATATTCTGGTTTAGCATAAAGAAATATTCAGTTGCTCAGAGTTCCACAGAAGCATAGTACATTGCAACATCTATGGGAGCACGAGAAGCAGTATGGTTGAGAAAACTCCTTGTAGGATTGTTTGGACAATACTTAGATCCTACCATCATCCATTGTGACAACGAGAGCTGCATATAGCTTTCAGTAAATCTAGTATTTGATGATAGATCCAAACATATTGAAATACCTTATCACTATGTTAGAGACATGGTGGAAAAAAAGGTAATTCAATTGAGGTATATTAGTACTAAAGATCAAAAAACATACATTCTCACCTAGCCTTGCACCAAAACAAAGGTAGAACACTGTAGAGGTAAGCTTGGTATGATTGAAATGTAAATTCTAAGTTTGAGTCTCAACATTATTATTGTACTAATATATTCTAAAGATGTTTAATATAAACTCCTTTTTTCATTACATGACTTTATGGACACCTGTGTGTATCATTAAGAAGTGTCAACTTCTGAATGACGAACACTTGTACTTCTAGTAGTTATTGAAAGGTGACGATTTTACAATAACTCTACAGTCTTTCCTGATAGATATCATATGGTTGATATCTGTGAACATGTCATGATAGTTCATATCTCTTAAAACAATTTCAACTATATATCATAAGGTTGATATCAATAGGTTGGATTGTTGAGATATGTCATGGTGGATATTAAGTGTTTAATATCTACGGGTATACCACAATATTTTATATCCCTATGGTAGGCATCATATGGTTGATGCTAGTGTACATACTATAATGGATATGATGATTTTTGGTTAGTATCATAAGTGTTGATATTTGTAGACCATTGCTCCTGATATCATATAATGATATCTACTACACTATGTGTAGTTTCTTTATGAGTACCTTGTGATCCTCCTCCCTAGCTAAGAGGGAGTGATGATGAGTGGTAAAGAGTATGCCAATGCTGATTGATGAGTTGTAAGTCATCAATCAAGGTCATGAGATATGATTGGATAGGGTGTTCCATGATGATCAGAGATCAGATTGGATGCAGATTTAGTGCATGGCGGAAACCCTAGCACACAAATGTTTGAACTCATGTTTAGGCGGGAAAGTTTAGCTATAAGAATGTGAATCAAAGATGTAGTTGTTGTTGCATGAAAGAGTAAAATCCAGAGAGCTAACCAATCAAGTGCTCAATGACAATCAGAGAAGAGACTAAGTGGGTGAGAGAGAACCGGTTAGAAGAGTTGAACCAATGAGGGTGAGGTAACTGGTAAACTGTCATTGAGTCAGACAATGAAGTGCACCGGTAGTGATTAAACCAACAAAGAAGATTGTAGAGAAGAGAAGAGTGGAGTCAAAATCTGTGAAGAACTAGTAGCCTAAGAAGCAACAGTGATCAGATAGCAAAGGACTAACAGAGTGAAGAAGACTAGTAGTGATTAGTAGCAATATGATAGAAGAGAATCGACAAAAAGAAGAGTATCGAAAAAGAAGAACTAGAGGCTGAATTGGTAAGGTTGCAACAGAGAATGAGTTATAGTGGGAGATAAGGTTGCAATAGAGAAGTGAACTGAGAACTGACAGTGTATTGGATAGAGGTGAACCGATGAAGAGACTTGGATAAGAGTTACAAAGTTCATTTGTAACAATGAGATTACTTTTGTATTTATGATATAACCTTGTAATCATAAAGTTGGAGCTCGGTGCTCCTTGGGTTGGTGCCCTAAAGAAGGAGTGGTACTCCTTGGGTTGGTACCCTGAATGTTGTAATCAAAGTTTTCATTGTGAGGCTGGATTGGAGCAGCAGTCTCCAACAACACTTCTCACCGAGGTTTTTCCCATCTTGGATTTTCCTCATACATCTGGTGTTATGAGATGTCTCTGTTATGTGTGGTTGTATTTGTGTTATCTTTCCATCTAATTGGTATGTTTCCTTTATGTTAGATCTGTTAACCGATATACATACATAGGATAGAAAAGGAAAATGTTTTGGAAATCACTAATTCACTCCCCCCCCCTCTGAGTGACATCTAGTGTTCAACATTATTCTTGTCATAGAAAAATTTGTAACTCCCATGTCATATATTTGCTAAATATAATATTTATTCCTTAATATTTTGAATTTAAAAATTTATTTTCTAGAATCTTCTTATTTCTCCTACACCATGTGCTTAATTAGGATATTGAGAAACTAAGTAATTTCCAAATAGATTTATGACCTCATGTGTGTGTCACCACTATTTAATTCCTTTTTATTTAAAATAATTTCAATCTTATGTAATTTATCAATTCATTACTCATAAAATCTATAGTAATAATAATAATAATAATAATAATAATAAGTTTTATTGAAATCTAAAAAGAGGGTTATGACAAAACCCCTTTCATATCAAAAAAGCCTTCACCATACTCAAATTATTTGAAGAATTACATCTTGAAGTATTATGTAGCCTACTATACATGAACACTTGATGCCTTAATGGGTTCCTCGATTTTGAATTGCATGTCATTCTACCCAGAGGCTAAGATTTTAACCACAAATTCTATAGAAAATGATAGATTCACAACTATACACATAATTAACTAGACAAAGACTACATCAAATTCGTCATAAGAGGTAAACATACAAAGAGTACATAGTATATGATAGCGCACCTTCACACTTACAAAATTGATTTGAGATAAAAAATACAAACTATAATTTGCAAAAATTTGTTATACTTGCATAATACCAGGTTATGATTTTCTCGATATACTAGAGTAATCATTCGTTCAAAAATTAATGGAGACTTGTCGGTTGAATTCAAAGCCATTGTACTTATCTTATCTGCATTTTGTGTTTGGCCTTTTGTAGGTAAAAAGAGGTAGTGGAAGATAGGTTTGTGTTAGAGTTATCATGTTGTGGCTAATAATTATTTAATTATGTTGGCATTATAAGAGACAAGAAGAAGGTTGGCATTCCAATTACAATGAGAGATTGTTGGCATTTCAATAAGGATATTGAGAAGGTTGTTGATGACTATGGATATAACTGATTAAGGATGATTACTGTCTTAATATTATTATTTTGTCATTGATGTCAAGAAATTGATTTTCTAATTCAGTATGATGTTGCCATATCTTAAGAAGTATGATTTGATGAGTATAAAGATGTCGATAAAAGACACAGAAAGAATATGATGAATAAGGGGATAAGTTATTCAATGGGAAACTATTACCGAGTTAGACAATGATGAGATCATGATGTTTAGATTGTTTTGATATCCTACATATGCTATTGTTTGAAAGGTTAATACTATACTATGTTACCAAGCAAAGAACCTAGTCGGTAAACCCTAAGGAACCTAGTCGGTAAACCCTAAGGTTATCGCTATCGGTTAATGAAGGCAGAATGTCTACCGAGTGAAGTTTAGTATTTACTGAGTTACAACCGAGCTATAACAAAATGCATTAAATATTTACATGTGATATTTAATGAAGGAAGCTGATGAGCTGGAGCGGATTAAATGATTGGTAAGCTGTGTATGAAGATTGTTAAAGAATCTATGGTAAAGAAAGATCGGCAGGAAGATCTACAGCTCAGATTGAACCGGAATACCTTAACACAAGTTCCAAGGTGAAAATGCAAGTTCCAAGGCGGGGTAAAACATTTTCAGATCGAAGGATACATTGAACCTAGACAAGATTGAAGATCTGATGGCTATGATTGATCATGGGAAATGTGATCAAGGAGATTAAGCGGTTACCTAATTGTTTATAAATAGGAAACTGTTGATAAACAATGTATGGGGGCAAGTGTATGCACAGGGATGCTACATAGTGATTACCGAGCACAAAAGCTTGAAGACCTGTTTTGATAACAAAGTATAGAGCTCAGTAAAGGGACAAGATAAGTCCTATGAATTGATTGTATTGAGCAAATAAGAATCTACTTCAGCATTTTTAGATGTGAAGTTGCAGACATATTTTTATTACTGTTATTTTGAGAAGTAGCAGAAAATTTCTTTACCGAGTGGACTTAACAGTCTTATTTGTAAAATCCTCTAGAAAGGTGACATTCTTATTGAGTGTTTGAAATCCTTTAACAAGGTCACTTCTAACAAAGTGAAGATCCTAACAGATCTGAGGGAAATCCCTTAACCGGGTCACATCTAGCAATGTGTTTGTAATCTTTAACAGGATTTACTTTTAACTGAGCATACTCTAGAAGAGTATGTTTCTTAGTGGGTCCAAAATCCCACAGTGTTTTTTCCCTATTTGGGTTTTCACGTTAAATCTAGTGTTATGAGGTTTATATTGTTCATATGCTTTTAAGTTTGCATGTTTGACAGTTTTGGTTATATGACTGATATATATGTTACCGAGGTTGAATCTGATGTTTTTATGGATGATTAAGTTTGTATGATTCACCCCCCCCCTCTCATCTTGTTGGCTATTGGATCTGTACTTATATTAAGTATCAGAACTATCAAATTAATCAATAGTCTATTAAACTCTACGCTTAAGCTAAACTTAGGCATCTTATAATTCTTTAGGGTTTCTAGTATCCTTTTATAAGGATTCTCTATTTGTAATTTGTAATTGTATTGCATTATTCTTGCACAATCAATATGAATCCTCTTTTTTGGATCATTGAATTCTGGCCTCCATAGCTTTGTTTTTGCATCTCTTCTTCTATGACAGGTTTGCATGCAGGTGATCCTTGGGAGCTGTAGTGTTGATTTTTCCTCAACATCTATATGGTATTAGAGTTCTACATCTGCTACTGCCTGTTCTTGTTTTTTGAAGAATTATTTGGAGCTTTGAGGGTTTCAGATTTAAGAGGTTTTCTATTGGATTTGGGGGTATCCTTCTTTTTGGGGGCGTTTTTGGGCTCAAATAGACCAAATTTTTATGCTCAAAGAGCCCAAAAACCCTTATTTCCATATATAACTTGTCCTATTTGGACAAAGTTGACTTTTGAGGCAATTTTTTTTTGCTCAAGGTCATATAACTCCCTTCTGCACATAGATTGAGGCAAAAAATAACAACAACAACAATAATAATAATTGTTTTAGGCAGTTTAATGATGTGCCCAGGCTGATGCAATGACCGTAGCCACCACAGTGTCTGCCGTTGCTGACGGTTTTCTAACTGCTGCAACCATCAACAAGTACGACGGTCCATTAACCGTTGTGGCTAGTAGTAACCACCATCGTTGATTGCTAGCAGTTCGGTTTCTGACCACCACCACCGCCGCCCATGCACCCTGATCTGTCGCCTCCACTCTGCTTATGCGCCACCTCCTCAAGCAGCTTCGCCGAGTCACCACTCAGGCCCCTCTAGCAAACCTTTTGGATAGGGAGGTGGTTTTTTTCACCCTAACTTTGGCAAACAAAGTCATTTTTTGGAAAATTTCAGATCTGGAGGTTTGCTCTTTTGTTTTTGTTGTTTTGATGTCTTTTTTTGACGTCAAAGCCAAAAGTTATTTCTTGCACTCTGGGAGGCATATCTTGAGTATCCAGACTCCTTCTTTGGCACATGAGATATCGTTGGAAAACTGGTTCTATGCACTTTCCAATGGTATGGGTCTTCTTTCTAGATTCTTCTCTATGTACATTTTATTCAATGCTTTACATTTATGCACTTTGTTGAATATCTTGGATGTTTCAGCTCTTAGGATCCTTTTCTTTGTGTGGGATGACTCATCTTTGGCTATTATTTCTATTTCCAGCCTTTTGTATTCTTTGAGCATTGTATGCATCATTTTGTAAGCTTATTTCCTTTTGCAAACGTACTGAGATAAAGTACCACTATGCCTTACATGCTTGGGATCTTGCACATCTTGTGCCTTATTATAATCGCACTCAATTATAAAGTGCCATGAGGGGGTTTGATGTTTGCCTTTGTTTACCATCTACCTTTTTCACATGTGTGTTCCTTCTATGATATTAGCCTCATGATGTGTGTCAAGTGAGTGTTCATTCCATGACACTGGCCTTTATATGTGTTTGTATGTTCTGCTGCACTCTTGATGTTCCTGGTTCTTCATCATGTAGTTTTTGTTGGCATTTAGTTTCAGTGTACCTATCACCTCTCCCTTGTCAGCATTATGGGGGGTTTCTCCAGTTGGTTGTTGTTTCTAATGCTTCCTTGGTTCATTGGAGTGAGTTATCTATGTTGGCATATGGACACTCCAATGAGACATTATGTGTGATTGAAGGTTTTGTCATTGATGGCAACCTTGCAATCCTATGGCACTGGCAAGACATTCTACTGGCAAAGCATTATTCAAGCAAGACAGTGCACCGACATCAGCAAAACCACTTTACACCGGCACCGGCAACGACACAAAAGAAAAGATGTATACCGACACAAAGGTCGACAGGATTTTTGATATGTAATATTTTGATTATTATTGCAAGCTGACTTGGAAAATTTTAAAATGACTCTTGTATATAAAAGAGATCATTATAGACATTTGTAAGAATAGGTAAGCGAGCATTAAGAAAATTGTTAGACAGACCTAATGTGTGAATTATAGGTCAAGGGTATATGTAAAGAACAGAGCAAGAACTGGTACTGAATCTGGCATTAGAGATGCTATTATAAAGTAGTACAGATCATTGGATTAGTTTAATCCTTATTGTAAGTCAGTGTGACTTCTCACTGAGCAGTGTGCTCTAGGCAATTGGCCTTCCTGCATGTGCAGGCCCCTATTGTAAGTAATATTCTCTTATTGGCCAGTAAGTGAATATTGTGGGTCACAAATCCCATCGAGGTTTTTCCCACACCGGGTTTCCTCGTTAAACATCTTGTGTTATGGTGTTCTTTTCATTTGGATGTTTTTTATTCTGTTTATTACATTAATTCTTGCATACCGGTACACTGTTACTTTATGTTCTGCATGTTTTATCTTAAGAAAATTTGAATACCGGTCAAATACTAATTCACCCCCCCCCTCTCAATATATGTGGGAACCCTAACAATTGGTATCAGAGCCTGGTCCTCTATTTTCAGTAGCCTAACAGCTTGAGGAAGATCTTGACACCGGTAAAAATAGAAAATCTGATGAAGCAACTTGAAGGAGCTCTTACTGACTATGATGTAGAGAAGTTGAAAAATATCAAATTAGAAGATGATTTAAAAGTAGCTTAGGATATCATTCAAGCACTTCAAGAAAATCTTACTGTTACAAGAAATAAGAGAAGAGAACTTTGTGAAAAATTGCAAAATGAGAATGATGAAAAGGAATCACTTAATGATATGATAAGAAAGCTAAAACAAGAGATCATGACAACAAAAAATGAAATGCAGGATATGACTATGAGATTTTGCAAAGAGATTGAGGACAGAAAGAAGAATGAAGAAGAATTGACTAGAAGACTAAGTGATGCAGCAAATGAGAACACAAGACTTAGCTATGAAAATGACATGTTGAAGATAGATCTGATGCATACTCAGAATGACTCAAATGAACTAATGAGACAAAAAGAAATCTTGGAAAGGGAATTGGAAACTGCAAATCAACACAAAGAAAAATTCAAGAAAAGCTCAGAAGAACTTGGTACCTTATTGAAGAATCAAAAACCCAAAGGTGACACTTCTGGAATTGGATTTGAAGTTGGAGAAAGCTCTGGTACTACAAATACTCAAGATCATAGCAAACCGGTAAGACCACCTAATACTTATAAATTCAATGGAAAATGCTTTAACTGTAATAAATATGGTCATAGGGCAAACGAATGTAGATCTAGGAATTATCAGAATATCAATCCTCCCACTGGTCAATGCTCCAAATGCAACAAAGTTGGTCATAACTCTAAAAACTACAGAATGAATGTAACATGTTATGTTTGTGGAAGATTTGGACATTTATCAAATCAATGCAGAACATAAATCGGCATAGGTTATGGGAAAGCTATTCAGAAAAATAATGTAACTTGTTATGCATGTAACAAGATTGGTCATATTGCTAAATTTTGTAGAAGTAAAGGTACACCGGTAGACAACAAAAGTACTAGCTTGAAAGGTAAAGAAAAGGTTGAAAAGGTTAAGCAAGAATTCTCAAAGCAATGGATTAGAAAAGCTGATCTAAATATTGGGAATACTCCTCCACCGGTAGAACCAACAAATGCTCCACTGGCAGGACAATGTGATGCTCCACCGGTAGGACATAGTAGTGCTCCACCGGCAGGAAGTTCTTCATCTAATGGAAGAAAATTATCTTGAGGATTTGGCAATCTAATGACACATGTGCTATTATTCCCTCGGTTAGAGAAAATAAGTTGAAAATCACTTATTACTGGCAAATAAAGTTAAGTGAATACATTACCAACATGCAATTAATGTGGTAGGTAGCGAAAAAGACTTTATAAAATAAGGTTTTGGCTCCATTTCATTTCACCGTGATTTCAAACTTTCAAAGAGCGCAAAGATTTTCGAGCTAAGGCATTTCCAGCAAGAAGCAAGCACACTCCAAGCAATCATTCATCCAAGACAAAAAAAGGTATTTTATCATGGCATCCACCTCTACAATTGAATACATAGCAAACCCTACTATTGTGGAAGTAATTAAAAGACCTAGGCCCGTATTTCAGTTGGTCCCCAAAATAGCAAAGAAAGATGATACCTTAGGTGCATTCTCTCAAATCCCTAAAGGTGTTGTATATGTTGAAGACCCTAGAATGTATATTCACTGCAATATTGAAGAGCTAGGAGATGAGGAAATCAAAACCATGTACAAAACTGAGATATGTGATGATATCGACAATATCAAAGCTGAACACAAAATCATTGAAACCCTAGGATTCACAGAAATCCTTAGTATTCCTGAATTTCCTAAGGATGTGATTAGGATAGTATTAAGCAGAGTTCATGGAGAATTTTTCTGGTTAGATACAATTCATAAGATCACCAAGCAAGCGGTAAAGGCTGTCACAGGGTTACCGGCCACCGGTAAAAGACCAGATAAAAACAAGAAAGTTTCAAATGATTTAGTCATTGACCTAACAGGTGCAACATCTGATAAAAGATCTTTAAGGGTTAATGATGTAAAGGATACAAATGTGAGATTCATAAGCATGATATTAGGTTACAAAGCCACTCATGCCAATAGACTCAACTCAATTTCAAGTTTATGCATCAAGAGTGCTTATGACATAATAACCAACAATGCAAAAATTAACATCTGTGAATGGCTAAAGGATGAACTGATAGACAACCTTGGAAAGATAAAGAAGGATAAGAAAGGAACCTTCAGATTTGGAAATCTGTTAGTGTGTCTAATGCTTCATATAACAAAACAAGTTCCCAATATAGGATATAAAGAATTCAGATATGACATACCGGTAGGAAAGCAATTGACAGAACTGTTCAATACCATGGGCGAGAATAAGGAAAACAACATTCATGACTTTTTCCAAGCACTAAAGACAAAAATGAAGAAAAGGACAAGGTTATCATAGAAGATTGTAGACAAATACAAAGATGATATATGCTTTGTTATCAAAAAGGATAAAATATGGATGTAAGCAGTCATCCCCAGGACAATCTGGGTAACAGAAATGGGCTATGAAACAGATGACCACATAGTTGAAACTTATGCCAAAGCACTTTTGGAAGCCCCCAATGAACCTAAAGAAGAAATATTTGGTAGTGCTGAAACCATAGAAAGCCAAATTCAATCAAAGAAAGAGTGAAAAAGGTTGAGGCAGTTGTGAGGAAAGGATCCAGACAAGCAAAAGCCATTAAAGAAGATGTATTAAAAAAAATGGGCATAACTGAAGATGAGTTGGCAGCCCCACAACCTGAAGCTCATCTATCACTGGTAGGTACTTCCTTAGAAGGAGATATGCTAGTAACTTTTAAAAGAGTTGTTAGGAAAAGAGATCGCTCACTGGCAACCACTCCTTCACCTAGAAGGACAAGGCAAAAGCAACAAGCTGTGAGATCTCCGGTCAGAAAGGTCACACCAAAAAGGAAGCTGACTCCTAAGAAAAAGAAAAAGGCAAAAACTGACTTGGCACCTCTAGACATTTTGTTAAATAAGATCACAGAGGAAGGAAAAATGAAGAACATAAGGAAAAATTATGACACTCTATCGGTTGATGAGAAAGGGCAAGTTGAGGAGAGTGTAATACTACACATGGACATGTTTAAAAAGGTTTTGATGGAAGTCATAAATGAAATTCCTGATGACTTATACAAAAGACTAGAGGCCAGAAGGCAAGGAGTAATTGAACTGGACAAGAAAATAAAAGTAGAAAAACTACTTGCTGTATATCCGGTAAATTCCCCAAAAGAAATTGATGATCTGATAGCTCAGGCCAACCAGACAGTTTTTTCCACTACACACCGGCATATTTCACTGATGGCAGGTAGAGTTACAGAGGTTTAAGAGGAAACAGAAGATGGTTGGGACATATTTTTGGTTGAAAAAGAAAAACAAGAAGAATATAGGAATCCCAAGCCTATTAAGGTATATCAGAAGGATAAGGACAAAGGGAAAGGGAAAGTTGGTGGACCTCCAAGCATAAAGATTAAAGATAACCTACCTCCACCTATAAAAATTGCAATCCCTGAAAACTAACCGGCAACTGAAAACATGGATACAGAGGATAGCAATACAAATCCTAAAGTCCTATTCACTGTAAATGTTGATACCCAAAAGATCAACATAACAGTTGATAAAGACCCAAGTGAAAAATCAGATATGGCCAAAGAGCCTCCGGTAACAGGAAATACAGAGCAACTGGCAACGGATACAGGGAAAAAGATGGAATCTGAAGCACAAACAGAGAAACCGATAGAGCTAAAGGCTCTAGAACATATGCCACTGGTAATAAATGAAGCAGGAAAACCAGTGCTAAAGGAAATGCAAACACAAACTGACCTACCAGAGGTCAATACAAGCATGGTCACTTCCATAGGTACTCAGTTTGTTGGGTCACCATCAAGGTCAACAAATGTGACTGAGGTATTACTTGAATCCATAAAGAAAATAACTAACTATAGTTCACAAGCTTACAAAGCAATAGATGATTCAATACCAATTTTGAAAACAATAGCTCCTAATTGTAATATAGATAATAAAGATTCTTTAGGACAGTTGGATACACTATGTAAATACATTTTTGGAAATATTGAACAAATAAAGGTAGAATCTGTAAAGGACATTGTAGAAAAGAAGAAACAGAAATTCTTTGAGGAAGAAATTAAGAAGTGTAACAGATATTTTGACACACTTCTACCAGAACTGTGTAGTTTGTTAAAAGAGTACAAAAACCTGTACAAAGACACATGCAAAACAAACTTCCTGACTATAGATATAGACAAGAAGATAAGCAAGACACAGGAAGAGATAAACAAGCTTCCAGACAATTTTGTCAACTCACCAGATTCATTATCTATTTTTGAAGATAAGTTAGCAAATTTTGAGATAGAATTACTTAAACAGGAGAAAGAGAAAGAGACAATAATAAATAAGGCAAAATACTTGAGATCTAAACTGAGTCCAAGATTGGATTATCTAGCATCTCTACGGAAGGAAATCTCAGAGGCATTAACACTGGGAAGTAAAACACCGGTAGAGCAATTGCAGCATCTCACCGACACTATGAAGAGAACTGAAACAACAATTGGCCTTCCTGCATGTGCAGGCCCCTATTGTAAGTAATATTCTCTTATTGGGCAATAAGTGAATATTGTGGGTCACAAATCCCACTGAGGTTTTTCCCACACCGGGTTTCCTCATTAAACATCTTGTGTTATGGTGTTCTTTTCATGTGGATGTTTTTTATTCTATTTATTACATTAATTCTTGCATACCGGTACACTGTTACTTTATGTTCTGCATGTTTTATCTTAAGAAAATTTGAATACTGGTCAGATACTGGTTCACCCCCCCTCTAAGTATCTGTGGAAACCCTAACAATCTATTCAATATATATTCTTATGTACTAGGTGGATGCATTGGATGGTTACCTTTGCATTTCAGTGAGATGGATCATTTACCAGATGGACACTCTTTCATTCCTTTTTTTGGAGGCAACCTTCCATCTTCGATTGATCAACTCTTCAGACTTTGGTGTTTTTTTCCATATGTATCTTTGAGTTCATTTGTTTGTCTTTGTTTGCCATCTGATTCGAGTAGTGTTATTTGATGGTACTCATGCAAATTACAGTCTTCTCTACCTGATCATCTTCTATTTCAGTGGAGGTTCTTCAGATCAAAAGTTATTCTTCGATAATGTTTGCAACTTCATGCTTTAGTGGTGTTCTTCATGTTCATCCTTTGTTCCTTTTTTCTGAGACATTCTCTTGTTTGGAGGCTTCTTCAGTCATTCACCTTTATTTCTCTCTTTAGGAGAGGAGTTTTTCCCATGAGGTTTTCTCCTTTTCTCTAGTTGTGAGAGATCTTTTGTACTTGGGTACCTCATCAGGCCTAGTTGCCAAGACCCATTGTTGTTTTCATGCATTTTGTTTACACACATTTTTAGTCCTTAGTTGTTTTTAGCTACTCCCTTATTTCATCTTAAGGGGGGTGTTAGAGTTATCATGTTGTGGCTAATAATTATTTATTTAATTATTAGTCTATTAAACTCTACACTTAAGCTAAAATTAGGCATCTTATAATTCTTTAGGGTATCTAGTATCCTTTTATAAGGATTCTCTCTTTGTAATTTGTAATTGTATTGCATTATTCTTACACAATCAATATGACTCGTCTTTTTTGGATCATTGAATTTTGGCCTCTATAGCTTTGTTTTTTCTTCTCTTCTTTTGTGACAAGTTTGCATGCAGGTGATCCTTGGGAGATGTAGTGTTGATTTTTCCTCAACACCTATAGTTTGGAATTTGACGAACACCCCTACCTATCATATGAAGTTTTTATGACAATTTGGTAATTTCAATGCCTTTCATTTGATGTTTTAAAGAAAATATTAATTATCAAAAAATATTTAATTTATGAACAATTTTATATAAATTCTTTTATGTTTAAACATTTTTGCCTATTTAATCAATAATACATATAAAGTGTGAAAAATATTTTTTATTTTTATAAAATAATGTGCAAATAATCTAATTATTATTTAAAGTATACTATTATATATTATTGTAATTAACAAATTATTTTTATTGCTATAAAAGTTAATTAAAGAGAAAAAATTTAATTATCTTTATTATTATTAGATTTGATAATTTTTAAATGCAAATTTTTTTGTTTTCATAGAAAAAATATTAAATTTTCTTTATTATTATTAGATTATATAATTTTCAAAATACAATTTTTTTAAAAAAAAATTTCTATATTATTATTAGCTATGTTATATTAAAAAAGTATAAGAATGATATGGATAAATATATCCTTCCAAACATTTTTTTTAAAAATATTAAATAATAAATTGTCATGATAAGATTATCCTTCCTAAATATCAACTTGATTAAAGGGTAAGTGCACAAAGATGGTGGTCAAAAAGGAGGGTATAAGTGGACACTTTTTTTCTGAAATCAGGTGAACCTGAACTTGGAGGCAAAATTTGAAAGTCATCCACTCAAGATATGAAGATAATCAAAGAAAAAATATTGTAGTACTCTGAATCTAGTTTCCAAACAACTAAACTTTTTCAAAATTGGATAAGATTAAGGGGGTCAAATCCTTCGTGCACGAAAAACTGACCCTGGATTTTTCTGAAAAACATAACATAGTGTTTGACGTGCACATCAAAAAATTCATAGTTAGATTTAGTATTTTGACAAATCCTTTGGCAGAAAGATAGTTAAGAGTGAGAACTAGAAGATATGTATTTTTTTGTAATTTTTGTTTGAGTTTTTTTTTTTATGATTTTTCCAATCGAGCACAACCTGAAAATTAGGTCCCTGTTCGTGCACGAAGCATAAGTTGCACTAAACAAAAACAAATCGAAAATACAATTTTTTTTTTAAATTGTAAAGAATCAAGTGCACTACAATAATATCTAAAGTTTTTAAAATTTGGATAAGTATATCAAAAGTTATTAATAAAAAGGTGCACCTATGTCTATGAGAACTATGGAGACACTAGTAAAAGAAATTCAATAATAATATGTTATTGTTGTTCAAATTGAAAAAAAAATATATGGTTAGAAAGCTCAGAAGATGGGTGAAAATATGGTGGCAATTTTAGAAATACCCACTTTATGAAGTGTAAACCTGATGATGACAAAGTTGATAAACCAAGTTGATAAAATAAAACATATCAAAAATGAGAGAAATGGAGGGAAATCAAACTTCCAAACCGTAGCTTTGTCATCCAAGCCTATTTCAAAGCCTAACTAGTCAAAAGCGCGTACAGGGTACTTATGGTTTAAAAAGTGCATACGGTGTACTTATAGTGTAAACATCACGTACATTCTTGTTTCCCTATAAACAGTGCATACATGCTACCTTTACTATAAACAGCGCGTACGCACTATTGTATAATATGATATTCTATATATAATATGTGTATATACATATAATATATGTAATATATATTATGTGTATAACATGATATTGTATATATAATATGTTTATATACATATAATATATGTATATATATAATATATTAAACATATATATACACATGTAAGTGTATTGTCTCCCCCTCTCTCTCTCTCTCTCTCTCTCTCTCTCTCTCTCTCTCTCTCCTTCTTCCTTCCTCCATACCCCATCCCTCTTTCTCTTCTTCTCTCCCTCCCTCCCTCCATACCCCACTGCAATTGTGTTTGCGCTTCTATAGAAGTAAGTGAATTTATTTCTTGTCTGCAACTTCCTCTTTGATTTTTATCATGTATCCTCTCCTAAAAAAATTGACTAATGGATTTGTGTGTGTATATTGAATAGGAGGAATAGGGTTTGAAATTGAACCACGGTGTATTACCATGACAAACAAGGAAACCTATAGCAATATTCTTCTTGAATGTGTTTTTAATGAGCAGAGCAGATGTGGAAAATAGTGTCAACAAAACAACATGATGAGTCAGAGTGCCTGCAATATGTTTTTCAGAAGAAAACAATAGGTAGGAAGAGAAAGAGGGAGAGTAACACAGATGATGTCCCGTAGAATGATAGTGGTGGGTATGCGAGAGTTCCCATGTTGTTACACAATGCCTGTCACCTAAAGAAATTAAAGTTTGTTGTATGCATGGCAGTGGTAGTATATGATGATCATCACTTGTCAAATAGCTTGGAATGGGACATACCCATGAAAGAAATCAAGTGTGTAATTCCTATAGTCACAATCGAGATCAGTCTTATAACATTGTAAATTTAATAGCATCATATGTTTTAGAACTTAGGCAGTACTCTTAGGGTTAGGTCAAGCTCTTACACTTTCTTTTTAGTGAAGCCTTGTTGTTTGTTCGCTTGGAGTCTCGTTGTATGATGTTCTATTCATAACTTTAAATTTAATATATCATTTTATTATCCCACCATATGACCCCTTAGGTGTCATTATAGGTCCGTATTATTTCCTAAGAGGTCATATGGTATCTTGTGACCCCTTAAGACCCCTCCTCTTTCCCTCCCCCCTACTCTCCTCTCTCTCTCTCTCCTCTCTCTCTCTCTCTCTCTCTCTCCCTCCCTCCCTCTACCTCTCTCCTCCTCTCTTACCTTCCCTCCTCTCTTTCTCTCTCCCTCTCTCTCCCTCATCCCTCCTTCCCTCTCTCCCTCTCCCTCCCTCTCCCTTCTTCCCTCTCTCCCTCTCCTCTCTTCCTCCATACCCCTTCTTCTCACCCACCCCCCTCTTCTCTCTCTCGTCTCCCTCCCTCTACCTCTCTCCCTCTCTCTACCTACCCTCTCCCCCTCTTCTCTCCCTCTCTCCCTCCCTCTACCTCTCCCTTCCCCCCTCTTCTCTCCCTCTTCTCCCTCCTCCTCCCCCTCCCTCTCCCGTCTCTCTCATCTCTCTCCATCCCTCTATCTCTCTCCCTCTCTCTCCCTTCCCCCCCTTCTCTCCCCTCACCTCACCCTCTCTCCCCTCTCCCTCCTTCCCTCTCTCTCTCTCTCCCTTTCTCCATACCCCTTCTTCTCTCCCACCCCCCTCCTCTCCTCTCTCTCTCTCTCTCTCTCTCTCTCTCTCTCCTCCTCCTTCCATCTCTCCCTCTCCCTTCCTTTTCCTCCTTCCCTCTCTCCTTCTCCCTTCCTCCATACCCTTCTTTCTCTCTCTCTCTCCCTCCCTCTACCCTCTCTCCCTCTCTCTACCAGTTCCTCCCCTCCCCCTCTTCTCTCCCTCTCTCTCTCCCTCTACCTCTCCCTATCTCCCTCTCTCCTCTCCCTCCCTCTCCCTCCCTCCGTCCCTCCCTTTTCTCTCTCTCTCTCCCTCCCTCTACTCTCTCTCCCCTCTCCCTCCCTCTACCTCTCTCCCTCTCTCTCCCTTCCCCCCTCTTCTCTCCGGCCTCTCTCCCTCTCTCTCTCCTCTCCTTCCTTCCCTCTCTCTTCCTCCATACCCCTTCTCTCTCTCTCTCTCTCTCTCTCTCTCTCTTCTCTCTCGTCTCTCTCTCTCTCTCTCCCTCTCCTCTCTCTCTCTCTCTCTCTCTCTCTCTCTCTCTCTCTCTCTCTCCCTTCCTCCATACCCCTTCTCCTTCTCCCTCTCCCTCTCTCCCTCTCCCTCTCTCCCTCTTCTCCCTCTCCCTCTCTCCCTCTCTCCCTCCCTCCCTCCCTCTACCTATCTCCCTCTCTCTCTCTCCCTCTCCCTCCTTCCCTCTCTCTTCCTCCATTACCCCTTCTCTCTCTCTCTCTCTCTCTCTCTCTCTCTCTCTCTCTCTCTCTCTCCCTCTCCCTCTCCCTTCCTCCATACCCCTTCTCCCTCTCTCTCCCTCTCCCTCTCCCTTCCTCCATACCCCTTCTCCCCTCTCTCTCCCTCTCCTCTCCCTTCCTCCATACCCCTTCTCCCTCTCCCTCTCTCCCTCTCTCCCTCCCTCTACCTATCTCCCTCTCTCATCTTCCCTCTCTCTCCTCTCCCTCTCTCTCTCTCTCTCTCTCTCTCTCTCTACCTCTCTCCCTCTTTCTCCCTTCCCCCCTCTTCTCTCCCTCTCCCTTCCTCCATACCCCTTCTTCTCTCCCACCCTCTCTCTCTCTCTCTCTCTCTCTCTCTCTCTCTCTCTCCTCTCTCTCTCTCCCTCTCTCTACCTTCCCTCCCTCCTCCTCTCTCTCCCTCACTCTCCCTCTCTCCTCCCTCTCTCCCCTCTCCCTCTCTCTCCCTCTCCCTCTCCCTCTCTCCTCTCTCCATCTCCCTCTCTCTCTCTCCTCTCTCCCTCCCTCTACCTATCTCCCTCTCTCATCTTCCCTTCCTCTCCCTCACTCTCCTTCCCTCTCTCTCTCCCTCTCCCTCTCTCCCTCTCCCCTCTTCCTTTCTCCATACCCCTTCTTCTCTCCCACCATCCCTCCTCCTCCTCCTCCTCCTCTCTCTCTCTCTCTCTCTCTCTCTCTCTCCTCTCTCTCTCTCTCTCTCTCTCTCTCTCTCTCTCTCTCTCCTCTCTCTCTCTCTCTCTCTCTCCCTTTTCATTCACATCTTTTCTACTACCAATAGTGCGTACGGGGTACTGAAACTATTAGTTCACTACCCTACCATAACTTTTTTAAGGCAAAGGAGCGCGTACGTGGGTACTTATTACTCATAAGTGCGTACGGGGGTACTATTCCCATTATTCGTTACCCTGCGATAATATTTTTAGGCTTAGTAGCGCGTACATGCTACTTATCAGTCCATAATGGGAAAAAAGAATATCGTTGGGCTTGTCAACATTTTATGGTCTAACAGCACGTACGTGGTTATTAATGTAGCGCGTACGCGATTTATAGACATAGTTTTAGTTGCCCAAGAGCCTGCCCACCCGGACGTGCCCACAACGTCGGTTTGTGCACACGATGAACTGAATCAATTCTAACCAATCTTGCAACTTTTCATTGCATACAACTGATGACTTTTGCAGCAGGCGAAAAAAATGCTACTAATAGAAAATGGCTCTGAGTTGTCGAAAATTGAGATATGCCATTGTAGAGGAGCCTCACGCGACCCCATGGGATCAAACGGATCGACCATATGTGTCCTGGATTTGAACAAATAGTCCGTCAAATTTTGACAATTTTTTGGACTCAGGGCACTTGAGAGATCGCATCGCTACGGTATGACTCTCGACATTCTAGCACTTTGGGATGCACGACAGGGGCATACCTAGCATAAAACTGCCCACCCAGACGTGCTGGCGATGTCGGTTTGTGCACATGACAAACAAAATTTGACCATTGTGAGTGTGAGGGTGCTCTCGCACCAAACACATTGTTGTTTATATTTATATTGTCATTTTTTGTTGTTTATATTCATATTGTTGATTACATATGCAAATGTTCATTTAAATTTATAATAGGGTAGCCACTAAATACAGTGAATACACAATAATGAAATGAATACAAGGAGTTTTGTAGGGTTAATTCAACATTTTAGAAATTTTATCAAATCATATTCCACAATTGCAATGTTTTATATCATATATTTTTGTTGTTTATATTCATATTGTTGATTACATATGAAAATATTCATTTAAATTTATAAAAGGACAACCACAAAATACAATGAATACAAAATAATGAACTCATTACACATTTATTGGATTGAATATCAATATTTATATATATAAAAAAAGGCATGTTTGCCAAGTCAATACAAGTATTACAAAAATGTGGCATATGCCATGTCCAAATCGATATACAATAAAAATGTAGAATATATCTACATGTATTGGTCATTCTATGACCAAAACTAATACTATATGCTCCTAAACTTGTGGTGGATCATAAAAATCAAGCCTCTTCGATGCAGTACGCGGCTTTATAGATAGCTGCAAAACCACAATTCAAAAGACAAGTTAGAATTCTTTTGTAGAAAATAGTTCACAATTAACAACATAACTATGCATTTAACTTTAATTCCTTTGCAATTGAAATGTAGATTACCTCATTGGCTGATCTAGGAGCTAATGTCTTCGCTCTCCTCTCCTTGTCACTCTTAGGAGTTTTCTTGAAGACATACTTAAATGGATCCACGTTATGGCCGTACCACAAAGGGGTCTATTGTAGATTAAATGTACAATTAATACAATGTACTAACATAAATATATCAAAAAAACTTAAAATCTATAATATAGAGAACAATGACGTACCTGTGCCTGAGATGTTTCTCCAATGGATTGAGGATGGCTCACCGTCGATGTAGAAACAGTCCCTATTATCTATACAAAAAATATTCAAAGATTAAATACAATTAATATAATGATAAGTATTAAAGGTTAAAAACAATTAATTTTACATATCAAACAAAAGTGTACCAGATCCTGAGATGCTTCTCCAGTGCAAGGAGGAGGGTTTGCCATTAATGAAATAGGTATGGATATTTCCTGTATGAAAAAATTATAAGATTATAATATATCACAAGTTCACATGTATGCGTGCATATAATTATGAAATCAAGAAAATAAAGTAGAGATACATATCTCCATCCTCTCTTGATCCGCAAGCGAATCAGGTGCATTCAACAAATCCATAAAGCTCAATGGTTGTTGTACATGTAAAATAGACAAAAAACACTAATCAATCTACAAACCCCAACTAATACTTGATTTCAATATTTTCAAACAATTGTACAACTAAAAATGTGTTCAATTACCTTCTTCCCATGTTTTGGCATCTTCAAGGAATTCTTTTTCTTAGGACAAGCCCTAGACGCGGAGGGGGGTACCCTAAAAAAAAAAAAATTAACATGAGATATTAGTACAGATAATAAATTAAACATAATTTTAAAAATCTAAAATGAAATGACTTGCATATTCCATCAAAACAATACATAAAAAGACTTGTACAAAATATGATATCGTATAGCCTTTTAGGCCAAAATCGATCGTTGAGAGCGTGATGTCATCAATCTGGAACATTTCGTCCCCTGTCAACACCTACAAACCAGAAATTGGACCAAGCATTAAAGATAGTATATCTTGTATTTTTTTGAATTCAAAGTGTACTATTCTATTTTAACATGTTACAAAATTTAGAAGTTGTAGCTATACTAACTGGGGGAGGTGTATGGGATACCGTTGTTGCATCCTGAAATGCATATTATTTGTCCCAATTTAAATCGATGTATAAATAAAAATTCATTTATGTAATTACAAATTTAAAGTGACTGATAAATAAAATGTTATGAATTCAAATCAACACACCTGTGTCTGTGGCTCATGGGCAAACACCATGTCCATCAACTCATCTGTCAGCGTGACATCCTCAACTGTGTGAGCCTGACATCTACAACCACAAATCATGCATAGATGATATGAGGATCCATCTGCACCAGCTGTATCATCTATCCCCGAGCATATGCCTGAGCAATTGACACACATATGCTCGATGGGCTCTCTGTCGCCCTCTAATGGCTCATCATCCAATACAATAGGGTGTGCTAATGATGTCCCATGCTGGATGATGGCACCAGTCAATGATGTGGCTGCCTGAAGAGTTTGTAGCTCCATCGACTCTTTCAGCTCTAATGGGACAGCATGATGCACCTTGGGTTTGGGTGTTAGGGGGTGGTGACTCTCTGTGGCTAATCACCTACGAGCTCCAGGTCTATCTTGGGCAGAGCCACCACCTCTACCATGAAACTCTCTCATGTCAAAATAGTTTGGCCGCACATTGAGCACAAACTCACAATATATTTTTCTCAAAAAATATAATGGCACCTCATAATTATTACAAGTTGGATCATCAAAGCCCATCCACCACCTCTACCAAAACAGATTCTTCATTTTTACATTGATACACCAATGTATGGGAAACCTCTTTGCATTAAGAGGTAATGACTGACCAGTTTTGGGATCAACAAAAAGGGCACATATTTGTTGTTTAGTAATATTTTTATTTTTTACTCCATCCTATGATAGCCCATTGGCATAGAATTGATGACACCTATCCCTAAAGCTTCCCCATTTGGTAATTTCTGTGGAAACAACTATGGCACCACTAGCTAATGTTTCTAGGCTAGAGGCGAGGGATTGATGATGGTCAAGTTCAAAAGTTTTCAATTTAACAATTAGTCTATTGATTTTAGACATATTTTGTCCTAACTGATTAATTAATTCTTCCTGTGTTTCGGGTGTGCGGTCAAAAGGAGGAATTGGGGGTTGTTCTTGTGTGTTTTCAGGAGGTGCATTTGGTTGTTCTTGTGGGTTTTCAGGAGGTGCATTTGGTTGTTCTTGTTTTGGATTAGAAGAATCTATTTTTTGAAACAAAAAATGAAAAAACCTAATCAAAATTAATGAAATTAAATTCAAAATGTAAAACAAATTGCATAAACCGGAAAGAAAGACAAAAATAAACAAAAACTAACCTTGATCCATAGCTAGGAGGACAAATCTAGCACCCTGTTCCTAGTTTAGGAGAGGAAATGGGAAAAAAATGAAGTTAAAAACATGTTATTCACGGGTAAATGAGACCCCTTTTTTTTTAAAACTTTTTTTACCAGGCACTGCGTACGCGGTTTTATTTGGATTATTAGTGCGTACGCACTTATTTTTCTATGAGAAGTGCGTACGTGCTCAATTTCTTAGGAGTAGCGCGTACGCGCTCATTTTCCTAAAAGCAGCGTGTACGCGCTACCTTTTCTAGGCTCGGGAAGAACAAATCTAAGCGCGTACATAAGAATTTCAAATTTTAAAACCACGTACGCGCTGCTTGTTTTTCCATGTTTTTTTTCGGTGGTGTCCACTTTTCTGACCACCATCTTTGTGCACACGCTCTAAAGTAAGTTTATAAATTCATACTTAAATAATGTTTATGATAATTTTTTTCAATATTTTAAAAATGAAAAACCATTTAAATTCCTATCTTTAAAAAAAATAAAATTAAGATTTTTATAAAAAATATTGTAAATTAATATATATTAATATTATAAATTATAATATTATATTATTTTAGTAAAATAGTGTAAAATTAAATTATTAAATTATTTGATATTGCTAATTTTACGTCGAGGTGTAACTATATAGTAGAACCACACTTTCTCATATCATAAAAACAAAAAGAGAAAAAAAAAAGATAAATAATGGGTAGTTTCCAAGTTTCTAAAATTGCACATGTTAGATCATTGCTAAACTTTTCTTTTAAAACACAACGTGTGGGTTTATTACTTTAGGAAAAACACAAGGTTGGTAAAGTGGGGTTTTGAGCATGATTTAACAACGAGGAAGAGTATCATTTTGTTTTTATTATTATCTTTTATTTTCATGCATTATGGGTGGGAATGAGACAAAGGAAGATAACATTTGAGAGGGCCAATAGAGCTCTCTCTTTCATCAATGTATTTATATGAATACTCCTTTTATAGGAGTTGAGAAAATACAACACCACAGGAGCCTGAAGATCTTCTGCAAGCCGAATAACCTGTTATAAGGAGAAGCAATGAAGCAAAATCTGAAGAACATACAAAACACAGAGAATATGCTCAAAAAGAGAGAGCTCAATATTCACAAAAATATGTAATGTGATTCTTACAATGAAAAGAAAGAACTCAACCTTTAATAGGTAAAGAAACCCTAAAAAGGGAAAACCTAGGTTTGCACATAATAATTAATTATATGCACCTAAAGTTAGCTTAAGTGTAAAATAGATAAAGGGAACTTAAATAATTAAACAAAGAATGTTTAATTAATCAAGTAAATACTTGAATACTCTAACACCCCCCCTTAAGCTAGACTTAGGGAGAAGCTAAAACCTAGAACAGCTACTGAAAGCAATAAAGATGGGTCCTGGCAACAAGGCCTGATCAGGTACCCAAATACAATGAAATCTCTATGAACTGGAGAAATAGAGAAAACCACGTGGGAACAAAACTCTACTCCAAAAAGAGATGGAAAAAATATCACTGAAGCATGAAGACCCTGCAAACTCTGTCAAAGAATAACTGCTGATCTGAAGAACATCCACTGAACTAGAACATGACCAGGTAGAGAAGACTGTAATCTGCATGAGTGCCCTCAAATGACACTACTCGAATTAGGAGGCAAACAAGGCAAAACAACTGAAATCAAAGATACAGATGGCATGAGAAACCAAAGCCTGAAGAGCTGATCAATCGAACCACGGAAGCATTAGAACCAACAGGATAAACCTCCCCATAATGCGGAAGTGGGAGAGGGACAGGAACACTGAAAAGGACAGCTAAAAACAACTGCATGACGAAGAACCAAGAACATCAAAGGTGCTGAGACACATCATCGTGAGGCGAATGTCGTGGAAGGAACATTCACTTGACAAAGGAAGATGGCAAACAAAGGCAAACATCAACCCCCTCATGGCACTTGATCAATAGTGCATGTACAACAAGACACAAGATATGCAAGATTCCAAGTAAACAATGAAGGATGGCACTTTATCTCAGTGTGTTTGCATAATTACAAGCTACAATGATAAGAAGACTGGAAATAGAAACGAGAATCAAAACAAGGACACCCTACTCAGAAAAGAGATCCCAGGACCTGAAACAACCACGATATCAACCAGAGTGCTGAAAAACAAAAAATTGAATAAAATATGCATGGAGCAGAATCTGGAAAAAAAACTCATATTTCTGGAAAGTACACAGAACACGCTTTCCGAAAATATAAAGTTTTTGAAAAACGGAGGTCGGATGCTCATTCTACGTCTCCCGGAGTGCAAAAAAGAAACCTCACTTTGACTGCAAAAAAAAACATAGTTAAACAGAAAAATTGGAATAATTACCAATACCATGAGGTCGGCCTCAGAACCAGCTTTCCGACACCTATTCGTTCTCGAAAAAACGACTTCGTTTGCCCATTCTAGGGCCCTGGAAGTGCAAAAAAGAAGCCTGACTTTGATTGGTAAAAAACATAGTCAAACAGTAGATCCAAGAAAAAAATTCTACCACCATGAGGTCTGGCTTGGAATCACCTTTCAAACGCCTATTCGTTTGCCAAAATCCGACTCCGGATGCACGATCTAGGCCCAAAAAACCAACCCCCTCTCAAAAAAGACTAGAGAGGAGGGGCTGGTGGTGCTCCAGGCGGAGGTGGGGCTCGGGCCGGGCGGAGGTGGCGTGCGGGCCAGGCGCCGGTGGCGCAGAGGCGGAGTGGCGCTCGAGCTGGGCGGAGGTGGCGCGGCCAGGTGGAAGTGGCGTAGCTCGGGCGGTGGTGGTGCGCCGGGAGGGCGGGAGTGGCGGTGGAAGCGCTGCCGGAGTGGAGGAAGGTCGCCGGAGCCCAGAGCCGGGGAAGATGCCGGAGCCGGGGAGAGTCGCCGGAGCCCAGAGCCGGGGAAGACGCCGTAGCCGGGGAGAGTCGCCAGAGCCCGGAGCCGGGGAAGACGCCGGAGCCGGGGAGAGTCGGAGACCGGGCCGGCGACGCCGAAGAAATAGTAGCAGCAGCCGAAGAAGGATGGAGGGGCCGCCGGCGGGGGCTGGACTGACAGGTCTGACAGGCCTGCCAGTCCGGTACCCTGTGGTACCCAAAAATATGTGCGAAATTTTTTTTTTTTTCTTAAAAAGAAACAAACCCCTCCTTTTTTTTTTTCGCCTTTTTTTTTTTGAAAGATTTTTTAAAAGAAAATTTCAGCCTGCATGCCGTAAAAAGGCAAAAAATAATTTATTTATTTTTTAAATTTTTTTCTCGATCTACGTGCCAGGGCCGTACGGCCTGGATCGAAGAAAAAAATAGCTCCCAAAGGCTCATGAACTAAAATAGGTCGAATTTTATATGACCATAGGGGTTTTCGGGCCTTCTGAGCATGATGGTGAGGTCCGTTTAGGCCCAAAGTGCTTAGAAAAAATCTCAAACCCTAGGTACACAAAAAAAAATCTGAAACCCTAGATCTGCTTCCAAAGCCAAAAATCTCAAAACAAGAACAGGCAGCTGCAGATCCATGCTCTGATACCATATAGGAGTTGAGAAAATACAACACCACAGGAGCCTGAAGATCTTCTACAAGCCGAATAACCTGTTACAAGGAGAAGCAATGAAGCAAAATCTGAAGAACATACAAAACACAGAGAATATGCTCAAAAAGAGAGAGCTCAATATTCACAAAAATATGTAATGTGATTCTTACAATGAAAAGAAAGAACTCAACCTTTAATAGGTCAAGAAACCCTAAAAAGGGAAAACCTAGGTTTGCACATAATAATTAATTATATGCACCTAAAGTTAGCTTAAGTGTAAAAGAGATAAAGGGAACTTAAATAATTAAACAAAGAATGTTTAATTAATCAAGTAAATACCCGAATACTCTAACACCTTTATCTTTTTAATTTTAATTAAAAGATACAAGTTTGATGAAAATGAGTTAGATTCACAATTCTTAAAAGTGATAGAAATATTGAGAAAAAATAGTTTCTATCCTTAGATCTTTTATTATCTTTCAAAATTATAGTTCCAAAGACTTTGCAGTTGGAGTTTCCTAAAGAAAGAGGTAAATTTAATCTTTGAATTAAGGTTGTAGGTTCACAATGCAATCTACACAAGGACATGTTTTATTGATTGAGTTATTCAATCACAATCTTTAATCAGGTCTTTGTCTATGTATAGTTGTAGAAAATATCACCTTCTTAGCCAAAACTCTAACTTTTAATTAAGTCTTGTTATACAAATAATATAAAAGATTAAGAAAACCTGGATAGAAATTCTAATTTTGTAGATGTAATTGGTAATCTTGATTTTGTAGATACAATTGATTATAATGTTGATTTTGTAAATGTAATTGATAATGATCACTTCATCTTCAATCAACAAACACATCAACATCTAGACAGGAAGTAATACAATGTTTTGCACAAGTAAAACATAAAAAACATATAACTTTTTTTGGGTGAATTTATGCTAAAATATCAATTCAATAGAATATTAATGCTCCTATTAAACAAATTCATTGATTCTTTAAAAAAAATAAAAATTGCTTATATTGGAAAGCTATTATCCTTATACCAATGCTAAAAAATAATTAAGGATTTTCAATTCTCAATTACATGATGCTTTTAAAATTAATTACTTAAAAGAAATTAAGATTATTTCAAAAGTTTTCTATATTTATAAATATCAATGTAATATCAAAACTATTGTTTTTAAATTAAGATTATTTCAAAAGTTTTCTATATTTATAAATATCAATATAATATCAAAACTATTGTTTTTAAAAAATATATTTGTTTCTTTTACATTGAATTCTCAAATCTTTCTATAATTTAATTATTTAAAATAAATTAAGAGTATATCAAAATTATATCAAAATTATCTTTTTATATTTATAAATATGAAGATAGTAATAAAATTATTATTTTGAAATTTTTTGTGAAAGATTTCCTTTTGAAGTTCTATGAAAAAGTAATGAATGAGAATAAATATGTTTTTATATTTTCAATTTTATTATGTTTCTAAAATTTAATTACTTAAATAAATTAAAATTTTGTTAAAGTATCTTTCATATTTATAAATATCAATATAGTAACAAAATTGGTTTTATTTATTTATTGCCTTTATATTCAATTCTCAATTCCATAACATCATTATAATATAATGACTTAAACTAAATTAAAATTATAAACCAAATTAAACCTTAAGTCAATGGGTCATTGGTGTACTGGTGAAGTTGAATGGCTCCAAATGAGCCCACCAGAGATCATGTCTTGGTGAGTGTAGTTTAAAGGATTCAACATCATAAGGGATGTGGTGGGATAAACCTTAACCATAAACTAAATTGAACTCTATGAATAAATGAAAAAGTAATTTATAACAATAAAGATGTTTCTATACTTTCAATTTCATGATATTTCTAAAATTTAAGTTCTTAAATAAAATTAAGATTATGTAAAAAGTATTTTTTCATATTTATAAATATCAATATAGTAACAAAATTGTTGTTTTTAAATATCTATTACTTTACTTTACATTCAATTCTCAATTCCACAATTATTCTATATTTTAATTACTAAAAATAAACTAAGATTACATTGGAATTATTCGTTCATATCATAAAAATCCATAAAAGAAACCAGACAAACAAATCTATATCTTTCTATGAACAATAAAAATAATTTAACATTAAGGGTTGGTAGGCATGTGATGATGATGGAATTTCTTGATTTTCACATATACATAATATAGTCTATCATTAAAAAATGGATCATGAAAATTCTAGAAATATTAATTCATAAACTATCATGTAATTATTAAAATAAAATAAAATTCAAATTTAATTAGGTGATTTTTTTTGAATTAATGTTTTGAATCACTCTATAATATGTAAGAAAAAAAAGAAAAATAGACCAATAGGTCATTGAAATATTACCCTAAACCAAATTAAATCCAAATTCTAATTTAAATGGGTACTAAACTCTAACACTAAACCAAATTCAACCCTAATCCTAAATTTTTTTAATTGTAACCCTAACCCTCAATTGAACTCTAACCCTAATCTTAATTAACTATTAAACCTAACTAAACTTTAACTCTGATCATGAACCAAAATCTACCATACACCTAACACTAAATCAAATTGAACCCCAACACTAAACCTAACTAAATAATATTTATCAAATTTAACCCTAACAGTAATCCTAATCTTAATAAGATCAAATGAAACTCTAACAAAAAACCACTTTTAACCTTAATCCTATACCAAATTGAATCCTAACCCTAACCCTAAACCAAATTGAATCCTAGCACTAAACCAAATAGAACCTGAAGCCAAATTTTATTCAAAATCAAATTCAAACTTAACGTATACTAAATTCAATCCAAACCCTAAATCAGATTAACTAAGTTTTTAACATATGCTAATAAATAGAATGACTAATAATTGATTGGTTAAATTGATTAAGTTTTTAACATATGCTAATTCATCCCCGCTCTCAATAAATTTTGTCATATATTGATGAATACTATTTTAAAAAAATGTGATCTCTTGACGTCCTCTACATGGATTTTATTTATAAAATATAGGTATTCTAGTTATTAATTATTGTTATTATTGAATCAAAGTTATAGAACCCTTTTTGTATATTTCTTTTGAAGACATATTTTTGAACTACCTAAACAAGAACAAATATATTAATTATGAGTAAAATATCATTTTCTAAAATAAGTATATTACAAACTTGATGATATGTTGAAGTACAAAGTATATACCTTATCTTCACCTATGAGCAAGGAGAAGATTAAGAATGTACCAAAGAAATGATTATTATTCATATCACATATTTATATCTTAAATAGATTAAAAAAGGCCTTTAGAAAACAATGATAAATCAATAATATATACAAAAGTCTTAAATTTACTAAGTTTCTAAATTTATACTAAAAAATCTTATTTACAATTATATTATATTTTGAAAAAATAATAAACTAGTATAGATTAATTAATTTCATATGGTTAATTTCTATTGGAATTTAGTCTTATTTTAGAATATGAAATGATTTGCATGAAAAAATAATTCTAAATTCATTTTTAAGATAATCTTATTACAAACATTTAAAAAATCAAATTGATTAAGTTTCTAAAATATCAAAATAGAAACTATTTTTTATTGGATAAGAAGAAAACAAATTCTTCTCCAACTTTTCATTTATATAGTAGGGTTAGAAAAATTATGTAAAAAAGTGGATAAATATCAATATTAAAACAAATGTTTTAAATTTTCATTATTATTATATTATATTATTATGTTTTAATAGAAAGTTGCTATTATTAAATTCAAATCAAATTTAATATAGATAACAAAATCAGTTAAATAGAAACATGCTCATACAAATTTTTAAAAAAAATCAAATCTAATGTGAAATTCCAAATCTAATTTTTGCTTTATCATTAGAAATTTAAAACAAATCAAATCCAATTTGAAATCTCATTAAATGTAAAATTAAACTTAATCTCAATAATGATACTTCCGACATATTTTATCTTGATTTTTCTAAATATAGATATGCTAGTCATTGGGTCTAGATCTACCTATATAAGAGATTATTTTAGTTCCCATCTTTCTATAAAGACGGAATAGGTGAAGGGAATAATTAAACTGGCTAAGAGGATTTGGGACAGGGTTCAATGAGTTTTTTTTTGTGGACTGTAATTTTGCCAACTTATTGGCCTTTTTCCATCATTGGGTGAATTCTAATCTTTGAGCGTTTTCGTCAATGAGGGCTGTGGGAAGAACAACTGCAACCTACTGTGTTCTACAACTTTAGACGTACAAGGGCTTTTGAATTAAGTTGAATCAACTACAATGGAGATTTCAATTGATAGGTTGAGCTACATGCCTGAGCATTTATTGTGCTGCAAAATTCTTTCTCTCCTTCCACTAAAAGACGCCATTCGCTCCTCCGTCCTCTCCACTAGATGGAGACACCTCTGGAAGCATATTCCCTGTCTCCATTTCTCAAATGACTTTTTTGAATCACTGAATTATCCAGAGAAAGTGCGAAGTGAATACTTAGAATATACAGTTGATAATATTCTTCGCCGCCATCGCGAATGCTTAGAATACCTAAAACATATAGTTGATAATATTCTTCTCCGCCATTCTGCCAAGCTTGAAAGTTTTAGTTTTTATTTTGTGCAGTCATTGAGAATAGTTAATGTTGATAAAATTGCAGAATGGATTGACTGTGCAGCTGCTAAAGGAGTTAGACATGTGGAGCTTCAGAATAGAAATTCATATAACACCACCTCTTTTTGATTGTCATTCCCTCAAAGTGAAAAATCTATAACAATTACTGATTATTATCTTCCTATCTTTGATAGATTATTTGAGCAACAAATATTGGAAAATAAGACAACTCCAATTTCACAAACTCATAAAAAATGTGTAACACAATGAACACAATATTTTCGGACAGTTGTCCCTGGAAAAACCCCTAAGGGAAAACCAGTACTACGGATGAGAACTATATTAAAACTTCAGCAAATTAAGAGATACAAATACTGCTTGCCTGTTACTGGCAGAGCTTCGACGACCTCCCAATTTCTCCTACTGAGATTCTACCCCGCTACTATCCCACAGAGCTTCGACGACCTCCCAATTTCTCCTACTGAGATTCTACCCCGCTACTATCCCAACGCTATCACTGCACCCTTGCTAACACTGCAAGACTACTTGCTAACACTGCAAGTTCTTCACACAATTCATTCATTCATTGTTTTCCAAATGCCCCCTGACCCCCTTATATACTACTCTCATTGGAAAACCAATGGCCGAGATTAATTCTCAATCAACAGCTGAGATTAAAAACAACTAAACAACCCTAACCAAATTGGTTGCTAGAAGTTTCTAAAAAGAGTCAAATAATTAATAAGAATTGTTTGAACTCTAACTACATTTGTTAGCAAACAATTATTTACTAATTATTTAGCAAATGGACAAACAGCTGTCCAAGCTAACAAACTAACACTCCCTCTTAGTGAGGAAGTTGTTCTACATGACACCCAACTTCTCTCTAAAGAAGATGAATTTCGCCTTCCCCAATGCCTTTGTCAGAATGTCTGCTACCTGCTGATCTGTAGGTATAAACTGTAGCTGAACAACTCCACGTTATACACAATCTCTGATGAAGTGATACCTGATGTCTATATGTTTCGACCTATCATGAAACACCCGATTCTCAATCAACTTAATGCAACTCTGATTGTTGCAATGTATCACTGTAGTCTCCACCTTCTGACAAAACAAGGCTACTAGCAACTTCCTAAGCCATATAGCTTCACATGTCGCCATGCTAGCTGCTATGTATTCTAACTCTACAGAACTCAGAGTCACAGACTTTTGCTTCCTGCTGAACCAAGAGACAACTCCTGATCCTAGACTAAAACAACACCCTGAAGTGCTCCTCTTGTCTATTGTACTGCCTGCCCAATCTGCGTCAGTATAGCCCATCAACCTGATTCCTTCACCTCGAGCATATCTAATCCCATACTCGATTGTACCTCGTAAATAACACAACACATGCTTTGTCGCTATCCAATGCACTCCCTTTGGCTCAACCATGAACTAACTAAGAGAGTTAACTGCAAAAGTTATATCTGGCTTGGTGTTGACCAAATACATGAGAGAACCAATCAACTGCCTGTATAAGGTGGGATCTACATCCTTCTCCCTGGATGTGTCTACCTTCCTCCAATTCGTGATCATAGGTGTAGACATGGCTTTGCAATCTTCCATCCTAAACCTTTTCAAGATTTCAATGCAATATTTCTCTTGTCCAAGGAAAATCTCTCCACCTGTCTGCCATAACTCCATGCCTAGAAAGTAGTGCATAAGTCCCAAATCCTTCATCTCGAACTCTATTGCAAGGTCCCTCTTGCACTCTTCTATGAGCCCTAGTGAACCTGTTAGAAACAAGTCATCCACATATAGAACAAGAATGAGAATCTCACCCCCAACCACCAAGTAGTAGAGATTAGCATCCGCCTCACTCTTCACAAATCCCATTTCCTGCAAGTAACTATCAATGCATTCATACCACGCTCTAGGAGCCTGCTTGAGTTCGTACAAAGCTCTCTTTAATCTACACACGTGGGTCTCTTTGTTGTGTGCTACAAAGCCTTCTGGTTGTTCTATGTATACCTCCTCTTTCAACTCACCATTGAGGCACGTTGTCTTGACATCCATTTGATGGATTTGCCATCCCATTTGTGCTGAAATTGAGATTACAGCTCGTATAGAAGTATAGCTGGCAACTAGAGCAAATGTCTCCTCATAGTCTATTCCCTCCTTCTGAGAGAACCCTTTTGCCACAAACCTTGCCTTGTATTTCTCGATGCTACCATCTGCACCGTGCTTGATCTTATAGATCCAACATGATCCAACCACAACTCTATATGTTGATCTAGGCACTACCTCCCAAACATCATTCTGCATAATTGAAGTATACTCCTCAACCATAGCATCTTGCCACACTTGATGTTATGCAACCTCCTGATAGCTAGAAGGTTCACTATTTACCAACTGACTAACTAATGCAACATAGTCATCAAACTTGCCTGGTTGTTTCCGTTGTCTACTACTCCTCCTTGGAGTACCCACTAACTCCTGAGTATTTCTTTGTGTTTGTTGAACCTTATGGTTGTTGCTACCAACTATAAAAGATGAAATATCAACCTCCATGTCTTCTTGATGCATCTCTTTTTGCACCTGTTGCTCCATACTCTGAGAACTCTCACCTCCTGAGCCTATGCTTGTACTAGTAACTTTACTAGAGCTTTGTTGACCTTGATTCGGTTGAGTGATCCTTGGAGCTTGTGTTGGCTGCTCACTCTGATCATCTGCTTGCAAATCTCTGGACCTTCTAAATGCCTTGTCCTCCATGAACTTGACATCATGTCGAACAATAATCCGCCTGGTCCCTAGAATGAATATCCAATATGCCTTTGAGGTTTCACTGTACCCCACAAAGTACCCTCTTTCTGCTGTCTGATCTAACTTGGTACGTGTATCCTTTGGAATGTGACAATATGCCAAACTCCCAAAGATCCTGAAGTGACTAACATATGGCTTCTTCCCAGTGAATGCTTCCTCTAGTGTCATCTTCCCTAGCACCTTATGTGGAACTTTGTTCTATATGTATACTATCGTACTACATGCTTCTGCCCATAAGTAATGGGGCATGTCCTGATCATGTAGCATAGCCCTTGTTGCCTCCAATATGGACCGATTCTTCCTCTCAGCAACCCCATTCTATTGCGGGTTGTAAGGAACAGTCCACTCTCTCTTGATTCCTTCCCTGGTACAAAACTCTTGAAATTCATTCCCCCTGTACTCGCCTCCATTGTCTGACCAAAGAACCTTTATCTTCCTTCCTGTTGAGTTTTCCACAAGAGCCTTGAACTCTTGGAAGCGATTGAAAACCTCATCCTTGGTCTTCAAGAAGTATATCCAGGTCTTCCTGGAGAAATCATTAATAAAAGTACTAAAGTACTCATACCCTCTGAGAGATTTCGTCGACATTGGTCCACATACATCTAAATGTAGTAGAACAATAACACCCTTGGATCTAGTGTCACTCCTTGGAAAAGTTGCTTTCACAAACTTCCCCAACACACATCCCTTACATACATCATCATGCTCTATGCTCACCTTTGGAACACCTATCACAGTCTCATGAAGCAATTTAAGTGCTCCAAGATGTATATGGCCCATCCTCCTATGCCATAGCTCTCCAAGATCTCTAGGATTACTGCTGCTCATGAGTACCTTAAGAGTATCAAACTGCAACCTATAAAGTCGACCACTCCTAACTCCAATAGCTATGGGCGATTTCCAATCCTTATGCTTAATCAATACATTTGCCCCTCTAAAGAGTACATTGTACCCTTTGTCCTAAAGGACAGATACAGAAATCAAATTCATCCCTAAGCCTGGAACATGCAACACATCATGAAGAGGAATCATCTTACCATTCTCCCTCTAAAACTGAACAGTCCCTTTCCCAACTGAGTTGAGTTTGGACATGTTTCCCATAGAGATTTGGATTCTGGTGCTCTCCTCCTTATAACTGGAGAAGTATTCTCTAACTCCTGTCATATGAAATGATGCCCCACTATCTATGTACCAAACACTCTGTGAGGTTGAGCTAACCATACACGCTATGAGTGCAAACTCATCTTCCATTCTATTCAAGAGCTCATCTGCACTTGCTGAAGCTGCAACTTGCTTCTTGCCTTTCTTGTCATTCTTCTTCCTTTAAGGGCAATCACTGACATAGTGGCCAAACTCGTGACAGCCATAGCACTTGATATTCAACAAGTCTTTCTTCTTCTTCTCACCTTATGGATTTGATCCTTTGCTAGACTCCTTCTTTGCTTTTCCTTTACCCGCTAGGGCAACGTTCTCCTATTCTGCCTCACTTTTTTGACTCTTATTGTTGGCTCCATTGACAAGGCTTAGTCTAAGCTCCTCCTGAGTGAAGTCACTCCAAAATCGATCCCAACTTGGTAAGGTGTCTTGTCCATCCACAACTTGAACAAAGACATCCCACTGCTTAGAAAACCCATTTAGGGCTATCCATACTAGCTCATCATCACTTGGTTTATCTCCAACAGTCGCTAACTCATCCTTGACAAGTCTGAGTCTGGTGAGGTAACTCGTCACGTCTTCTCCCTTATTCATTCGGGTATTCCTCAACTTTTCTCTGAGAATCAGCTTCCGATTAGTGGTAGCATTCTGGTACAGATTCAAAATGGCATCCCACATCTTCTTTGCAGTATCTAACTCAACAATATGTGGAACTATATGGTCCTTGACACCATCAAGGATTAGCCTCCTTGCCTTGGAATCGTCCTTCTTGTATGTTGCAAGTTGTGTTGCATCTGTAGTTACAGTCACAACAATGGTAACATATTCCTTGATACCATTCTCTTCTAGCAATAAAGAAATTCTGGCTTTCCAAACACCAAAATTAGAGGCTCCATCCAATCTATCATGATCTCTTAAACTAACTGAGGTCGTCTCAAAGGTTAAAGTAAATAAAAATTATAAAGAGGTTAAACTAAGTTTTATAAACCCTCAGTTTCCTTCGCCTAGGGTAAATCTCTTCTACCCTTAACTTAGCTCTGATACCATGTGAAAAATCTATTACAATTACTGATTATTATCCTCCTATCTTTGATAGATTATTTGAGCAACAAATATTGGAAAATAACACAACTACAATTTCACAAACTCATAAAAAATGTGCAACACAATGAACACAATATTTTCGGACAATTGTCCCTAGAAAAACCCCTAAGGGAAAACCAGTACTGCGGATGAGAACTATATTAAAACTTTAGCAAATTAAGAGATACAAATACTGCTTGCCTGTTACCGGCAAAGCTTCGACGACCTCCCAATTTCTCCTAAGATTCCACCCCGCTACTATCCCAACGCTATCACTGCGCCCTTGCTAACACTGCAAGACTACTTGCTAACAATGCAAGTTCTTCACACAATTTATTCATTCATTGTTTTCCAAATGTCCCCTGACCTCCTTATATACTACTCTCATTGGAAAACCAACAGCCGAGATTAATTCTCAATCAACGACTGAGATTAAAAACAACTAAACAACCCTAACCAAATTGGTTGCTAGAAGTTTCTAAAACGAGTCAAATAATTAATAAGAATTGTTTGGACTCTAACTACATTTGTTAGCAAACAATTATTTACTAATTATTTAGCAAGTCCAAGCTAACGGATTTGGAGATTGCAGATTTTACATTTTCAGAAATACCCACTGACTTTGGGGGTTTCTTGTCCCTTAAAACATGCTCTTTTTCTAGAATTGAAAATTTGACTGATGACAAGCTTCAACAGCTCATAGCATTATGCCCGCATCTTCAGAAATTGGTGCTGAAAAGCTATTTTCAGTTAAAAAATTTAAGAATTAGGGCTACGGGTCTTGATAGCTTGAATTTGACAGGTTGCAGTTGGATAGAATCATTGACAGCAGACTGTCCTCGACTGGTCAAACTCAAAGTGTTGAATTGTGACAGGCTATTTAAATTGCAGCTAAATTTTTGTGTGTTTCTACAAGATCTGACTGCTTCAGGTTTTGGGTCATTTGGAGGAGTTTCTACTGTGAAATCATTAAAAACATTATCTTTTATGCCATGCCCAGAGATCTCACATCCTCCTTTTCTTACCCTGCTTGGCAGTTTTCCTGATCTTGAAGAACTGAAATTAGCAGCCATCTTCTTCGAGGTTAGTAATTTCTTTTGTTTTTTAAATTATGTACTTTTTTATTTAATATAAATGACGTGCACTTTTTTTAAATCTCAGGGCATGACAGTAGGCAAGATGGTAGTACCGAAGGCAAGATGTGGCAGCGCAGAAGTTGTTAGCTCACACAAAGTTTCCAAATCTGAAGAAGGTATACATAGAAATTTCATCAGAGATGAGTCAAAATGAAATAGCTCTCCTGGCTTTTCTTCTTCAATATACTCCATCTTTGAAAGTTATGAGTGTCAGCCTACCTTACCGCCCCAAAATTCACAAACAGATGTTCATAGATCAAGTGCTGCATTTAGATAGGATGTCTCGTGAAGCAGAGATAAGAATATTAAATAACACAGAACTAGATCCAATTTGAGGAGGTAGATTAGAAGAAAGAAGAAACTAACAGGCCCTCTATTTTTATAGGTTATAGAAAACCTATAGGAAATTCATGAAGATTACAAGTTTTATCAATAGCATGCGTAGTACAATCTTTCATGATAAAGAACTACATCTATTTTGATTTTGGGTTGGTCATAAAAAAAAGGAAGAATGATTAGGAAGGAATCCTGCTTCAATGAGTCAATGGGCAGGGCAACTGTTTGTGGTAAGAGCTCTTGGTTTCTGGTATCTTTGGTTTGACTCTAAACTGTTAGTTTTGAAATAATAGCTGTTGGTTTACAGCCTTAGTGCTGTTGGTCCATGTTGTTGCTTCATTGTTGTTTGTGGGCCTTCATCACTGTATCTTTATTCAGCTTTGTGAAAGGGGTTGGGCCCTTTCCAAAACCCTCCTTTACCTTGAATAAAATAAAACATATAATTTGGTGTGCCAATTTTTTTCAATAGATTTTAAGCTCCGGTTTGCCTTTGCTCTTCACTGCTTCGTATTATTTAGGATTTTTGCAGAAGGTTCTAATATTAGACCTTTCTTTTCATATCATGTCAGTACAAGGATAGATAAGATGAATGAATGTTGCAGTGTACGCAGGAGGTCTCTTTCTAAAAAATGAACACATATAACAAATGTGTTTCTACCCCCAAGAGGAATTGACTCAATATTTTTTATGATATTTACAGATTTATCTGTGATATAAAATGTCAACTCTTACCTGAACCTCTCAAATTCTCCCATTCTGAGCAAGGATGAGTCCAACTGCCTCAAATTATTTTACCGATTTCTCATCCAGTACTCCAGTTTGGTCTGAAACTTTTGTGGGCATGCTGACCTATATGCTGCAACTTTTATAACTGAAGATTATGGCTTCTCATTCTTATCTGGAGGGACATTTTTGTTGTTTGAATTTTGGTTTGTTATGTCTGGGATTCATGTTCACACAAGCACTTCTTAATGGAACTACTCACATTCACATTCATGTACTAACAAATTGTTTTGTGCTAGGAAGGCCTAAATTTGATGACTGAATGTACACATCTTTGTCATAAGTTACAAAAAATTTACACCTTTTTGTCCTAAGTTACAGTAAAAGTTGGGAATTGAAAAGACATTTTTTGGTTGGGTTTTGGTTTGTTATGTCTGGGTTTCGGAGTCTCACAAGCACTGCTTTCTTACCAGGTGTGTTTCTGGAACACCTAAATTTGATGGCTGTATGGTTGTACATAAACATTTTTTTTCATAAATTATCGGGTAAATGTCCCCATGCCATTGCGTAGTTTATTTTGGCTAGCAGCAGCTCCTCAAAAACAACTTTTTGAGGACCAAATTGTGGAGCAAGTGCCCCCATGGAAAGTAAAGTTGCTACTTATTTTTATGCAAACCTCTTAAATTATTTTTGTAAATGAAATTATTAGTAATATTCTTGCAAATAAAATTTGTAGACAAAAATATGGCAAAGCCACATGTTTTTTTATTTAGGTTTTTTCAATAAGCAGCCACTGCTTATTTCTAGCCCCCCCTGTTTTTCAAAGCTAATTAAAATTTTGCATGGGAACACTCTGCTTAAATTTAAGCAGAAAATGTTCATAAGCAGCCGCATGGGGACATGGGGTAAGGGTGATTTTTCAATTCTCTAATAGAGTAGTTTCCTACATGTTTTCTCCCTGCAAATAATTGGTTATTGATTTGAAATTTGCTTACTACTTGTTTTTTAATGATTAAAACACCCAATAATAATTTCACAATCATCACTACAATCTTACTAATTCCCCAATGAGTTAGCCATCTATAAAGCCTTATTTATGTGATATACTATGTACCTATACTTGTTGGTTTTTGTATTGCTATTTGACTATATCTTCTTAGTTTACAAACTTTATCAATTTCTCATTATGGAGAGACTTAAAAAATTGTGATGAGAGTCCTTTTTTACAAAGAGTGATACAGTGAACTTTCTGAGCTAATTGGTCAGGTATTTAATTTCTAGTTTTATTGGGTAAATATATTAAATTAATAATATGTAGGCGTATTAAAAATGGTTGATTTTGTTTTAACAATTTACATATTAAAGGGTAATGGGTAGTTTAGAATGATTTTATCTTATTTCTAATTATTTTATTCTGATTATAGATCATGATGTTTGATCAGAAATATCGATGTTTCAAAGGTGCACATAGTCAAATCCAAAAATCAATGAGATTAGTTATTATAGACTTCAGAAGCTTTATTCTTTTAGTTCAGAATGTGTTAATGAAACTCAATTTTTAACTTTATTGACTGCCGATACATGTTAGTTGATAATTTTAGTGAATTATATTTTTTAATATAATTGAGAGTTGCCCTCCCTTACAAGTCGTTATCACCCATTGCAAGTTAGAGCATCACTGCCAATTTAATTTATTGTATGTACTGATTTCCATAATTGTATGTATTGATTTCCATAGAAGACCACAATTGATCCATAGGACTAAAAGTTATATATAAATATCAACTGCAATTTAAAGTATATTATACCTTTTTTCTCCAAATTCTACAATTAAAAGTATACAAGCTATTCACATAGGTACTTTGTATGTTTCTAGTTCTATGGAGTTTAAGTAATCTTCATTTTCTCTATAATGATCATATTGTATTAAGATATCAACATCTCTATCTTTAAACAAACTGTAATGTGATGAATAAGCATGGATCTATTCTAAAAGCCTCTATAATAATTCCCTTAATTACTACTTTTTTTTTTTTTTTTTTGGATATTCCTAATAGCCTAATCTGAAATTTTGTGCACTTTCAACTATATTAACATTGGGTTAGTAACTCCCTAATAGCACAACATATAGCCAACAAGATGGATTCTTTGTTTAAGAATTACATAATCCAGCTGTACTACTAATTTAAGGCCTTAATCTCTTCACAATAAGACATAAAATTAATAAAACTATTTAAGGCCTTAATCTCTTCACAATAAGGCAGAAAATTAATAAAACTAGTAGGATCTGACTGGGTCGTAATTTTTCTATTTTGAACCATAAGAAACCATAATTTTCAGATCATCTTGCAACAAATAAAATCTTCAACAAAGATATTAGTATATGCTCAATAAATATTTACAACCATATTTGGCTAATTTAAGATGATTAACAACAATTAAAAGACCACCACCTTTGTTAAGATAATATGGGACTAGGGTGCAATGCTATCCCAATTATGTCGATAAGTCCTTATCCACTTATCCTGTCTACCCCTTCCAAGTAGATTCTATGACCCTTCAAGAGAGGTTATTAATGTCAATCATTTAGTGAGCAAGGTAGCTACTTATTAACAACTAACCCTTACTAAGATATTCCTTCCTTGGTTAGAACACAAAAACACAAGAAAAGAGATACTAAGTTTTCTCACAAGGATAGCCCGATCTCTTCTTCATTTGTATTCATCTCTTGTTATACCTTTTTCCTATAATCCATAGAATTGCTAAGTAGAATAAAATGACATCCATCGTCTACATGTCATTGGTTCAATGGCATGCAAGCTATTGGAAAAGTTGTTGAAGCTCCACTGATAACTCTTAACATCCATCACTTGAATACCTAGGTAATAGGAAACTAACTATAGGATACAATCGAATCACTCTACTTGTAGATAAATCTCTCTGGTCGCGAACAAGTTGGAGCAACAATAAGCTTATGTATTGGAGGATCATAGGATTTATTGTTTTAGTGATCATCTCAAAAGGAGACGAACAAGCTACCTTTTGGGGGCATACAACCCTCTATCTATGCCCTTGTAGAGTCCATTACTCCAATCTTCATGTGTTAAGATGACCCTTGTACCCAACTTGGTTCTACAAGTGGAAGATGCTCTATAATAAGATAAGAAAAACCAAAGTCCTATGGCTAGTTTCATCTAGGACTGTTCTATTAGTCATTAGGACTAGCATATTAATAGGGACATGATAGCCTTTTTAATCATAGGGTCCACCCTTTAGGATGGTACATAAGCTTTTAGAAGGATGCCCCACATAGACCATAATAGATGATAGGAAAATCATATATCTTGCAATTAGACCTTCAACAAGAGATTGTGAAACTTAAACTAGTATGACATTATCTAATTAAACTTAGTTTTCAGTCTTGCATCAAATTTTAAAGTTAGGTAGTTTGCGATGGAACATACTTATCAAGATGGTCCAGTTTCAAGTATAAAATAGGCTTTTCTACCACCTCGGTGACCTCACCCTCTAGAACAACCCTTAGTCATTCAACATTAAGATAATATATACATATATGAGTTACATCAGCCTAATGCATTATGGTTATTCATAAACAAACTAACTGATATTGAGAAGGATGTGTTATTACGATTATCTAATGACCACCTTGCCTTATTGAAGTTTGTGAATTATTTTTTGATCATCAAAGGCTAAGCCAAAATTTTATATTAATAGAGTAAGTTTGAACTTTACAGAAACAACAAAAGGAGAGTTTGCAGAATGAGTAGTGGATAAACCACCAAAAACATAACAGATAAAAATCGAACAACTGAAATAATACTACTATCTCTATCTCCTTTGACTGAGAAGTTCTTGACTAAACATATCTATTAAATTTAAAACAAAATAGAGCATAGGGACTCATATCTCTCTGAAATTAGAAAAGAAAACTAGCAAGCATTAGGCCCTAAGAGCACTACGACGACCCCTACGACGGCCTCGACCGCCAGCCCGACCTCTTCTGCGACCTGAACCACTGCACTCTCCTCCATCTCTAGCAGGTGGCATGTCATTTTGGGGCTCCCCACTTGGGCGTGGAGTTGGGGGGGCAGGGTCGGTTATCTCTTCATCCGGAAGGAAGCCATTGAGAATGGTGTATTCTTTGAACTCTTGCTCCTTACTTTGATCCCTAGAATGCTTCGAAAGAATTCGCCATTTCAGGAATTCAACCATTGCAGTAACATTTTGTCTGTGTTTTCTCCTAGCATGACCCTTAAGGTCCAGGAGTAAAGGATAAAACATGACATTAGCTCCATCTTCATGAGTGGCTTTAATATCTACCGGCTTCGGGACACTGGAACCAGGCAGAGCATGGGAAGAAACCTTGTCCAGCCCACCAAGTAAATCGGGCTCAAATAGCTCAGAGACAAGGGAGGAAGTGAGAGATTTTGAAAAGCCAGCATTCAAAACAGAGACAACAAACTGTGAAGAGATCTGCGTATTGTCTTTGTAGAATTCCTTCCTATCAAGGTGGCCCTGTCCCAAGATCATCTTCGTTGCCAAAATTACTTGAGGATTTACCGTGCGAAGAAGCCGCTTAATCCTTAGGTCTGTGATTTCCTTGAAACAACATTGGCAAAGAATAGGTTCAGAAGCAAGCTTGACGACAATTCTGAAATTTTTTGCCTTGATAAATGAGGACTAGATGAAAATAAGTTAGATAGGAATACAGGGCGGAACGAAGAAAATATGAAATATCTTCAATTAAGAAAACAATCATCCCGAGGAGTACGAGTCTGTCGCCTTTAGTGAGAAGTGCTTGAAAAGACATTTCAAACCCGCGGCCAGGTGAGAATTAAATGTTTGAACCCTTGGGAACACCACCTCAGACACATTTGAATCGGCCACCTTGGCTTGGAGATGACGGAGACAACAAATCAGGAGATGACGGAGATGATGTGGGGAGTCATTTAATTAAGTGATAACCAATGAAACATGGGTAATTAATTAACCAAGATAATAGAAAATCCTTGCATAGTTTAGAAAATGTAAAGGCTAAGGAATGACTTGGAATTCCTCTTACATACTCTCGACATGTATGATTTGGTATCCTAGTCCACACGAGAGGAGTAGGAGATTTTGCATGGTGCCATCCCTTTTGTGCATACATGATGAAACTCCTTGATTATCTCTCTAGCATCTAGTCCTAGTGTAGTTGAGTAGCACGTAAGAGATGATCATGTCTTTCTTATTGATATTTTCTCTTTTATGTATGTGGTTGTCATATGTTCTTGGCTTTTGGATTTTGCGATATCCCTCATGTTTGGATGTTGTTTATTTTAATACATGATGCTATGTATTATTTGTGTTTGGATGATTGTTTGCCCCTCCTCATGTGTCTTATGTGTGTGAGTGTCTTTGGCCTTGTAACTATCTCCTAGAATAGATGGAGTGGATCTTTTCATTCCATGTCCTTAGGTGGTGTGTATACCACCCTTGAGATTCAAAGGATAGGGGATAGAGATTTCTTAGTGGATCCATTTTCCATGTATTTTTCTTACACTATTTAGTTGATCCAATGATATGTAATTATGTATTGTAAGGACATTTGAGTCCTCTTGTAATGTAATATGATTTTATGAACCTCTCATTGAGATGGATGTAATAGCATTTGGATGGATCATGTTAGTGTTTTGATGTTGGAGTTGAGCACATATGCTTTGTTATTCAATTAAATTGATTCTGTATGGTTAAGGTAAATGAATGCAGGAACTTGTAGTTTGAACTTAATATGAATCTTAGAAGGAATTGTTTTATTGTCTTGGGTGGTGTTGTAGATGCAACATGCACCATGCACCATGCCCTCATCATGTGCCCTTGTGATATTCTCCCCATGTAGAGTGTTGTAAGGTGTTGCTTTTGTAAAAAATTGCCATAGTTGTGTTGCAAATTTTTACATAGGGTAGGAGTTAGGAGTTTTTGTGAGGTCACTATGGACCTTCCCATTTTTTTGGTTCTCATTTTAGAGGTTGCTTGCACTCGAGGGAGTCATATGTTTATTTCTTCGCATGAGTCAAGTTTTATCATTTTCAAGCTCTTGTGGTTTCGTAGGCCTTTTTGGGTATATCCTCCATGTTTGGGGAGACTTAGTGACCAATCCCTAGCTCTAGATTGCATACTAGCCAAGACACTAGCACTAGAGTTGGATACTAATGCAATACTAGGACTCTAGTGCACAGATAGGGTTGCAATGCTAATCTTGGACACTAGTGCATTTATGAGATTGGACCTCTAAACTGCGACATCATCATGGTGTACTACTATCTTCCTTGGGCACTAGTGTCCCATCCGGGTGGCAATATCTCTTGGATGTCCATTTCTATACAGTGATTGCTTAGAACTAGTTGTTGACCATTTGTTAGGGTCACTTAATGGGTGGAAGTTGGTTCCCTTGGTCTTTGGAGTCTCCCTAGGTTGTCATGATGATGATAGGTGTCCTATAAATAGGATTTATGAGATCTCCTTACCTTAGGAAGCGATTCATTGCTTGGAAGTGACTTGTCATACTTCAATTGGTTGAGATTTGTATTCTCCTAGTTGAGAGATCTCTTATGTAGATTGAAACTCATGTTGTAGGTTTGTTGTTGGTTGCGTTCAATGGATTGGAGGCGATTAGAACCTCATCCTACTCCCTTGCCTCCAAAACCAATATAATCATCATCGGCTTGAGCAATATGGGCTCTTAGACTCTCTTCAACAATTTCAATCTTCTACGTGTGTTGTAAGTATTTTGGCCTTGAGTTGGTTAGTGTGGGTTAATGTGCATTAGAGGTTGATGTTTCCTTCATCTTGTCATTCATGTGTATTTGTACAAGAGTGGAGTCATGAGTTGTGTCGATAATCCTCAAGGAGTCATCCCTTCTCTCTCTTCATTTCATCATGGTGAGTTGTCCCATGTTTGTTTTTCTTGGACGCTAGTGTCATCTTGGTTGTGCACTAGCAAGGTCTTTTATTGGGATTCTTCACTGTTGTAGTGTTCTTGAGACACTTGTGTGCACATAGTAGTGTGAGTGTGATAAGTCACTATTGTATCTTTGGTGTTGTTAGTTGTCATTTTTTAAAAATGTTGCTCTAAATTTTTTTCCCTTGGCCCTACAAATGGGGCATTACAACATTCTATGACTTGTTTATGTGGAGATGAACATATATATAAGGATTATCATATAACAACAAGTGGCCAATATTATAAGATGTCACCGATAATTGAGTTGTTAACAGGATAGTTAAGTTGCTTTGTCCAAGAAGTGAACTTCCTGACAAGAAAAGTACATATAGATGAAGAAATTAGCCTATTCAGGGTTCTTTTACCATGAAAAAAGAAGGCATAAACTGAAGTCTTTTTATCATGAGGGTGGCATATACCAAGGGTTGTTGGAAGCCATCAAAGAGAATAGACATTGTTGATAGAGGAGTGGAAAGAAAAGAGAAAATTCCAAATAGGTGATAGTATGTAGAGGTATGGATACCAAAAGGAGATGATTGATATATAGGGATGAATACAAAGAATGTGACATATAAAATAAGGATTAAGTAATTTCTTGAAGAATTTTTTAATATGAAAGATAATAAATTGGGAAAAGTTTGAAATTGCTTGTTGGAAAAACTTTATAAATTTTAGTTCTTATGAGAAGAGGAAACACATACAAGGTTGGAATTGATGATATGAAGATAATGCTAAGAGGTTTGAAAGAAACTAGAGTAGTAATGGAGAAGAGGAGTGAAAAGGACATGAAATTGGTTGTTGATGAACTTGTGTGTACAATAAAAGAAGAAAATAATGTATAAGAGATTGAGGATGGAATAAATGATGAAGAGGTAGCAATAGAAGGTGAAGTTACAACAACATGTCCATGCAAAGACATGGAGAGTTTGTTGAGTGAGGTTGCAACATAAGCATGTCTTTGGAAATGCATGGGAGAATAAAAAAATAAGTTGCAATAAAGGAGGGTGTATCTACTAAGGTAGAGGACAAGAGAAGAGACATTACAGTAGAGAGTGTAGAGAATATTGTAGTAGTAATAGAAGAGAAGAGTGTAGGAGATGTTATAGAAACTTTTAAATGTCCTCCAAAGGACATAAAGGCAATGGACATCATAGAGTGACATAATATATAAAGGGTGGTAGTAGAGCATAGTGCAAAAATGATGTGAAGAAAGAATGTGATACAACAAAGGACGTTGGAGGGGTGTATAATGTTGAGGTGGTTAGTTTAGAGGAAGTTGTAGAGTGCATTTGGTGGAGGAGGTTGAACCATGGTGGGTTAAATCCTAAGGGGAAGAGGAGAGGAGTTAAAGAGGGTGAGATGAGGAGATGAGTTGTGAAGAGAAGTATTGGTTTAAGGAGGTCATGATATGGTAGACATGGGTCCATGAGAGGGAAGAGACGAAAAGGACACTTGGTATAAAAGGACGATCTTTGTCCCAACTAGATGTTGGAAGAGGTGAAGGAGGAAGACTTAAGGGGTACCTAATGCAATATTGGGCTCCAATTTAGGTTGTTTACAATATAAAAAAGAAGCTCTACTACCTAAACCCATTTTGTGAGCCCAAACTCATGAAATTTATTACCTGGCATATTTGATTGATGAGTATTTAAGTGTATAAGAAATCAACTTCAACCAAAAAAAAATTAGGTTAGATTTTAATCCAATTTAGTTTTTGGCTGGTTACTTGCTAGTTTTTGCAAGTCTTCTTTTGGGGGGATATCTAAATTAAAATGGTTAAGTAAGGGTTCCATCACAAAGAAGGCCCAAGTGGGAACCCATGGTTAAACTTTGATGAAAAATGAATAAGTATTGGCCAAGTTATGGTGTAGTGTCCACCCTTGACTTGACCTATTTTGACTAGAGTTGACTTCTATTTCATATTTGATACTTATTTGGACTATATTTGATGATTTGGATGATGATTACTCATGTGTTTCGGTTACTTACTATGATGATTAGACATTATTTGACATGTTATTTCGATGATTTATATGATGATGACTCTATGATTATGGATCATGTGATTTGATGAATTTTATATGCTTACTATGCGATGGATTATTGATAGATTAGATTTATCATGGTTTTAATTATGGCTACACTAACCCTATTTTGTGGTTACATATGATGATATGTATATGAGATGTGTTTGATACTATATGTCTGTCTTTGTGAGAGGGACGATGTCACATCACTCATTGCGAGTGGGATATGTCATCGCGATTCTCTATCACTTGTCTATTATGAGATATATGCACATGTTTTATCGTTGTTTTGTGGTTGGAAGGTTTGCAGGTACCAGATATCGACTCCACCTGGCTTCATAGGTCTGAGTGTGTCTTTAATTCCAATGGCTTATGTGATTCAGAGATGACTTGAGTTCCCTTTACATACTCTAGGTCTAAGATGTTCACTGTGAGTTTTCAGCATCTTGGTGTAATTCGCCATGTCAGTTAGTGAGCTTGGTCTTCTTGGTGTTGTATGTTAGAGATGGTTGATTTATTTTAGTATGCTTAGATTAATTATGTGACTCCTGATGTGTGGTTTTACATTTAATAATGTTTATTTTTAATGTATTTAGTTTATTCGTTTTGAGTATTTAATTATTTGGTATTTATATTTATTTAATTATTTTATTTTATTTTTTAATGGTAAGTACTATTGTTTATGGGGATAGCACCCTATATTAATATATAAATATTACAAAAGTTTTCCATCAAAGCCTGATAGTAAAAACAAAGGAAACACCACTACACATCCACCACCCTGAATACATAAACCCAAGCCTAAACATGCACACCAGAAGGCAGAACCAGACTCAGACCAAATACAAATCATTTGCCACCATTAAAGGTCTACATGATGACCCCAACAAATTCTCTGACATTAATCACAGTTTCAGTAGCCCCAGCCGAAAACCACCATACCTATGAGTTTGTTATCCTACAAAATGGAGCCATATTCCCATTCTGCACTGCACACCTAAAAACTTCCCAAGCGTTCTCACCGAATGTTCTCATCATCTCTCTTACCTCTTCCTTCTCTAAACGCCTGCGTTTGACCCTGATCCTTTCACTTCATCACTCCCTTCATTTTCAGACTCCTCCTAGTCGTCCTCTGAATCAAAGGGCAAAAATACTTCCGGCTGGAAGTAGGTCTTTAGTATGCTCATCCATTCATTCTCTGGAAAGCTTAAAATGGAGTTGGCAATGCTATCCCATTGACGGGTTTGACAAATCCACACATCAACTCCACAACTCTCTCCCTAGACTCAATGACGTCCACAAGAGGCATAATAACAACTTCATATATTGTGGAATCATACCAATGGCGGTCGAAATCGAGGGTGATCCCAACAGGACCCTTAATAGTGTTGTAGGCATGCTCCTCTGAGATAAACAAGATGTGGAGTTGAGCATCCAACGTCTCCTTGTAGTTCATGCATCCAATGTTGCTAAAGTGTGCCATGGGCGAAACCGAAATCAAACACGAGCACAACCAAAAGCTTTGTGCCACAACTAGCAATCTTTCCATATAATGAGGACGAGACATGAAGAAAGCCAATTAATAGGCACTCAGATATCTAGATGTTTCCATTTGAAGAAACACATGCCAAATCTACCAATATCACTCATTCTTCAAAAAAATATGTCCTTCTATCACTCTTTCCTATCACATGTCGCTCAGAGCGCCGTCGATGCGAGTATGAGTAGAAAACCTGCCAAAATTGTGTGAATCCACTGCCACCTATCCCAAATTCATAGGCCTATCTGCAAGGACATCATCCAACCCCATCACATTTCTTTTCCAATAAGTCTTTTATGCTCAGATCTGTAATCTCCTTACTTATTGATGTTGAATCCACTGTCACTTCTGCCATGTCTGAGTTGACCCCAAGATTAGCAAAAAGATCTGCCAATTGATTACCTTCTCGATGGATGTGAGATATTTCATATGGACTAATTGCTTGAAGTAGAGTGTATATACGTGGAAGCCATTTAGCTAATTTCCAATTTAGTAACCTGGAGTTAGTAACACCAATTATAATTATCTGAGAATCTCCCTCTATATGCACATTAGATAAACCTTTTTGTTTGCATAACTGTAGACCCGCCTCTAGAGCTCTTATCTCTGCTTCATTGTTTGTAGCACAGCCAATATGTCCATAGGTACCAAACAAAATATTCCCTTTATCGTCTCGAATGACTGCTCCAAAACCAGCTTTCTTGGGGTTGCCTCTACAGGCCCCATCAAAGTTTAATTTTACTCAGTTGCTATGAGGTTTTTCCCACCTAACTTCTTTCCTATTTATTTTCTTTTTGGGATAATGGTATATAGTATTTTTGAAGGACCAATTATTTTCCATTTCCAAGTCCCAATCATTGAATCTGAATTTCTTGACATTCCTTGACTTGCCACAAATAATTTCTTCTACAACTATCTTCAGGTTATCAATGACTAATTCAATTTGTTTAGATATTTCTTTGAGTATTCGTTTGTTTGTTTCTTTCCAAATATGCCATGCAACCATTGCAATTCCAATCAACCACAGAGCACCCCGCTTTGTCTGACTAAAAATAGGCCAAGAGACAAGAAATTCTTTTAGGGATTCATTTCTAACTGTGCACAGATTAACCATACTCAGGAACCAATCCCAACACCTTCGAGCAAAAGTACAGTTGAAGAGTAAATGATCCACCGATTCTTCCCTAGCTTTGCATAACACACACCAACTTGGCCCATGAATACCTAGACTTAAGCTTGTCACCTGTGAGGATTCTCCCATTCAGAGCAATCCATAAAAAAGCCCCTGCTTTAGGCATTACCCTGTTATTCCAACACAACTTGCTTGGCCAATTTGGATTGATAACTCTATGCCTTTGAAATTCGTATCCCAACTTAACACTATACTCACCAGACTTAGATGCACACCAGAATATACTATCTTCTTCATCTGAGGCTAAAATCGTTCTATTTCACAGAATACCTTCAAGCATTTTACATAACTTCGGGTTGCCAATCATTATCTATTTCCAAACCTTCTTTCCATGTCGATCCTCATCCTCAAAATAATTAACAACCTACACTCCTATTGTGGATTCAATTGTGTTAATCCAATCCTGGTCTTCAAAAACTTCTGTTAAATGCAGTTCCCCATCCCATGAGTCCCTCCAGAATTTTGCCTTACACCCGTTACCTATTTTCCAAGAAATATGGTTCGTGATGATATGCCTGCTTTTCCAAAGGAAATTCCAAGTGGAAGACCCCTTTTCAGTGTCTACAATTGTGAATATTCGATTAGGTTCATTAGAGTCAAGATATTTTTTCTAGAAAATTATGCACCAAAGTTTATTGGGGTTTTTATACATTTTCCAAGACAGTTTCGCACCAAGGGCCAAGTTTTGAGCATTCATTTTTCTCAGCCCCGCACCCCCATCCTCTTTCAACATGCACATGGTGTCCCAGTTTATTAGTGGAGTCTTCCTTTGGTCTTTATCCCCATACCAAACAATTTTTTTTAGAAGACCATCTAATTTTGCACCAACCAGATTAGACATTTGAAAGCATTGCATGCTATAGATTGGACAATAACACGGATTTTATCATTAATAGTCGACTAGTCTGTGTAAGCCATCTATTCTTCCATTGCTCTGACTTTGCCTTGCATGAGTTTAGAACATCTTCCCATATTTGAGTTTGTTACCCATATTAATTCTGATCCCAAGATATTTAAGTGGGAGATCAACAATACTATAACCAAGGAGATGAGCAATGCGATTTTGAGAAATTTTGCCTGTATTGAAAAAGAGTACTTGCAATTTTTCTTTATTCATTTCCTAACCCGACAACAAAGAATATTCATCTAAGACTTCCAGATTTCCTTTGGCTTCCATCAATGAAGCTTCTCCAAATAGAATTGTATCGTCTACGAATTGTGAATGGGTAATGGGCTCAAGCATATTGTGGACTCGAATACCATTCCATTGCCTAGCCGCTTGCTTTGTTTTAATTAGTTTCCCAAGTACCTCTACCATGAGAACAAAGAGGGAAGGGGATAGGGGATCCCCTTGTCTCAACCCATTGGTAGCTTTGAAGAAACCACATACCGCTCCATTTACTAGTAAAGAAAAATTAACTGTGGAATGCAGAAGCTTATACAGTCTATCCAGTCTTTTGGAAAGCCGTAGCATTTTAGTACCTTAATCAAATATTTCCAAACCACCTTATCATATGCTTTTGCAACATCTAACTTTATGATCATACCTTTGATTTTCTCCTTGTGTATGGAGTGCATGACTTCAGACAAAAGAATAATATTGTCCGCTAATTCTCTTCATGGAGTAAATCCATTCTGGTTCTCTGAGATGAGGTTAGGTAAAACCTTCTTCAATCTAATAACCATTTCCTTCAAGATGATTTTGTATATAGTATTGCATAACGATATGGGCCTGAAATCATGCATTGAAGTACACTCCTGTTTTTGGGGGATTAAGGCAATGAGAGTATTATTCATTTCTTTTGTGAATTTTCCTTTTTTCCTGAACTCTTCCACGACCAACCAGATGTCATATCCCAAAAATTCCCAACATTTCTGGTAGAATTGAACAATCATCTCATCCGAACCCGAGGCCCTATGTGGATGAAGTTCGAATGTTGTTCTCTTAACCTCCTCTAATGTATAAGGTTCGCTTAACATTTTCGCCTCCTCCTCAGAGACCAGCTTTTGCAAAATTTTCGATAGCCTAACATCTAATGCATTACATGCCTGATTGTAATTGCCCAAAACTCTCTCAAAATGTTGTAGTGTAGTTTGCTCAATCTCAACCTCTGTGATTCTCAATGCCCCATTGTTCTCTAAAATTAATGTTTATCGATTTTATGATTATTCGATATTTATTTAATATTTACTTATTTAACCTTTATGGTTGTTTAATATTTATTTAATATTTGTGATTTAACTTTTATTGGTATTTGATTATTTAATTGCCTATGGTTTATTTGTTTATTTGATATTAAATATTTATTTGGTTCTTTTATTTATTTATGAGCCTTTGGTTTATTTAATTTAATTTTCCTATTTGATTATTTATGTTTATAGCTTATGTATATTTATAAAGTTTGACCTTTATTGAAGTTGGGTGTATAAACACATTTTATATTTACCTTACCTACCCTTTACTCTTATTGGTTGAATTTGAAATGGGAGGTAAAATTATATTATATGGTGAGGTTAGTAAAATATATTCAAAAACCGAATATTTTGATTGATCGGTATGGAGGCTAGGGTTTTCGTTATTGTTTGGTTTTTATTATTGTTTGGTTTTTATTTTCATTCTTGTGATGTTTTTCAGGTTGGCTTCTTCTCTCTAAAAAATATCTTTCTGCAATTTTCTTGGCTCTTGAATTTCTTTTGCATTTGGACTTTTGTTGGAGCTTTGTGGACTAAGTTTTGGCTTGGATTTGGGGAGCTCTTCTTCAACTACATTCCATTACACGAGTTGCAGGTCAGCGCTCATGTTCCTTTGTATTTTGGTTTAAATGGCTTCTCTGTATGCATTGTGTTTACAAGTGTTTTGGGTATGGGTTGAAGAAATATATGTATATTCTATAGTTTTATTATAGTTTCTGATATAATAATTGGGGAGGAACTTTATATTATATGGGATTTTATATAGTTTTTGATTAGGCAAAAATAGGTTTTGAGGGGACCCAAAACCCCTTACAAAAGAGAAACATGGACTAGAACCCAATAGATAAGGCTACTCAGAAAGATAAACATTAAACAATAGTAGCCCAAACCAACACAAGAAAATAGGATAGCAAGAAACTATACCCAAAGATTTACATGCACCCTGTATGGAACAGACAACACGCCCAAACCACAAACAAGAAACCAAGGCAAGCCCAATAAAAATGCTAGCATACACCAAGGAATGCACACAATGGGGGGTTTTAGCTAGCTCCCTCAACTAGAAGAGGACAAACAACACATTACTTCTCCCCTTTTTGGGAGCGAAGGGTCATATGAAAAGTAGTCGCAGATTTAGATTTTTTCCTTTTCACCGATATCCACCCTTCTTCCACCTTCGTAGTGGAATCCATCCAAGAAGTCGAGTGCAAAGGACTCGAGAAAGAGCCAGCTAAGCCCAAATGACCAGCAACATCCAAAAATCCAACAACATCGACTTCCTCCCTATTAGCAACGGGAAGGACAACCACATCAGAAGAAACACTAGGCTGCGACCCACAAGGCCCAGTAGCCACCATAGTTCGTGAAGAATCAGAGCCACCCTCCCTAGAGGAAGCCTCCCCATCCTCCAAAGGAGCCATAGTAGCAACCGGGCAATCCTGAGCAACCACTTGGGAGAAATTTCCCTGTGAAGAATTCTTCACAACATAATAATGCTGAGTTGAAGCACCGTTCCACCAAGATGTAGAACATTTCTTAGTAACACCAATATCACATTTAGCAACAACATGACCCATTTTAAAGAACTTTCTGCACTTGAAGGGAATCCCTTCATAGTCTAAAGACTGAATCCAATGGCCCTTAGAAGACATAAGCTTAATCTCTATAGGCAAACCATTAGACACATCAATGTCCACAAAAATGCGAGCATAGGTGGAATGGTGAGTATTAAAAGAATCAACATCAAACATCAGAAAGTTCCTAAGAGCCTCATCTATTTCCTCCAGAAGAGAATCCATCCAAAGATGAAGTGGGAGGTTAGGGAGAGTAACCCAAATAGGCATCTTGTTGAAAGTTTCAGAAGAGGGATTGAAATCTTTGTGCCAAGGCTTAATCATTAACACAAAACGATAATCCTAGTTGAAGAAATGAGCACACAGAATACAGGTTTTGTCCTCCACATTCTCAACTTTTGCTATGAAAAACATTTTAGCCAAAGGGAAGATATGAATTGTACTAGACAAGATGGGATCCCAGTGCTTGGATATCCACACATGAAGTTCTGGAAGGCTAGACCAAAAACCTCTAAATCTACAAATAATACCATGAGCAGCAAAAACAAAGGCAACATGATCAATCTCAACCTCAATATTCTCCTCAAAAGAAATGGCAATGGACCTGTAGACAGGAAAAGGCTATGTCACAGGATCAACCCTCATCTTAACCCCAACATTGGAGTGGTTAACCCTAGGAGGCAGAGCAGACAAAACACCCTCACCCGAAGAGGGAAGAGCTTGCACTGAAGGCAACAAACGAGCACCTGAAGTGGAAGGAGAAGCCAATGGGGTAGAACCAAAACCACCTACAGAGACCTGCAGGCACACCATAGCCCTTGAACCACCCACATTGGCATGATCAGGATCCCCCGAAGCAGAGATAGGACCACCGTAGGCAGAAGAAGATCCACCTTTCGCAACACCAATAGACAGAGGGGATTCAAAAATCCCCAGTGGGCAAGAAACACCTCCAGTAGCCATCCGAGAAAAAGACGATCAAGGAATTTTATATAGTTTGCTGGAAATATTATTTTGGTCTTTCTATAAATGTCATTCACGACCTTGAGAATCTCCTCCCTATGAAAATCTTTATTTGTTGATCCATTTGGTTGTATTTGAGTATGATTAGTTTTTGCAAGTTTAATAGACTAAAGGTGTTTGGATTATGATTTTGTTGGAGTTTTTGAGTGTTTGAAATGGTTCTATATGTGTATTGTCCTGAAGGAAGTTTTGATAGATCTTTGTCTATAATTGTTTATCATTTATTTCGTTTGTGCCTTCTTATTCCTTGTTTCTAGGTGACTCTTTCCATATGATTTTTGAGCCCTTTTGTTAAAGACTTGATTTTATATTTTTGCTGAGAGTTTTCTGTGGAAATTTTTGTATTTGCATTATTAGTGTGAATGTGCGAACCAATTGAGTGAATGTGTGAACCAATTGTGTGAATGTGTAAACCTATTGTGTGAATGTGCAACCATATCTGATTTATGTGTTTTTCATAGTTTTGCTTAATTTGACTTAATTTTTCCGATTGAATCTTGTACCAAAGGCTTGTTCTCAGTCTGTAGATGATTTTTAGATTTGAATTGATTGTTTTCTAAGTCTTGTTATGGATTATCTTGAGGTCTTGACATCTCTTATACTTTATGTTGTTGTATGAATTCTCCTCCATGTTGATGTGCCATGTGAGGGAGATGCTTATGTTGCTATTCTTAATCCAGAAAGTGAATAGGCCTCGTCATAGCTTAATTACATGTTTTATGGAAGATTATTGATGACTTTATTATGCCCTTTTGTTGGCCAAGAGGCTCATTGTTATACTCGGTGTTGTTGTAGCCTTGTGTGTGTTGTAGAAGTATGTGTGGATGTTCTTGGCTTCATATGAATGTTATATTTTCATATTTCATTATGGTTTAGAGCCACTTGTGATTTATTTTCGGGCCATATTAGGGGGAGTGGGCTTCCTTATGATGATCAAGGTCACGAGAGATAAGCTTGCATGAGGTTCCTTGTAAGGATGCATGAAGTCTAAATTGCCAGAGCACATTGGGAGTTTACCATGAATTGTAAATAAGTGATAACCTAATAATTAATGGGTTGGGTAGTTAGATTCATTAATAAAGATAAAATTGATGTGGGCCTCATGACTTTATCCTAGGGAGGATGTTTTAGGATAAGCATGAGAAGGCCATTGCTATGACAAACCAATCTCCCTTGATCTCTCATAGGATGAGATGGCTCCACATGTCCATCAGGCTAGTGCCTTATGTTGTTATATTTGTTATGTTATAGGATGACATGTGATGACACTCCACCCCTACATGTGTTCCTTGATGATTCATGATTATGCCTTATTGGTTACATTTATGTCTTGTTAAGGTGTATGCCTTTGGGAGTTTATTCTTGTTGTTTTGTGTTGGTTCTTGCATGAGAGTCCTTGTGTGATTAATCTCTTTCGTTATAGGTGCAAACTTAGGTTAGAGTGTGTGTTAGGACCTTGTGTCATCTCCTAGCATGTGGGGTGGTTCCTTTGGTTCCACATGGTCGGGCGGTTGGTATTTTTTAGCCATTGGGATGTTCTCTTAGATTCTTCTTGCATAGATGTGGATTCTTCTCCATGATGATTATGGATGTACATTGTAGCATATTTATGTAATAAATATGATGAAATTCATGTAATGTATTATTCTTGTATGTAGTAGTTGGGATCTTATAATAGGAAGAGCTATGCTCATGATGTATTTTATGTAATTGTAATTGTAAGAAGGTAGTAGATGGAATTTAAGATTATGTCATGAATTGTTAATAAGACTATATGATGTATCACATTGTACTTGGGTTAGTGCAGGCAAGGGGGGCCAAAAAGTGGCGATGTGACAAAAATAGCCTTCCTCACTTGCCTAAAAACGCGAAAATTCATGTTGACTTTTTGCTTGGCTTGGGTGTCAGTACACCTTGGCCTGGTAATTACCTATGCAAATCGGATATCCACTTTTTATTTGTAATTTTAATTTAAAAAATATATTATATGTTACATATTATATAATATATAATATATTATTACATTATATAATATATATAATGTAATAATATATTATATAATATATTATTACAATATATATATATATATTATATAATATAATAATATATTATATAATACGTATTATATAATACATTATTATATTATATTATATTATATTATACTATATTATATTTAATATTATATTATATTATATTATATTATATTATACTATATTATATATAATATAATATAATATTATATTATATATAATACAATACGTATTATATAATATAATAATATATTATGTAATATATTATTATATTATGTAATATATTATTATATTATATATGTTATTTAAAAATAATTTAAGTATAAAAATCGGATATCCGATAAAATCTATTTGATTTTTTGAGACTTTTTTATTTCGACAGTGACAGCCCGTGAGTCATTTTTAACTCACGAGCCGCGTGATTTCATCAAATTCGATATCCGGTGCACCCGATATCTAGTGTTTTGGCAAAAAATTGCTAAAAAATAGATTGAGAGGTAAGAATTTTATCGTTTTCAATCATTTTCATTCATTTTTTGTATTTTTTGTTAATGTTTATTTGATTTTTCATTGAAAATATGGTTTTTTCATGAAAACTAGGTTTTTTTAAAATCTAATACCTAATTGTTTAAATTTGTTAACTAAATTTAATTGTTTACATTCAATTAGGTTAAAAATGGGGGATAATAATGAAAACCTTGACCAACCACAACTGCAACAACCAAACCCTCATTTACCAAACCCCCCTTCAATTCAGGATTTGATTGCACAAAATTTGAATGAATTGAGGGGGATTGTAGAAGTATATTGTAGGATCCCTCATCTAAACCCAATGTTTGATCCTCTCATGTCAATCATAAAAAGTATGGAAACCATGACTAAGGAGCATAATGTTGCCCTTTTGTGGCGAGATTCTATGAGGGAAAAATATGCAGATGGCTTGTCGTATAAGGATATCAAGGATCTTGAGATATCCAAAGCCGAAATCGCCTCATTGTTTGTCAATCCCCGTACTGGTTAGCCCGTAGATCCCATAAAAACAAAAATTTCTATTAAATGGTGCACAAATGATGGGATTGTGAAATTTTTTTGGGAGTGTTGGTGGATGGTTTTCGACAAACCACCCAACAACAATCTTGATATCCCCTTCTATTTCATAAAAAAATTGTATGCTAAGTTTGTTTTAAACAAACATGTGAGCTACTTTGACATCCAACCTTTCTTGGGTGTAGGTTTAGGTATGCCCCAAAATAGACCTGGGGCAGTTAGAGTAGTCCAGGGCCCATATGTCCTCCCTCCTCCTGTTGATCCCCCACTTGCAGTGCAGCATCCTAATATCATTTGTGAGGCGACTTCACAGACCATATCGACTATTCACTCTTTGAGTAGCCTTTTGGTTTCTCAGGCTGCATCAGTAGCTCAGCCTACTCTTGATGGTAGCGGTGCATCCGGTGACGTTGACACATCATCCTCGACTCCACACATATGCATGCCCCATAGTTGTGTCATGTGTGGGCACGTATGCTTGGGTCCAATTGGACAGCCCGTTGATCCTCCTGTGGACAGTGCAGATTATGAGGTGCATGAGATGCATGATGCACCAGATGTTATTACACAGACTGGAGGATACCCTAGGGAGTCCTCACATGCTAGAGGCGAGGAGGCACCGACATCATACATTGATGATGTAGTGGTAAGATTTGTATTTTCACAATTCATGTTATATTTTAATTAAATATTTATAAATTAGATAATATTAAGTACTAATTTTTATTTACATGGTCTATTTAATAGTTGATGACCGACGATGAGTTGAGACAGATTCAGGAGGGCACTTTGTCGGCCATTTCATTTGGCCTTGATAGCTTGATGGTACTTATATTATTGCACCCAGTCGTTTGTATTTTATTGTACATACATGCTCATCATTTATATTGGTATTAATTAGATTATGTAGTAACTTGCATGTATATCTTATTTTATTCTTGTAGGGCACAAGCAACACGAGTGCGAGGCAGTGTGATTTAGGATTTGGTAGTGTAGTTGGAGACAAGGGAAAGGTAATTGAATGCAAATATGATTGAATGAATAGTTTAAATAACTTATAGTGATTATACATGTCTAGACATAGATTGATAGTTTCATATACTTGTGTATATATACAGAGAATTCTTGGCTTCACATCCTTGATGACTACACCCAGTATACCTGAAGAAGAAGAAGAAGAAGAGATGCCTCGAGTAGATGTGTGTTTATTTTATTTTTTGATTAGTAGATATAATTTGTTATTATCAGTGACAATTATATGCTAACTTGTATCAATGTCATGTTTCTAAACATATGTAGGTTGTGTATGAAAATATTCAAAATATACCTCCTCTATCGAAGACATACATCAAGAGTCCTACAAAGCTGAAGAGAAAACGTGGAGATGAGGTAAACATGAATAGTTCAATTATAGTTCATTTTTATGTTAACTTTTCGAATGTCAATTATATAATATAACTAATATTAATCGTGGTTTGTTTTTCTTGTGCAGGATCCTTCAGAGCCGAGCAGTGTGGCGAAGAGGATCGATTTTGATGATCCATCAGCAGCTTAGGATGTTGTAGATAGTTTTGGGATGCTTACATGTCTAGTTGGTATGTATATTTTGTATATGGACATACATTCACGTATTTAGACATACATTTTGTTTTAGTTGGCGTTTATGCCATATTTGTGTATGGACATACATTTGTAATCATTTGACATTTTTATATATACAGAAGTTGATATTCGATCATATAAATTGTTGCTCATCTGTGCATGGTGTTATCATGGAAATCTTTAATCTTCATTCCAATAATTAACAATGGTTAATAATGGCTATTTAATGAACAATACAATTCATTTCATTTCATCGTAAGTGTTGTTTTTATAATGAACAATATAATTCATTTAATGAACAATACAATACAATTAATTTAATGAACAATACAATACAATTCATTTAATGAGCAATACTTGATACAATTTATTATTACCCTATGCATGGTCCTATTTTTCCCCCCACCTCGGTCGAACGCTCAGGGTTTTATTAGGGCAACAATTTTTCAGTTGGCAAAAAAATCGTCAGTCTCACTCAATCGAATGTTGTCGCGTGGTCGATTTATCGTTCTGCTCGTCGTGATGACGAATCGTCAGCTCCGACATGTCCAGTTAGGCATTATTACCCTACGCATGCTCCTATTTTTCCCCCCCATTCGATCCAACGCTCGGGGTCATACCCTACTGGCGTCGTCCCTTGAGTGCCCTAAGTGCTCAAAATTGTCAAACGTTGACGGGCCCTAACTCGGAATCCGTGGCACCTGCGAATGATCCGTTTAACCTATGGGGCCACGAGAGGGGTCCCTACAAAAGTCTATCTCTATTTTTCAAGTTGCCCTATGGTTTTATTAGGGCAGCAATTTTTCTATTGGCAAAAAAATAGTCAGTGTCACTCAATCGAATGTTGTCGCGTGGCCAATTTCTCGTTCTTCTCATTGCGATGATGAACAGTCGGCTCTGACATGTCCAGTTAGGCATTTTTACCCTACGAATACTCCTATTTTTCTCCCCCACTCGATCCAACGCTCGGGGTCATACCCTACCGGCATCGTCCCTTGAGTGCCCTAAGTGCTCAAAATTGTCAAACGTTGACGGGCCTTAACTCGGAATCCGTGGCACCTGCGAACGATCCGTTTGAACCTACAGGGCCATGAGAGGGGTCCCTACAAAAGCCTATCTTGGTTTTTCAATTTTCCCTACGGTTTTATTAGAACATAAATTTTTCAGTTGGCAAAAAAATCGTCAGTCTCACTCAATCGAATGTTGTCGTGTGGCTGATTTCTCATTTTGCTCATCGCGATGACGAACTGTCTTCTCTGACATGTCCAGTTAGGCATTATTACCCTATGCATTCTCCTATTCCCCCCCCCAACTCGATCCAATGCTTGGGGTCATACCCTACCGGCGTCATCCCTTGAGCGCCCTAAGTGCTCAAAATTGTCAAACTTTGACGGGCCCTAACTCAGAATTCGTGGCACCTACGAATGATCCGTTTGAACCTACAGGGCCACAAGAGGGGTCCCTACAAAATCCTATCTCAGTTTTTCAAGTTTCCCTACGGTTTTATAAGGGCAACAATTTTTCGGTTGGCAAAAAAATCGTCAGTCTCACTCAATGGAATGTTGTCGCATGGCCGATTTCTCGTTCTGCTTGTCGCGATGACGAACTGTCAGCTCCAACATGTCTATTTAGACATTATTACCCTATGCATGCTCCTATTCCCCCCCCCCCCCCCCCACTCGATCCAACGCTCGGGGTCATACCCTACCGACGTCGTCCCTTGAGCGCCCTAAGTGCTCAAAATTGTCAAACTTTTATGGGCCCTAACTCAGAATCTGTGGCACCTGTGAATCATCCGTTTGAACCTACGGTGCCATGAGAGGGGTCCCTACAAAATCCTATCTCGGTTTTTCAATTTGCCCTACGATTTTATTAAGGCAACAATTTTTCGATTCGCGAAAAAATCGTCAGTCTCACTCAATCGAATGTTGTCACGTGGCCGATTTCTCATTCTGCTCTTCGCGATGATGAACTGTCTGCTCTGACATGTCCAGTTAGGCATTATTACCCTACACATGCTCCTATTCCCCCCCCCAACTCGATCCAACGCTTGGGGTCATACCCTACCGGCATCGTCCCTTGAGCGCTAAAATTATATATAAACAAGCATTACACTGTAGACACATAATGATCATGAATATTTCCATGTATTGTATACACATAATTACCATTACACTTTCATGTGACATCCATGAAGGGATATGCAAACATGATTTTTTTTTTCATTATCAATACAACTACACCAATGTACTCATGTACAAATACATGGACATTATCATCAATATAACTAAACCAATTTGCTCATGGACATTGTATATCATAATAATAATGTTACATCAATTCACATCCATATACAAATACAACATCCCACTTCATCTACATTAGACATCCTCATGTCCTAAGAGAAAAGCTTACGTACAGCAATGCCTGCATATAAATGAAGACCAAAATAAGTAACCTTTTTATGCAGAATGAATGTGCTACAAGAAACAAATTATAACACTCAATACAAATTAGTTTGGCAAATTATAAATAGATCATTTCAAACATTTTTAAGATGCACAAGATTGTATAGTTACGAAACTTACCAATTTCTCTGCAAAGTATACAAGCATAACTTTGAAGAAAGACGCATGTTGATTAAAGCCCTTCTCACTGCATTTCTCTGCATGGTTGAAGACGATGGTAGATATGGTCATTTCTAAATAGCAATACATTCACTTGACTTAATGTTTATGCACAGAATTTTATCTCAATAATGCACAAAAGAATATGTACCATCACCAAGAGAGGGTCTTGTCAACAGCGAATGATCTAGCATGAACTGTATATCATCAAAAATCATAATGTGATGTACTATTGTATTTCATCAATAAAGACCTGCATGAGCATAAAAGTTTTGCGATAATTATATCATCAAAAATTGTAAAGCTCATCAAATGCATGATAATAAGTCGTGTTGCAAAAATACGTCCCTTCCAATTATATCGTGTACCCGCTATGTGCATGTGAAAACCATGTTGCCAAAAAAAAATGTTCATCAATAGACCTGCATTTTTAAGACATCCTTAATATACACGTAACAAACTTGATCATTAAGGTTTAATGATCATTGTTCGAAATGAAATGCATGATAAAAAAAATAAGGCACCATTAAAGACCTACTACTCAAGTGTGCTTGAAGGGTCATCTCTTTGTTTAAGAGTATCCAGTATTGCTTCATGATCAGCAGTAGTCACTGTCCATAGCTATTTGGTCTTCGCTTTTGCTTGATGCTTCAACAACTTGACATTTGTAGCTATAATAAGGTGTGAATACATTATAATGGTTTTGTGTCTCTTATAGTCTTCAAATGCAGGTATGCCATTCTTTCTAATCATTTATGTTCGCAATCAAGTTCCCACAACAACAACTGAACCTGTAGGATATGTGAATCCGTCATCATCTGTCACTGGTTGTGTTAGCTTTTGTTTTCCCTGTACACATTGTGCCAACCAATATTTTGATCTCTCTTCATTCCCTTGCGATGCAACAACTGCAAAAACATGTCCTGGTTGTACAAGATCTAATAGACGATCATACTCAAGTGAACTTTCCATGTCATCATTTGACAAGGATATTGTTTGAGATAAAGGAGTTAGATAGTGGGGAACCCACGTATCAACCCACTCACTTGAATCGCACTGATCCCAATCACACCGAACACAACTCTAACAAAAACAAGCCAACGCTCATGTCCAAATGGTCCATGTACTTGCATCTGAGCTGAGAAATGAATGCATCTTTGAAGAATCTTTAATTCTTTGACAATCCAATCTATCTCCTACTGTTCCCTCCTCAACCCACCAAAAGAATCTGCTCACTACTGAATCAAGAGTACCTCCATGTGACAATGCTGAACTACACCAATCAACAATAGAACATGCATCAGAGAAATTTGCACTTGAAATCCTCATTTGCTCCTTAACTAGATCTCTCTTCAAACATGCACCTGCTCCATCATGCTCTCCCTTCCCATGCCCTGCCTCAAAAAACACCAAATATGAGGTATACACCTCTCCACATGCATTCTACTCAACCAATAAAACATACGGGCATTCTTGAATTGACCCGTACAACTATCTGACCATATTATATGTCGGTCAATTGCAATATCTTTCTCATGCAAGAACTCAAAAAAATTCTCGAAAGAATGTTGCACATACTCAGAGGACTGTGATCTATCATCACTCATATAAAAATGATACTCCCTGATTATCTTTCTTTGCTCTTCTATACTATTAGGAGCATGTCTATATGTAATGTGAACATAAATAGCAATCTGGACTGAATTGTAGTACTGATACTGTACCTCATTCTATGGTTGCAATGTATAGTTCTCTGCAAAATCAACCATCGATACAATAGTGCCAATCGGGAAAGAGTTCTTACACATCCTGAACTGTTGATCCAACCACTGAGACCTATGGGTGTGCCTTGCATACTTGTAGAAAATATTTTCGTTAAAATCCAAAATAAAATCAGCAATACTCACTTCTCTTGAGACTAATTTGCATCTAGAACCTTCACCTCCACTCTTCAAAGTATATTTCATTGTCTCATATCTTTTTTTCTCAACATAATTATTTCCAAACTCGTGTTCGCTGCCCTCATGAAAACATGAAACAAACTTTGACAACCCACCGCATTCTAAGCACTTCTCATTCAAACAATCATTTCTATAGAAATAGCAGCCATCATCTCTAGGGCATAAAAATAGATCTTGCAAGTCTCTTGATGATCTCGGAAATAGCATTGCACCACACTCCTGCAACATCTCATTAGTATGCATCATAGAACGAATATGACATAAAAGTTCATGGTACATTGAAAACTCCACATGGTACTTGCAACAACAGGTATTGCAAATCTTAAGAGGAACACAATAAAATGGTTTCAAAGATTCAAAGGCCCTTTGTGATATTTGCAAAGTTGGATGTAATTCACAAAATTTTTTTTACAACATTGTTTGGCTTGATTCCAAGAAATGTTTGGGATGCGGTGTGCGGTCTCGGTTGCCGATTCTTAATTTCAAAACGTCCTTTACATTGGGTGACACTCTAGAATTAGAGTACCAAAATTGTTGAATCTCTTCCTTCACATTGTCAGTCAACTTTCTATCAACACATGGAAGCCTCCCACCAAATGCCCATGTATCTTGTTGAAGATGATCGACAAGTCTTTGTCTTCGTGCAAGTACTCTATCCAAAGTTTTATGGTTTATGTTAAAATCAACACAAGTTTGTCTCATTTGATGAACCTTCCTCAATTGACGGCTTACCAAGGAGGTTGTAATCACTCTTCGATCTGCTCTCTTATCTCTTTCTTTGGTATTATTTCCAATAGAATTGAGAGCATCAAATAGATTTTTTGCAATAATAGAATTTCTCTCCATCTTCTTGTTCATACAAATCTTCAATTTGTTTAGCAATGGTCTCATCTTTATCATCTTTAGCAATTGAACAAAGAGTTGGCATTGCTCGGTCAATGTCTTATTGCTAAAATTTTGGTTGAAAAGTTGTGTAGCCCACAACCAAATGGTTCTTGTTGACCTCTTGCCTTCAAGATTCGCAATAATGTTCTCATCGATTTCAAATAACCATTTTGGGGATCTTGAAGGTCTTGGATTTGGAATTTTTCTTTCATCCATGAGAGGGTCTTCATTTCTAAAGTAATTACACAATATGACCCCTAACGACATGATTTGGTGTCTTAAGGGGTCCTATGGTGTCGTTAGGGGTCATGTGGTGTCCATAGGGGTCATATGGTGTCTTGGGACACCATAGGACCCCTTAGGACACAATATGACCCCTTAGGACACAATATGACCCAAAGTGACCCAATATGGTGTCATTAGGGGTCATATGGTGTCCTAAGAGGTTATAAGGGTTCATGATGTCTTAATCTCTCTCTCTCCCCTAATCTCATAAGGGTTCATGATGTCTTAATGTCATAAGGGTTCATGATGTCCTATGATGTCTTAATCTCTCTCTCTCCCCCTCTCCCCTAATCTCTCTCTCTCTCTCTCTCCCCCCTAATCTCTTTCTCCCTCTCCTTCTCTCTCTCTCTCCCCTAATCTCTCTCTATCCCTCTCCCCTAATCTCTCCATCTATCTCTCTCCCCTAATCTCTCTATCTCTCTCTCTCTCTTCCCCCTCCCCATCTCTCTCCCTCTGTCTCTGTCTCTGTCTCTCCCCTAATCTCTCCACTAATCTCTCTCTCTCTCTCTCCATTAATCTCTTTATCTCTCTCTACCTTCCCTCTCCTCCCTCTCTCTCCATCTCTCTCTCCCTTCCCCCCTCTCTCTCTTCCTCTCTCTCTCATCTCTCTCTCTCTCTCTCCCCTAATCTCTCTCTCTCTCTCTCTCTCTCTCTCTCTCTCTCTCTCTCTCTCTCTCTCTCTCTCTCTCCCCCTCTCCTTCTCTCTCTCTCTCTCTCTCTCTCTCTCTCTCTCTCTCTCTCTCTCTCTCTCTCCCCCCCCCCCTCCTTCTCTCTCTCTCTCTCTCTAAAATCAAATTTATATATTAAAATTGGATATCCGATTTTTGTAGTCAGATTTTCAAATTTCAAATTTCGGCTCAGGAATGCTTTGGTATTTGGCTTGGAAGTGACAAGCCTGGAAAGTCAACTGAAAAAACGTGTTTTTCAGTATTCCTTGATTTTCCAGACTTTACACTGGTGGCTAACGACTTTTTTTTGTAGCCAAAATTGATAAAACGAAAAGGGTTTTTTAAGGACATTCCCAGATTTCCAACAATATAAGGCTTGTCTTATTTCGACTTTAATAAATAATTATTATTTATTTTCTAATTGAATTCTGACAATAGTCCTAATTGATATATTGATTGAAAAACACTCATAACTTTCAAACAGTATAACATTTTTTGAATCCAAAAATGTGTCATATCCTATGCTTCATCTACTATAGAGAAATTTTTTTTTTTAAAAAATTTCATAAGGTTTTGACCAAGTTAAGGTGGTCAGACGTAGGAGTTTCTGAATTTATGAAAAGCTGTAGTAAAAAATTCATAAATAATTATTTACTTTATAAAAAAATTTAAAAAAATATGTGTCACATCCGGACATGAGTCTAATACTTATATTATAAATATTATAAAAAAATATTATGATTTGATTGTGATTAGGGTGGTCAGACATACATCTACTTCTTATTTTTTTCTTGAAATTTTAGTACCACTGCATTGAAATTTGAAATTTTCATCAAATAGGATTTTTTTTTTCCAAAAAACAACTAGTAGCTTAGAAACTAAATTCAATTTTCTATATATTCTCTTCTTACATATTTTAAAAATAATGTTCACAACTTCTTCAAATTTTCATGTCAAGTTGCATAACTCTAATTTTCTAAAATTTCATTGCCACACTTAAGGGCCTGTTTTAGCACACCATGATCCTACACATACCCACTTATATAATAGAAGAAATGCCCTTAAGTGTATTGGTAAATGAAATGGAATGAATTTATATTATGGCTTTATTGTATTAGTTGAAATGAAATTCTATGAAATGATTAGGATGTAAATGAAATGTGAAGGAACCTTAACGAATGGGTTAATATTAAAGAGAATGTTAGGTAATATGATTAGATGAATGTTTCATGTAGATGCATTGGTAGAAAGGAAATTATGTATTGCATGTAAGGGATTGTTAAGTAAGAAGATTGCATTAAGATTCTTGCATTATGCATTTGGAATTAATGTTAAAATAAATGGTCATGTTAGGGAATTAGATCAAGATGCAATTGAAGATGGAGTATACCTATGCATTAGGATTGCATTATCATGGAAAAGAATAAAGATCATGTAGATAGGAAATGCTGGGTTAAAATACATTTGAATTCGGTGCATAGAAAGAATGTAGATCTAAGGGGGCTAGTCTTGCATTGAAATGGTTAAATGTATCATGCTAGAAAGATGTTAGAATAGTACACATATCATATTGGATAAACATCATAGTAGATTGTATATCTCATGGTTAGGAAATGGATATAATGCATTAAGTTAGAATGGAATGTGATTATCATGTGAGTAGGATATCATTATGGTAGTTAATTAAGTAATGACATTGAAGTACCCTAGAGAAAGATTAATGTTGTTTTTGTTTATTTCCACTTGTGTAAATTAATGAAATGTGTAATGATGCATGTTCATAATGGTTAATTGGTTAAGGAATGTAATTAGATGGAGATGTTATGAGTTGCATTAGTTGTTAAAGGATGTTAAAAATATATATTTTTCTCCATTAGTATGTTAGATGCTTAGTTTTTCTAGGGTATTTTGGCGAGCATTACATATAGAGTTTCAATAGTTTCTTAGGTTTGCAAACTAACTAGTTTACTAAAATAGTTTGTCGTCAACATAGCTACTCTATTGAGGACTTGCTAGACTGACATACTCACAGACTTTATGCCCTTACTGGACTAAGATGCTCAGAGATCTAAATTCTAATTAAAAAAAAAAAATCTTTTCTACCCAAAACATTAGTTCGTGAACCACTTGGTTCGTCAAAAGGCCAAGTCATCGAAAAAAATTTAGTTTTGGCAAAGATAGAGAGTTTGTGAATTATGCGGTTCAATGAAAATGTTCGCAAGTTCATGGTTTTACCAAATTGTTAAAACAAAGAATACTCTCGATAGGTTCTTTAGCTCTAACCGAAATGCCAAAGTGGTTCAAAAGTTCTCTAAGTGTCAAAAACAAGTTTTTATATGATAATTTCATTGACGAACACTTATCAATTTTATGAAGCATGGAACTAGACGTTGAGATCTCAGTAAGGTTATTTTTTGCAAGAACTTTAGAGGAAGTTCTCAAGTTCCTTAGGAAGCCTAAAACCACAACAGATCTTAAGGACAACATTCCATGGAAGAAGAAAATGCATAGACTGAAGTATTTTGCCCATGAGAGAGGCATAGACAAGGGCTATTGAAAATCATCAAAGAGAACAAACATTATCAATAGAGTGATAGGAAATAAAAATAGAAAATTCCAAAGAGGTGATGGTATGTAGAGGGATACCACAAGGAGAGAGAGATGAATATGAAGAATGTGATCTGGAAAAGAAATTGTTATATGAATAAGACATTCATTTATTGTTGTGGTTGCTAATATTTAAATGAGTTATTTGAGTTGTTTTGTGAGTTTTTATTTTGATGAGTCACTGTGATAATACCTTCCATCATATGATCTACATCAATTAGGGGGTTAAATATAAGGTTAACTATATGACTTCTGATTTAGTTAATGAGGGTGTAAGGGGGTACAAATCATTGAAACCAACATTTTCGAAAATCCCCATTCTAGAAAAAGCATAAGGGTTGGTCCTAATTTTAAGGAATAGGGTTTTTAGCTATCCCAAGTATAGTTTAACCTTACCCTTGCAACCTCGTCTCATATTCAAGGTTAAGGTTGTATTCCGAGGAGATTATAATTTGATTTATGACAATTAAATATATGGGTTTTGTAAGCATCCAATCACACCTATATGGAGGATTAAATGAAATAATCCATCATAATAACTTTTAGGGTAACCTTAATGTCCAATATTTGTCTAAATTTATTAAATATACTAGATTACATGTGTGTAGGTAGATGATTTTTAACAAAGAATAGGCACAATGATACCCTACATGCATAAGACTACAAGTATGCCTTTTCCTAAGGGAGTATAACCCCTCCCAAAGTGGTATTCTTGATATAAGACACACATTCTATTTTATAGAAGTCACTCAAGTCATTTAACTATTATTTAATTTAACTTTTTATGAACACCATGCTTTTTCATGTCCTGTATACTCCTTAAAACATTAAGAAACAAGATTATTTGAAACAAGATTATTTAGATAGTCACTAGTTTGATCCATTTAGGCAACATAATATAGTAGTTTTCCAATTTCTAACTATCTTGATAGCTACAAGTATGCTTAAGATTTATGATTTATTGGTGCTTAAGCATATAAAAATTAGTGATTAAGTGGAGTAAAACCAATTTAATGCTTTTGTCTTACTATCGTTGTTATATTCTTTTGTACTAAATTTTTATGTAGCTAATATAAGTAATTAAGTGTTGCGACTCTGAGATAGAAATATAAAGGTATTGTGCAGGAGAAACATACATTAAACATAAGGTTCACTGTAGTTATCTCATGATTCTAATATCCTTGGTCATATTGATAATATCTAGAGCAATAATGCATTATTCCATGAGATTGCAATCATATGAAAAGGATAATATAAAATTGCATCTAACTAAGGTATTTGAGCTACCACATATATTTTTAATCTAGTTGTTAACATAGCTAAATATCTACTTTCATCACTTGAGCCATTTAGATTGGAAATTATCCAAAATGGTCCCACCTATCTCCTATTTGTCTTTGTTGACTCGGCCCAATATTGATCAATTCCAAAAAAATCATGTTTTTTTCCCCTTCTCTCTCATATACTTATGTAAAATGCATTTTAATCATGTCATAAGGGCCTATCTCCCATTCCTTTCATTTTTAGCATTCAAATGTAGTTGTTTTAAGGCAATGGGTAGAGACAACGTGCCTTATTAATGGCATGGTTGTCTCTTACTTCTCTAATGACATATTATGGAGTATTAGTCCTCAACAAATGTCACTCTTCTCTCTATTTGTTTTAGGATAGAAAAATGCCATACCCTCTATCTTTCTTTCTTTCTTTTTTTTTTTTTTTTTTTTTAACATTTCATTTTTAATGCTATTATTAATTATCAGTATTATATATTAATCATATTTACAATTAATATCATTTTTATATGTTTTATTTATTTATTGTTCTTTATGCCTTAGAACTTAATTGGATCAAAGATGATGATCCTCAAAGTATGGGTATCAATACTCAGTCAATAAGACTAGCGAATCAATTATCCTACTAATCAATTCTTATAAAACATCTAAGAGGAGATAAAATAGTATAATCAATGATCACTCATAAGAGTGGCGATTGACTAATTGTCAAAGTCGCAACATGAATCTCACGAGGTGCTCACAATCAGAAGATCCTTATAATTATGATTCAATCTCAAGGATAAAAAAACAAGGTCAAATGACATTGAAATTATTCTTAGACAAACGTTGATAAATCTATAGTGTTGCATTGCATCATGTACTTGCAAAACTATTCAAGTTTTTCACACACATCTCACCACAACAACATTAATAACTAGTTAATAAAAAAGGTTGCACACATAACTACAACCATGTTGTCAACTAAAATAGAAACCAACCAGTTCTAAACATTTTCAATCTACTCATCAAATGTAAGAACTAACAATCATAAATATTAAATATATAATATTAACCATTGAATCCATACAAACATTCAAAATCATCAAGTATGATTATCGTTCAAATGTTAGAGTTCCCACCTTAGTCACGATTAATCAAAACATCAAAGGATTAAATAAAAAGAAAATATAGAATTTATGGGGATGTGACGCAAACACTTATTTAATACTAAGCCAATACCCCTTGTATAGTTGTTCATATGCCACCTCTTCCTTTTAGTACAACTGCCATCATTATAATCATAATTGTGGTGTCCATTCAAGATGTGGTTCTCATAAGTTCCAACGATCTCCTCAATGTCAACATCATGGCTAGTCCCCTCGCCACATGAGAGTCATGCAAACATGGTGTCATTGTTGGCAATGATAGTAAGAAGTTTCCATAGACGATCCTAGATCTTGTGGATTTAGAAGAAGAAAAAGATAGAGGATACCATGAGTTGAGAAAGCATTCTTTCTCCTAAACAATTAAGACAAACCCCTTGATAATGGCATCCCTCTTCCCACCAATAAAACTAGATCTTTAACAGACTGTTAAGAATGTAACTTCATTTCACCCATATTTCATGTGAATACGAAAGTAGAGGCTTGTCGAAGAAACAATCCAATTGATCATGTAGGGAAAGAGCACCTGTTACCCCTCATGTTTCAATAACTATTCACTCCTTGCACACCCAATCTTGCAATTACTAACTTTACAAAAACCAAAAAAACAAATAACTGAAAACCCCTTAATAAATTTCACATGTACCAATAGCTGTCAATTTTTTTTAATCATTTTTGGACCTTAATTGGCCCATTTGTGCACCATTATTGGTAGTCATAGCACACAGAGCATTTGTGCATAAGTATTGGCAATTTTAAGTACATGATTATTGAGACATTTTAAGTAGGCATCAAGAAACACTTTGAAATGTGTACTTTTTGACTAATGCGCATTACTACCAAATACCAGAACAATAGCTATAAGCAATTAAGTCACATACAAAATATACAGTTTTATCAGTATGGAAAGTTAGCGATAACCAGTACTGATAAGCTTCCTAATACATTATTCCTGCGCCAGGACAAAAAATGCAGCAGACACCTCCCTCGAAGGCAATGAAATGCTAAGGCCTCCTCCATGTCATCGCTTCCTCAGTCCTTCAATCCCAATTTCTTTTTATCGATGGCGCTCGCCAGCGAAAATATTCCCAATATTCCCCCTCAAAATCCTGTCTGCGGTTAATTCAAAATTTCAGTCATATGCTGATAACGAAGTATGGATATCATGGAAAATAACTGCGTTTTATTTACAGTAGCAATTTGTCATTCGGATGGACTATGAAAAAACTCATGTTCATAACAGTAGAAGATGCTATACACTGAGAAGTAATTCACTGCATTGAAATTAAACAGGGATGGGAATCATCCAAGGACATTGGTGGTCCTAAACAATGAACACCAGGCTTGGTGTTTTGAAACCATGGATTCAGAAAAGAAAAATCAATCTTCTCTCTTTTCTATTCATCATTAACAGAGGTGGCATTGAACAAGTCCATGGCAATGCCACTAGACTCGTAACTGAGGATGTCACAACATTCTGTAAGCAGGATCGATTCAAACAAGCCCTTCCAACTCTGCATTTTAACCATTTGGACTTTTCCTTGTATAACTCTCTCTTGCAAAGTTGCCTTAAGTTTAAAGATCTTCCACAAGGTAAACGGGTTCATGCTCACATCATTCTAACTGGATTTACCCCTGAAATTAATGTGGGTACCAAGCTCATCACGTTGTATGCTAAGTGTGGCAGTTTGGAAGATGGCCGAAGAATATTGAAGGAAATGACTGAATATGATGTGGTGTCCTGGACTGGATTGATCGCAGCTTACTCTAAGCGGGGACAAAGTAAAGAGGCCTTGAGCGTGTTTTATGAAATGCAGGAAGCAGGTATTAAACCTAACGAGTTCACTTTTGCGAGTATATTATCAGCTTATGCGGATTTGGAAGCTCTGGAACAGGGTAAAGTAGTTCATAAAGATATAATTAAAGGCGGGTTTGATTCGGATGTTTATGTGAGTAATGGTCTTGTTAATTTGTACGGTAAGTGTGGGATTATTGGCGATGCACGCAAAGTATTTGACAAAATATCTAAACGAGAAACAGCTTCATGGAATGCCATGATTTCTGGGTATGTTCAAAATGGGTGTGTAAATGAAGCACTAGAACTGTTTGAGAAAACCCCTGAAAGGAATATACGTACATGGACTGCAATGATGACAGGATATGTACAGAATGGCTATGTGGAAGAGGCGCTGAAGCTCTTTGAGGAAATGCCAGAACGAAATGTTGTGTCATTCACTGCAATGATTGCTGGACTTGTTCGCAACAAGTGGTTTGATGAGGCCCTGAAGCTGTTTGGAGAGATGCAAAAGGCAGGCGTACAGCCAAGCTCCGAAACCTTTTCTGCCATTCTTCCAGCATATGGCAGGTTGGGAGATCTTTGCAAGAGCCGGGAGGTTCATGAAGAAATAAAGAGACACAGATTTGAATCCGATGTTTTTGTGGGAAGTGCCCTTGTGGATATGTATTTTAAATGTGGGAGTGTGGAGAATGCACACCGTGTTTTTGATCAAATGGCGGTGCAGGACGTTGTCGCATGGACTGTACTAGTTGTAGGATATGCAAGTAACGGATACATAAATGATGCTGTGAAACTGTTTGAGAAAATGCCTGTTCGGAATCTGGTTTCGTGGAATGCAATGATTGCAGGGTATGCACAGAATGGGTGTTTTGAGAATGCCCTTGAGCTCTTTCAAAATATGCAACTGGGAGGTATGAAGCCAAACATGGACACTCTTGCCAGTGTCCTCCAAGCATGTGCGAGCTTGGGAGATCTCTGTAGGGGTATGGAAGTTCACACAGACATGATTAGAAGTAGACATCTTGCTGATGTCTTTGTAGCTAGTGCACTTGTAGACATGTATGCCAAGTGTGGAAGCATTGAGGTTGCCCGGAAAGTGTTTGACAAAATGCCCACCCAGGATGTAGTTTCATGGACTGCAATGATTGTAGGATATGCTATGCATGGGTATGGCAAAGAAGCTCTTCAACTCTTTGATGAAATGCAAAAGTCTGCCATAAGGCCGGATGGTGTCACTTTTGTTGGCGTTCTTGCTGCATGCTGCCATACAGGCCTAGTGGATGATGGGTGGCAATACTTTCATTCAATGAATGAAAAATTCCACATTGTTCCTTCAATGGACCATTATTGCTGCATGGTTGATCTCCTTGGCCGTGCAGGGCAACTGGATCAAGCACGGGAATTTATCAACAAAATGCCAATAAAACCTGATGCTTCTATCTGGGGTTCTTTGCTGGGTGCCTGCAGAAATCATAACAACATAGAACTGGGCCAACTTGTTGCAGAGAACCTTGTTCAATTGGACCAAACAAATGCTGCACATTATGTGCTTTTGTCAAATATCTATGCAGTTGCTGGCAGGTGGAATGACGTGGACAAGGTTAGAAGAATGATGAAAGAAAGAAAAGTTAAAAAAGTACCAGGTTCCAGCTGGATTGAGTTAAATGGCAAGGTACATATTTTTGTTGTAGGAGATAGATCACATCCACAAACACACAAAATTTATGCAGAGCTAGAGAACTTGTCTGGACGGCTAAAGGAAGCAGGTTATGTGCCTGACAAAAATTTTGTGCTCCATGATGTAGAAGAAGAACAGAAGGATCATATACTTGATTACCATAGTGAGAAGCTGGCCATTGTGTTTGGGCTTCTTAACACATCCTTTGGAACACCTATACGGATTGTGAAAAACCTTCGAGTGTGTGGTGATTGCCATTCTGCCACCAAATTTATATCCAAGATTACTTCACGAGAAATTGTTGTGAGGGACTCAAATCGATTCCACCATTTTAACAATGGGATGTGTTCTTGTGGGGATTATTGGTAATGCCATTTGAAACAGATATTAGATTGTATAATTCTAGCCTTGCACTCTTTTTTGCAGTTTTACATTTGTAGATAAAATTGATTTTCATAATACTACCAGACTGTAATCTAAAAGTATGAAATTTTTAAATCTTCCCAGAGTAACCTGTAAGTTAAACAGCTTGTAAATTAAAACAAAGAATAATCAAAATATAATCAAATTCTGACTATTCATAAGTAAATTATAAGTTGAAGGGCTCTATAATGAATGGTTCATAAGGCACAGCACTTATTGATGTTTTGCAAATGGGGTTGCAAGCTAAGTGGGTTTAACCTTGGAGGAAACTCCATGGTTAAGTGTGCTTGAGTTGTAGTAGTATTGGGATGGGTGACCTCTCGAAAAGGCATAATGCATCACCTCTATGAGCATCACCTAGATGCAATAAGTGATAAGTGTATCATTCATTTTCATGAGAGATGGATTCTTGTGAACCACTACTCATGAAACATTGGCTAATGAGTTTGACTCGAAAACTACACAGTTGAATCCTAATAGAAATATCATAGTTTTTAACTATTTCAATATTTTACAATTGACTAGCAATGGCTTCTTTTTGCTAAATCTGCAAAAAGCTTAAGATTAGTTATTTCTGTAACTAATAATTATTGCTTCTGTCCAACAAGAACAATTTAACCTTGGCTGGGGAAAACTTTGGATTTTGAAGCTAACATAACATTTCAAACTAGTACTATAAAAAAAATGATGGTAATAGTTGTTTTCTTCTTTTTAATTATTTTAAAAGATATAACATGTGCATTTAGTTTAAAATACTTGTAGTCTTAGCATCAATGATATGTCCATTCATTTACCTTAGCTTCTTATTTTTTTCAAAGGGTAATTAGCTGATAGGCTATTAGTGTGGGATTTTTAGTCCGAAAAATTGTCAACCCCTAATAATTGCCAGTTAGAAAATTGTTAGATGCTAATTTTTTTCTGAAAACTTGTGGGATAACAAATCAAAATATAATGGGAAATGTGAAATGCATAGGATAATAAATCAGCACTAGCGGAAAATGTGACAAGTATGGACTTACATTTATTTTGGGTTTATTGATTACCACAATCTTAAATACACTTAAGGTTCAAAGCAAACACAGTTTTATCTTAGATCCAACTTGGCTATTCGTGGAGGTGGGAACACCCAAATTGAGGCTTGACCGAGGAAAGCTCCTATACAACCACAACCGTTTTCTCCCCTTGTGCTTGTGTAGGTTGAAATTCATAATTTAACAATAGTTTGTAGGTGCATAAAGATAATGCTTACAATGACAGAGACCGGTGCAAAAATTTCAAGAGAAAAGACCTAGATAAGGGTGCCCATTGCTCTAGTCTTGCACAATCTGGTATACACATTGACAAAAAAGAGTTTTGAGTCCCATGATCCCTGATTTGAGTAGTTTCCATAGTCAGACATCCTTTGGACTAAGGTGCCTTCCACATATGTTTGACACTTTCAAGCTCTGTTTGCTACCAGAGGTGCACCTTTGTATAAAACTGTTCATTTTCTATAACTTTCACTGGTTGTCTTTAATTTTGTTTCAGTAATTTATGTTGTCACTTATGCGTGCTTCTAGACTTGATTATCTCACATCTAAATCATTCAATCCACGTTCTTTGCAACAAACCTGAATAGGACCCACATTTTTTTATTCTCTTTGATTAGAGTTAGTCAAGTATAACAGTTGTGGTACATTTGAATTCTAATGTTTTATGGAAGAAAGGTTGTTTCTAATTAAATTACTACCTCAACGTGTCCATCTCTTTTTCAAACATTTGGTGAACCTAACGTTTCTTATATAGCTTTGTATTTTGAAAAGCATGAAATCTAATTTACATGCATTGTTTATGTTTTCTATGGTGTTTTCTTAATTGCTTAATTTATTGGATGTTATAAATTTATTAATTACCTCATTTAAAGACATTGATTAAAAACAAGTTTTCCTTTAATTAGACTAGAAAACCAAAACTTTAAAAACATTTTTTTATCAACACATATCTTGGATAAAGTAAGCTTTTCTAGCCATGTTGGATCTATTTTTACAAGATTTTCATGCGTATGATGAGCCATTTAGTATTGATGATTTTGATATTATAGATGAAGCCTTTGGTGACTTCATCTCAATTGACTCATCTTCTACACCTCCTAAACCATCACTTTGTCTAAAATTACTTAACATGATACATATTATTGGTTATAAGAATGAACCTAAAAAACTTAAGATTGTTGCGCATCTTCATCCCGATGTTTCTCAACCTTGAAAAAAGTCAATGATTGTTGTCAAAGGTGTTAAGAATCCAATTAGACCTCCTAATTAATAACATATTGCAAAACAATTCACTCAAATAAGTAGGCTTAATCAGTAAATGTCACGACAACCTCATTAATGCAGTTGTTCATATGTATAACATGAGAAACACTAAGTGACATAATCCTATAGCATTTGTTCCTACTTCTTCTCTTTCTACTTCTAAACTAGTGGTTTCTTGTGTCCCTCATCTAAATCAACAGCTTAGAAAGGAATATGATCTTGTTGAGCAACTTCGTGCTACTCCAAGTAAGATCTTTCTTTGGGAATTGATTCAAACTTAGCCTGCATGCCACAAGATACTCAAAGAGGCCTTGTAGAAAATAGTTGTTCCACTTTCCTTAAGAACAAATTATTTAGCAACCTTATTAGAGTGTATGCATGCAACAATGCCAGATATCGTGTTTTCAAAACATGAGTTACTACCTTTAGAAATTCAAAATCGATATGAGTCTGGTCATGATTATTGTGCTCATTAATAAACATGGGATAAAGCATACCTTAAGTGATAATGGATTAGGTCTTAATGTTTGTAGTATAAACCTATTACATCAAATCAATTTAGATACCTCCTTCATTCAACTTAATTCTCTCTTTATTTGTAGCTTTGATAATTACAATCACATTGCATATTAAAGTAGGCTTTGTGGATTTACCTATTCTTATTCATGTCATGTATGATACTCTCACATATAACCTTCTTCTAGGAAGATTGTGGATTCATGCTATGCAAGCAATCCCTTCTTGAAGCAGTCACTGGTGAGGAGGGACCTCAAGGAGATCAATCCGGACCAGTCAGCAAGAGTAACACAACGGAAACACATAGGTATGATGGAGGCAATGCAGAACAAATAGTTTTATTGCATGGAATTTGATTACATCCAATCCGTCACAACTGAGTTACAACATACCGGCTCACATGCCTGGTAGAATAGGTCACAACCGGGACCTTGAATTGAAAGATCTATCTTCTATGCACCATCTAGCTACTTCATTCTCTTCTTCATTACATTCTAAAGAATAATTACAAATATATATATATATATATATATATATATATATATATATATATATATATATATATATATATATATATATATATCGATCCAAAGGATCTAGTTGGCCCAAAAGGGATCAAAGCCCGAATGACAAGACCTAACATGAAAATAACAAGGTCGGCCTCCGCCAAGGGATTCCTCTCAAAAAATCCAAAGGATAAAACATAGATAATAGGAAAAGGTCGGCCACACACCAAGAAACATCGAATCAACGCCAAGGCTCCGCAAGCTTTGGAATGGGTTCCAAAAGATCACTAGAATACGTCCAGGCAACCGATAACAAAGAACTGTCAATCCGGTAACAAGAGACTATCATGGAAACCGGTAGCGATATCTTGCCGGAAAGTGATCCAAATGCAATGTGGTATGAAAGCAAGAAAGATGATCAAGTCTTCAAGTAGAATCCAACTCCACAGGATCCGATGAGCCAAAACTAAGACACACAAAAAGGAAAACTGAAACTGCAAACAAGAAGCAAAACATAAAGGAAAATATTTTTGGTTGATGCAAGATTGTTGTGAAACAGGGATGCTACTGCATCAGACATCCGAGGTTAATGAAAAAGTGAGCCTCTCACTTTGTTAGGGTCAGAGGGAAACCAAGGCGGTCTACCTTTGCCTGAGAAATCAAATATGAATCTTCAACTGGTCTGCCCTTCCACTTCATAAGATATTTCTTATATAGACTATTCCGAGTACTACGCCCAATCCTACTATCCAAAATCTCTTCAATTTGATCTGGTTCCTTTCGGGGCAGCTGTTTCTCCAAGTCTGCAACACTGTCCTCACTAAATTTTGGTTCACGGTACTCATGAAGATTTGCAATATTGAAACTTCATATGCATTTCTAGAACCGAACTTCCTCAAAATCTTACAGGGTCCAAACTTTTTCATCTGCAACTTATTATAAGTTCCAACTGGGAATCTCTCTTTTCTCAGATATACCATCACTTCATCACCAGGTTCAAGTTCCTTATGTCTGAAAAATCCATAACTCCGAGTGCAACATGAATACCATTTATTTCACCTACGCCTGTTTGAATAGCGTTGGGTAAACCTGTTTCTTTTTTAGATGAATTGTTATAATCTTGATAAGATTGTTCTTCTGTTTCTATAAATTCTTCCTTTCCTAGATTAATTGTTAATTAGTTCTATGTTAGCGTCAATATATTCTTTTTATTCTTTAGTTAAAGAGTCATAAGTTAAAGGATATTCTTCTTCAATATCCTCCTCACTCTTCTCATCTGCCTTCTCCTTATATTTGTTGTTCATGTCTTCCAAATGTTGCTTAACCTGAATATACAATGATGCCATGTGATTTGCAAAGTCTTCTTCTTTTGAACTCTTCTGGTCTTCACTGCTAATGTCTCTCAATTATACTATACCTCTAGAGTGCACTCTGGTAACAATCTAAAAAGGTATTTTTTCTGATACTTCTATTCACTAAATTGTTGTAGGCATACTATGCTTGTGCAAGGATCAAATCCCAACTTCTGGTTTTATCTCCCACTAAACATCTCAAAAAATTTCCCAAACTCTGGTTAACAACTTATGCCCATCCATTGGTCTGTGGATGAAAAGTAGAACTGAACTTCAAATTTGTCTTCATCTTTCTTCCAAAGTGTTCACCAAAAATAGCCAACAAACTTAGTGTCTCTGTTTGAAACTATGCTCTTAGGTAATCCATGCAATCTCACCAATTCCTTGAAAAATAGGTCTGCTACATGCAATGCATCTGATGTCTTCTAACAAGGTATGACATGAGCCATCTTCGAAAATCTATCCATTACCACAAATATAGAATCATTCCCTTGGTGCCTTAAGCAATCCAAGTACAAAATCCTCCCAAGGTCTTACCTGTACTATCAAAGGTTTATACATTCCCACATTCTGGCTACTACCTTTTGCAAGTTGACAAACTCTGCAACTCTGCACATATCTCTTAACATCCTTATGAATCTGGGGCCAAAAGTACTGCTCACTCACCAATGCAACTATTTTGTCAATGCCAAAATGTCCGGCTAAACCTCCACCATGTTTCTCTTTTATCAAGTTCTCTCTCATGGAACTCTTAGGTATGTACAAGTGAACTCCCCTGAATAACATCCCATCCTGAATAAAATAATTCAAACATTTGCTTATGTCAACCATAATCGTTTCTTTACATGCTTTCCAAGGTTCTACAAAATCCAGGTCTTCATCATACAAGGTCTTCAAATCTTCAAAACCTAATACTGTCACTCTCATCTCTGTCGAAAAATTCCTTCTCATACTCAATGCATCAACAACTTTGTTAGATTTTCCACTTCTATGCTTCAACACAAAGATGCAACTTTGCAAAAATTCTACCCATCTCATATGTCTCTGATTCAACTTACTCCAACTGTTCAAATACTGCAAAGCTTGATGATCCGTATACAACACAAACTCCTTTGGCAACAAGTAGTGTCTCCATTTCTTCAAGGCTTGAACTATGGCATAATATTCCTGATCATACACTGAATATCTCTTCTGGGCATCATTCAATTTCTCACTGAAATAGGCTACTGCTCTCCCTTCTTGACTCAATACTGCTCCAATTGATGTTCCACTTGCATCACAATCCACTTGAAATCATTAATTGAAATCTGGTAAAGCTAACACAGGCTGCTCAGTCACTTTCTGCTTCAACAATTCAACAATTTTGTTTTCTTCAGTGGTCCACTTGAATTCCTTCCGATCTCCTCTCATGGTCTCAGTCATAGGGTTACAAATTGAATTGAAATTTCTGATAAACTTCCGGTAAAAACTAGCCAATCCATGAAATGATCTTACTTCTCCAATGCTTTCTGGTGTTGGCCATTCAACAATTGCTTTCACTTTCTCAGGGTCCATCTTCAAACCATCCTCAGATATCACAAATCCCAAATAGACTAACTCATCCTTCATGAAAGTACACTTCTTGATATTTCTCAACAACTTCTCTTCTCTCAAACTTTGCAAAACTTGTCTTAACTGCAAAAAATGCTCCTCTTTTGTCTTACTGAAAATCTGAATGTCATCCAAATACACAATAACAAACTTACCCAATAATTTCTTCAATGCCTCATTCATCAGCCTCATGAAAGTACTCAGTGCATCAGTCAATCCAAAAGGCATCACCAACAATTCATATAGTCCTTCATTTGTCTTAAATGCTGGCTTCCATTCATCATCTTCTTTGATCCCAATATGATGATATCCACTCTTCAAATCTATCTTTGTAAAGTATTTTTCTCCACTCAAACAATCCATTATGTCATCCATCCTAGGCAAAGGAAATCGATATTTCACTATGATCTTGTTTATTTCTCTTGAATCGGTACACATTCTCCACTCTCCATTCTTCTTAGGTTCTAATACTGTTGGTACTGCACAAGGGCTCAAACTCTCCCTGATCAAACCATTCTTCAACAATTCCTGCACTTGTTTATTCAGTTCTTGATTATCTGTTGGTGTCAACTGATGTGCAGCTTTGTTAGGCAAACTAGCTTCGGGAACCAATTCCATGCAATGACTAATACTTCTATCTGAAATGATGTCCTCATATTTTGTTAGCAAATCTCTTATCTCTTCTAGGTGCTCTCCTTTCGGTTCTGGTCTCTCAGTCTTCTTAGGAATTAAGGCTAAACACACATTCTCATATCTCATTCCATCCATGAATTTCCTTCCATCTACTAAACAGGTTCTGGCATTGGTATAGACTTTATTCTTCAAAGGTTCCTCCAAAGGTAACAAGGTTTTCTTCACCCCATTGGCCACAATAGTGTATGTATTCTTCCTCCCACCATGTATTGCTTGTTTATCAAACTGCCAAGATCTACCCAACAAAAGATGACAAATATCCATAGGCATAATCTCACACAAAACTTCATCATGATAATTCCCAATTTTCAATTTCACCAAACATTGTTCACTTACTAACAACTTATGTTCATCCTAAATCCATGCTATCTGGTAAGGCTTAGGGTGTTTCAATCTCTCCAATTTCAACTTATTCACCATATCTTCTGAAACAAGATTATCTAAACTACCACTATCAATAAAAAATTTATAACACTTATTGAATACCTTACATTTGGTCTTGAACAGATTCTTCCTCTACAAGGGCTCTTCATCTCCTCCGATATGACATAAATCTCTCCTCATCATCAACAGTTCTCCATCTTTCAATTTTTTGTCTGATCCAATGGGGTTTTCTTCCACCACTATTGTTCTTCCAGTATCCTTTGTCTTCTTACACTTGAATACAAGGTGTCCTTCTCCTCCACACTTAAAGCAAGTTCCTCTAAATGTCCTCTTGTCCTGTCTTCCAAAGTTCTCATTCTGGTAACTATCCGACTGTCTCCTCCAGTAGAAATTTCTATCATCCTTCTGGTATGAATTAACTTCTTTGCTCGCTTTCTTGTCCTTGTTCTGATCTATATTAGTTCCTCTTCCTCCGGTATATCCTCTTCCTCCTTGAAACCTTCCACCTCTACCGCTTTGTCTCTGCTCATGTCTTTTGTTCAATTTCTCTTCAGACTTTAGGGCATACTGGTAAGCCTCTTCAACACTCTCCAATTTGATCATATTGAGTTCATCTTGTATAGACATCCACAATCTATTCAAATATCTTGTAAATTATTCAACTTCATCATCAACATGTCTGGATCTGATGTTCAACTTGTAAAATGCTTCGGTGTACTCATTCACACTAGATTCCTTCTATCTCAGATTCTGCAACTTCCGGAACAAATCTACTTGATAATTCGTCGGCATAAACTTTGATTTCAACTTAGCAATCATCTAATCCCATGTCTTAATATTTTCTTTACCTCTTCTTTTTCTATCAACTTGCGAATTCTCCCAACAAAGAGATGCATGACCTTTCAACCAGGTACAAGCATATTTCACCTTCCTCTCTTTTGGTGTGTTTTCAAAATCAAAATACTTCTCCATTTCCAAGATCCAATCCATCAATTCGTCTGAATCTAACTTCCCATCATATTCTGGTGGGGTAAAATGAGGTTTAGTTTTCGCCCTACTCAAAACCCTTAAAAACCTTTCTTCATATGGATCAACCGCTGATACATTTACTTGTTCTATCGGGGCTTCTTCTCCTTCATCTTCACTCACATCTCTTCAATATGTCAGCCTCTTCTCTGGGCTGTCTCCAAAAACTTCTAACCGGGCTGCTATTCCTTGCAACATCTCCATCCTAGTAGGGTCTGCATTCCCACGCACTCCACCATTCCTAGTTCCTCTTCGCCCCATCAATTCACACTAGTCCTCTGCAATTGCAGGTCAGATCCACAATCCACCACCCTACAACAAGAAATTTAGGACACACAACCTCCAAAATGAAACTTCACTCTGATACCACTTGAAGCAGTCACCGATGAGGAGGGACCTCAAGGAGATCTATTTGGATTGGTCAGCAAGAGTGACACATCAGAAACACACAAATATGATGGAGGCAATGCAAAACAGATAGTTTTATTGCATGAAATATGATTACATCCAATTGGTCACAACCGGGTTACAACATATCGGCTCATAGGCCTGGTAGAATAGGTCGCGGCCCGGACCTTGAATTGAAAGATCTATCTTCTATGCATGGTCTAGCTACTTCATTCTCTTCTTCATTACATTATAAAGCATAATTATAAATATATATATCGATCCAAAGGATCCAGTCAACCCAAAAGGGATCAAAACCCAAAGGACAAGACCTAACATGAAAATAACAAGGTCAGCCTCTACCAAGAGATTCCTCCAGAAAATCCAAAGGATGAAATATAGATCACGGGAAAAGGTCAGCCACACGCCAAGGAACATCAAAATCAACGCCCAAGGCTCTGCAAGTTTCAGAATGGGTTCCGGAAGATCACCAGAATAGGTCCAGGCAACTGGTAACATAGAACTGTGAATCCGATAACAAGAAACTATCATGGAAACCGGTAGTGATATCTTGCCGGAAAGTGATCCAAATGCGATGCAGTTTGAAAGAAAGAAAGATGATCATTTCTTCAAGTAGAATCCAACTCCATAGGATTTGGTGAGCCAAAACTGGGACACATAGAAAGGAAAACTGAAACTGCAAATAGAAAGAAAAATAGAAAGGAAAATATTTTTGGTTGATGCAAGATTGTTGTGAATCACGGATGCTCCTGCATCACTTCTACTCTTTAACACACAATAAAGTTTATTTATAATAACAATTTTTACACAATGGAATTTGATAATTGCTTACAAAGTTGTTACAGATGGAAGTAGGATCTAGTTCTCCTTTAAATTCTACAATTCCTTCTTCAACCAAAGTGGACACGCCATCTCCTACTAATTACACTCCTTTGCTTGAGGAGGTACTCTTAGAGGTTTATAAGGGGGCATTAGACTTTACACCTTCCCATTTATGAGATTTTAAAGTCCTTCCATTAGAATCTAAGACTCAAAAGGAAGATTTAGTTGCATACACGAAGACTTCAACCTCTTATAAACTATCCAAGATTAACTTTACACTTGCTTCTACTTCAATAAAGTCTTCAAATTCTTCTTCATATGACATTGAGACTCATGAGGCTCCATATTCTCTATCAGAAATTACATCTCTTTATGGTCCTAGTTTTAATATATTGTCTAAGAGTGGATACAAAGGAATTGATGCGAGTTTCACTTCTACCATATGTTCATTTGACATATTCTCAATGGATAATTCATTGGCTGAATTCATGGGAGCTTTTAATAACCTTCCTTGATATCATCATAATCATGGATTTCTCTATTATTTAAATGTTGAATCATACTTTGGGAGAAAATTTGAATTATCAAATTATACCTTGGAAATGACTCAAAAACTCCCTCATTTGCTAGATGTTCTTGAACTTAATAATCTTCTCATACGCAATACTATTGATGTGTTGGTCGATCCAAATAATCCTAAAACAGTGATTACAATTGGAAAATGCTTGGATGATGATGAACAACACAAACATTCTTCTCTTTTACTTGAATTTATTCAACTTTTTTCTTGGATGCATATTATTGATCCTCAAATTGTGATGCATAATATTTTGTTGCATCTCAATGTCAAGCTTGTGAAATAAAATATTCAAAAATTGAACCCCTAGGTTGCATTGTTTGTTAAGGTTGATATTGAGAATCTTTTCAAAGATAGCTTTATCAACCCTATCAACTATTAACATTGTTGCTATTGCTAAATCGGATAATTGTATTTGAATGTGTATTGACTTTAGAGACGTTAACAAAACTTCCTTAAAAGATGACTTTCCCCTTTCAAACATAGAGATGATTGTTGATTCCACTGTTGGCCATGTCTTATTGTCTTTTATAGATGGCTTCTTTTTGGAAAAATAGTGTCTCAACCTTGCATTTACATGAGGTTACTATTTATAGTAAGTTTTTATTTGAGCACGAAATGGCGTGAAATTATCTCGAATTATTTGGATTGGCTAGATAAGAATGACGGTAAATATTTGTCACAAGATCATCGCTAGTTTTGAAGATATTAAAGTTTTTCATTTTTGTAGGGTGTGATGAAAGGTTTAAATTTAATTTTGAGGACTTTACACCCTCCAAAATGTCTTTAAAAGTGGGGATAAACAATGTAGTGATTTACGAGGTGATAGAGACTTCACGAGATTTCTGGTGCTTCAAACAGTTCGTCAATCAAACACACAGTTCACAAGTTATGACCTCCAGAAGTTTGGACTCCTAAAATAGGAAATACAAAATGCACCAGTCACATAAATGAGTTGTAAAAGGGAGGGATATGTGTTGATGTGTGTTTTGACACATCATAGGGAATCTATAATGGATATAAGGCCGACTCTACTTTATTGGGTGGTTTAGCCCATGGTTTTGTAATACTGTTTGGCCATTTCTTGTATTGTATATCCTATATATGAGGTGCATGAGATAGAGGTTGTGTGTAAGAGTCTTATGAATATTGAGTTACCTCTGAATCTCTAATTAGTGGTACTCCTGCGAAGACCTTTCTCTACAAGTATATTGTAATCTGTTATTGATTGTTGAATAATATATTGAGCTGCTTTTGGAGTATGGGGTTTTTCTCCCGAAAGGGTTTTCCCCACGTAAATCACTGTGTTGTGGTATGAATGATATTATGTTTATTTTTGTTAAGTTTCTGTAACTACTATAACAATCTGTAAAAAAAATTTCATTACCCTCCTCTCAAGGTTAGTGTAGGAAGTTGTTCTGCTACTTAACTTCCTTACACTTCTTTTAGTATGACCAAATCTTTATTAATCCTCAAGATCGATATAAAATAACATTAATAACAACATGAAAAATATTCATTGGGTTGTCATGCCTTTTGGATCAAAGAATGATGGTGCAACATATCAACATTCTATGACTTGTTATCTTTGACTATTATATGCATAAAATATTGGATGACTATGTCAATGATATCTTGGCCAGATCTATTTTGTGCTAGGATCATGTTAAAATCCTTCATCAAATCATTGAAAAGACTCATAAATATAGCATGTGCTTGAATCCTCATAAATGCACCTTTGGTGTTGATAACAAAAGATTATTATAACTCATTATTTTGCATTGTGAAATTGAAGCAAATGTAACGAAAAATGATGCTATAGTTAACTTGACACCTTCTAGAAACATTTCTTAGCTTTGTAGCTTACAAGGAGAAATTCAAGATATTTGTAGATTCAACTTTTCCTTTGACTGGATTTCTTTAAGAGGATAATACTTTTAAGTGGAATGTGAATTTTCAAAAATATTTTGATGATTTAAGATCTTACTTAGCTAATCCTCATGTTTTATAACCAACAATTTTTTATCATCCCTTTTTTATTTATACTTTTGTTTCATCTAATGATCTTGCAACATTATTGGCACGAGATGATGATGATGGTAAAAAACATGTTGTGTATTGCATAAGACACACTTTACTCAATTATTAAGTCCCATATTCTACAACTGGGAGACAATGTATTTCTCTTGTATTTGTTGGAAGTATGTGTTGATGTGTTGCTATGGTTGTCATTGGTGTCAAACTTTTTTCAGATTGGTCTGGAATGTCTGTGGTGCAAAGTTATCTTGTTGTGTTGATATTGTAGTTGTTCTATTGGTTATTCCAGAAGTATTTGGGTCTAGAAAGTGTTATTGATGTTGTGTATTATTTCTATCTTTGTTGGATATGGTTTTGGTGTAATGGATATGATAGTTATGTCGTCCGGAAACATCTCTGTTCTCCAGGTGTTGTGGCATTGTTCGTTGTTGGTAGCGATATTCTATGTTGGATCTATCCTTAGGTCCTGATATGATTTGTGGGAGATTGTTTGATATGTTATGGGTCTCACCATAGTGTGTGGAGATCCATATTTGAGTTATTTTCATTGAAGAGTATGTTTTGATCGTTAATTGCTTATATGGATGCATAACATGCAAATATGCTATTGGTTGTGTTCCAATGATTATGGATAGGTGAATTAATTTTTGGAAGATGTGTTTTGGTCTCCATTTTCTCTTGGAGTGGATTAGCATTTGTGTTTTTGGTTTGGAAAGTATATTTTGGTTCAGGATAACTTGGTTCAAACTATGATGATCTATCTTATATATAAGGAATATGTGTGTTTGAGTTAGATCTAGAAAGATGTGGACGATGTGGTGAAAAGCGGTGAAGTAGAGAGAAGATCAGAGGTAGTGTGAGCAGTGAAGAAGAGTTGTATTCAAATGATATGCAATCTATATTGAGGCTATAGTAGAATTATGAGATAGAGTGATGACAATTGAAGTTTGAGTTGTATGTTGATGTTGGTTGCTTGATGTAGAGTTCAAGGACAACTTCGTGATCAATAGACCCTTCTTTTCAGATCATTTTCTATATCTTGTCTCGAGTGTAGTTAGCTTCAGGTTGTGCAAGTCCTCTTTTGTATAGTGCCCCAAGAGCAACTAGCCTTGGTTTGCAAGTTTGGAGAATTAATCTCTTTTCTTTGTAATATGATATACATAGTGGATATTGTTGGATATTAGAGTTGTTGGAATGTGTTGTTGTCATTGATGTTAACATATTCCTGTGTTGTAGAGAATTGGTTTGTTATAGAGAGTTGAGTTGGTTTAGTTGCAGATGTGCTAATGCTAATTAATGGGTTTTGAGATACTTATCTCTAGTTGATTTAGTATGAGTTTCAATGTTCCGGAAGGAAATTTGGTCAATTGATGTAATCTACTATAGTGATTGGTTTTTATGTTAGTTTTATATTGCAGAGTTGTGATTTTTGGTCTGTATTGCTTTAGAATTGATTCTTTATGTGGTGTGGATTTTGGAGAGTGTTTGGGATGTTCATGTGTGTCGTCAGTTTGGATGATTCACAATTTGGAACTTCACAAGCATATCTTTCAGTTTGTCAGTTCATGTTCTTGAGCTCCGGTGATGGAATAATGATGATTCTTGTTATCTGAGTTGTTGTGGTTATTGTGAAGGAATTCACATTGCTTGTTGATGTTCTTTGATCATGTTCTATTCATTTTGGTGGTCCACGTTGATTGTAGTACGTGTTATTGAATATTTTATGGGCCAGGTGTTATTCTTCGTGTTATACGACTTTCTAGATGACTTGATGGTTGTTGCATGTTGCAGATGATCTTGGAGAGATATTCGGTGGTGTTGTGTGTTCAAGGGTTTGATTTGGGTCCATGGTGTGTGCTTTCTGACATTGTATCGGTTTGGTTATGGATCTATGTATCATGTGATGTAATTTTGTAATTAGGTCTTATGTGTTGAGCCGACCTTAAGGTTGAGGTTGATGATTTGTATAAATAAGTGTTGTAATCATGTAAGTTGAGTGTCTGTGAGTGTTTGCAGTTGTGTCTAAGATATGTGAGAGTATTGTATGTGCAAACAAGAAAATTTATCTTTTGGTAGTATGGTAGAGAAAAGAAGTGTTGTTGTGCAGACAATGTGCTTAACTAGAGCTGTAATCAAGCATTTGGAGATGTTATTCTTTCAGTTCATATAATTCAGATTGTTGTTTGATCTTTGTAAGGTAGTGAGCCTTCCCAAGGTTGTAGCCCTTTGTTATTTTTGAGCAGTGAGTTCTAGGCAGTGTGCCTGAATTCATGTGCATTCCTCATTGTAATATTTTCACATACTACTGCAGAGTATCATCTTATTGTGGGTAGGTTCCCATTGTATTTTTCCCTTAACTGGGTTTACATGTCAAAAATCTATGTGTTATGTATGATGTTGATGTGGTGTTTATCTTTTCTATTGTTGTTCTTGATCATATATGAAGTTAAAGTTAATCTGTTTAAGTTTGGTGAAAACTAATTCACCCCCCCTCTCAATTTTCCTGCATTGTTGCTATCAATAATTGGTATTAGAGCTAGATCCTTTGGAAGGAGCTTGGCCGCTTGAGGAGATCTGGGATGGCAGATGTTGTTTTAGAGAAGGAGAGTCTGAGATTTGATGGAACTAATTACTCTAAATGGAAGAACCAGATGGAAGTTCACTTGAAGTGTCTTGGAGAAGATTATTGGAGGATCATGAAGGATCCCTACATTATTCCTCAGAATTGTCCTATTACTATAGCTGAGAACAAGGATTTTGAACATAAAATAAGAGCTAAAGAAGCATTGTTGAGTGCCCTGATTGATGCCAAGATGACTAATGTGATGGGATTGAAGATTGCACATGAGATTTGGGAGAAGATAGAAACCCTGTATGAAGGAGATAAACATGTGAAAGTTGCTAAATTGCAGAGCTTGAAAGGAAAGTATGAGTTGCTGAGAATGGGAGAAGATGAGAATATTTAATCCTTTATGGCTAAAGTGAATGATCTTGTGCTGAATATTAGATGTGTTAGTGGAGTCCTTGAAGAAGATGAGATTGTGGCTTAAGTGCTGAGATCTCCGTCTCCTGCTTATAAACATAAAGTTGTTGCTACTGATGAGATCTAGATTGTGACAACTGTGACAAGAGGTATGATGGTTGGTAAGCTTTCTACTTTTGAATCAAGCAAACTAGGTGAATCACATGGAAAAATTGAGATTGCATTTAAAGCTACTATATTCGGGAAGCAAAAATATGATCCATGAGAGAGTTCAACTAGGGTTTCTAGATATGAAAGAGAGATGAGAGAGATGGAAGATCTTGAAGCACTTATTGCTAGAATATTACCTAAGGGAGCTGGTAAGTATGAAGGGAAGTTACCTTTGAAATGTTTTTCATGTAATAAGATTGGTCATTTTGCTTCTAGGTGTCCTGAAAGAGCGGAAAGAGTGTCAAAGTATGATAAGCCTTACAAGCCTAATCACAAGTATATATATCAGAAGAAGTGTTATTATGCTGGTGATGAAGGAGTGATAGATGATGAGTCCGAGAAAGGGAATTCAAAAGATGAATTTGTGTTCATTTCTATCAAGGAAGATGATTTGGTACCTACTGATTCGACAAGTTGTATTGTTGAAGAGAGAGCTTTGGCCTCTAAAATTGATGAGAAAGATGGATGGGTGTGTAAGGCCTTCCCAAAACCAAGTTTTGATTAACTTAGTGGACCATGTTTGACCCTATTAATAAATGCTTTACAATTCAATATAATAGACTGTGTTAGACAAATAGATTGGTGAGAAAAGTAATTGAACCGAGTTATAGAGTTATTGCACCTTGTGGTGTACATTTTGATGTGTTATGAATTTGAAATCCTAAAAGATCTATTGATTGGATTATCTTGATTTAACGTATGTCAGCTATGTCTGGATGTAGAACTTATATAATTCTATGATTGGGTAACATTGATGAATGTTGATGCTTCATTTATATGCTTTATGATATAGAACTCTACGTGATTCTAGAATAGGACGAATTTGAGATAGTGTATGTCATTATTGGAATTGCAGGACTTTACTATGATGATAGAAATAGAATGCATGTTTTATGTATGGAGTAAAATTATGAGAATTGTGATAACTGCTTGTGTGGTATTATTTGGATAAAAGATGTATTGGTTTGTGTAAGTATATATTGTATGCAAGTGATGATGTGTATTATTATTCTTGTGATTTATATTATATGAGGTTATTTGAAGTTACTAATGTGTAAATTGAGATGCGTAGGAAGTTATCCATGTGACCATGGAAATATTACAGAGAACCAAACCTAGACCTATGTATGTTCGTAAAGCCAAAGTTTGTCTATTTAGAGAGACAACACCCCGTTTGTGTTATATTTTATTCGTAATAGTAAATGATACATGTGTGTTAAGTGTTATTTAATTGATTTATGTAAAATCCACAAGAGACGATTTCATGTATAAATTTGTAAAAGTATTTTCCTTGTGTCACTTGACACGTGTGGATTTATGTTTGAATTTTTAAATTTGTCTCTTGGTGGGAATCGTTTAACTATAGCTTTTTCAATTAATGTGATGGGATTTCCATAAATGCCTTGGGTAAAGAATTTTTGGGATGGTCAACATAGGTTTGACCCGAAAATAAACTTCAAAGGGGTTTAAAAAGCGTTAAATGGACTCCAAGGGGTAGTTTATTAGGGTTTCCTAAAGCCCATAAGGTATACCTAAGGGTTAGGGGTAATTTTAGGCAAGTTTCTACTCCCATGTGACCTTTTTGACACCCTAAAAAGTGACTTTTCTAAATTGTGCGAAAATTGAAATTAGAAGACTTGAACTAGGTTGCAAACCTTCCTTTTCGAATGAGAGTTCCCTTTCCCATTTTACTTTACCTTCCTTTTTAGTTTTAGAAACTTGTGAGAACTCTCACAAAGGGCTTCTTAAGCAAGAATTGGAAAATTAGTGGGTAATCACCCACTCTCCATTTTTGGAGACAAAAGGATTTTGGGAAAAAAAAAGGATAGAATTTGGTTTGAGAATTTTGGCTAAGGGTAGAAAGAGATGAACCGTGGAATTGGGCTGCTCATCCTCAACAAAACTAGCATACCATTGGACAGTTTAAGGTTGGCTGTATTTTCCTTATAATGATTTCTTATTGCATGTGTTTTGAAAGTAATGTTTGTGTAAAAGACTAGTTTTTCGTGCATGTTTTCTTGGAAATTTATTTGGTATTTTGTGTTTATACAACGTATGTGTTTTGGGAGTAATCAAGACCTCCTACTCTTGGGAGAGAGGATGGTCTTGTGGGTGGTAGAAGTGACATCCTTCGAGTGAGAGGCTCTCGTTATGAGAGTGATCACAAGGGATTCTATGTGACCCTTGCTGCATGGCTTGTTTATGCATTGGGGGTCATAAGGAGGGAAATAAGGCATGAATGCCTTGGGGGGCATAAGGAATGTGGGGTTGTTACACTTGATGTATTTGGTTTGCCATGAGGTGGCTATATGTTTTACCATACTTGCAATCTCCTCAGGGTACTTGGTCCACTAGCACCCTTGAAAAGACATCACAATGTGTGGTGCAGTGTAGCCTTGGTTGGGAATTGTGATTGTGGTTGTTTTCCCTTGACTAATTGTGTTTGCATGTGTGTAACCTGTATAGGGCTTGGTTCTCCAAGCTTGTGGGTGGCTACTAGTTAGCCTAGGCTAGGAGGTGAGCACTCCATGGTCATATCCTTGATCTTATTTGCAGGTTGTTGAAAGAAAGAGATTAGGACAAGTGGAAAATTCGATGAAGTTATTTGTTGCAGAATCCATATGGAAATATCTTACTATTCTATTTTAAAATGTCCTCATTATAAAAGTTGAGTGACCTATTTGTAAAATGACTATAGTGTCTTTTAAAGTAATTCCTAGAAATGTAATAGTTTATTTGTTATATTGCAAAAGATGAAATGAATAAATCTGGATTAGTTTTCTGAAGTTGGGTTTTCTGAATTTAATAATTGTTGAATATATTAATAATGTGGGGAAAGCAACTAAATTTATTTTACCCCTTTATGCATGTGAAATAAATCCAGGAAATAAAGAAATGATTTAATGATTGTATGCATGTTGCTTGAATAAAAATATTGCAGTTTAATTTCCTAATTGCATGATTTTAGTTTAAGGATTCTAGATAATTATAGTTGCAAAAAATAAAATCACATATAGAATTGCAGAAATAAAGTCTAAAGTATTTATAATTATTTCCATAGTTTTAATTTGATACATTCTGGATTTATTAAGTTGCTGTTAAATTTATTGATTTCTGGAATTTACTTAGTTATAGAAATAAAAGGAAAAAAAATTTAGAGTAAATAGTTATTTGATTTAAATCATTCCTTAGTTCAATAGTTGTTGTTTTAAGTTTATTTAATTCTATTAATTGCCTTTGTTGCAAAAAGTAAATCTAAAGTTAAATGGCCTATCTAATTTAAATAATATCCTATTTCTATAGTTGCTGGATAAGTTTATTTAAATCTGCGAGTTAAATATTTGTAGAAAATAAAATTTAAAGAAACTAGTCCATCTCAGAGTTTAATAGCAAGTATCTTAGAATAAAGAAATTATATTTACATAAATTTAATTCAGATGACTTTAACTATTCTGTTGAAAATGATTCGAAAGGAAAAAAAAAATCAACATATAAATGCATGTAGAGGTTGCCCTAGATCTAATATGCAACAAAAAAAATAAAAAAATGTATATATAGATATATAAAATAAATTTATATACATATGTTTATTGTTTTTCATCCCTAATGTATACCTGTTATATATATATATATATATATAATTTAATATATTTTAAAATAAAATAAAATTAATTAAACAAAAACTATTTTAAAAAAAAAATAATTAAAAAAAATTTGAAATGGGGGTTTGGGGGGCTCGGCTGAACGCACTATGCGAAGCACAGTGGCTGGCTGGGAAGCCAAACCACTGTGGTCCGCACAGTGGGCAGTGCGGCCTAGGCCGCCACTGTGGCCACCACAGTGGACGGTGCCACTATGGCGTCCATAGTGGACGGCCTAGGGGCCGCCACTGTGGGCGGCCACAGTGGTTCCCGCCACTGTGGAACCCATAGTGAGTGGTGGTCATGGGGACGCTGCTACCTTCCCCGCCTCTGTGTAACATACGCCCAAAAAAAAAACCCCGTCCTCTGCCATGGCTGCCGCCATTAAGCCTTCGACCCTGCACAACCAAGCAAACAAAAAAAAAAGAGGAGAAAACCCTAGCCCGGTTAGGGCTAGGGTAAAACATGAATACTGATTGTTAAAATAAAATAAGGAGGCTTATTATATAAATTAAATAAGGGATTAGGGTTTGCATGGGTAAGCCCTTTAGACTTAATATATATATATATAGTGGTAAAATACCATTTTAAACCTAAAAAGAGGGAGATGTTGATGAATTAAATATTCAGGAAGTAATATTTAATTTTAATTATATATGGGTAGAGGTGTGTTTAAATATTAACGAAGTGAATATTAAATTTTGAATTTAAATAGATTGAGATGTTCATGAAATAAATCTTAATGAAGTTAATATTTATTTTAAATTTAAATAGATTGAGACGTTTATGAACTGAATATCAATGAAATTAATATTTATTTTAAAATTAATAGATAGAGGTGTTTATGAATTAAAATATGAATGAAGTTGATACTTAATTTTAAATTTAATAGACTGGGTGACAATAAAGCTAGTCCATTATAATCCGCATTTAATTTTAAATTATTTTTGTTTATTTAAGTTAGTAGGTAAAGTTAATCCTAAACGTAGTTAAGACAAACCATGTTGTGGCAAGTTATAATTGTTGAATCAATGCTTTTAAAAGTTATATTTAAAAATAAAAAATAAAAAAATTGTCCGTGTTTTGCCCAAAGTTTGGGCATGACAGGGTGATTGATAGTGGTTGTTCACATCATATGACAGGTGATAAAGATAAATTTGTGAATATGAAGAAGTTGTTAAGATTCGTGAAATGTGAATCCCACAAGCCTAGTTATCTTCTACAAGAATACCTGTCACACATAAAGAGAAAATTGAACAACAAAGAGAATTGGAGACAATTAACAACAATTGAATGTATTGCTTTGAAGTTGCTTGATTACAATGAAGGATATGTTATCCTTATAAATAAATCTAACTCTAAAGATAGAAACCCTAAATGGTTGAGTCTACAAGATAGACTGATCAAAGTTAAAATAGAATACATGAATCAGTCATGTATGCATAAAAAGAATAATAGACTAATTAATGCATGATACTCTCCAAATTCTAAACATAGTTTTATTTTCCTAGTTTGCATTATGCATGGAGATAAATATTAATTAATTATTCATAATTAATTAATTAACTAACTAATAAATGCCAATAATTAATTACTAACTAAGGCATTGATTATTTAGTGAATTAATATAATTAAGTGAATAATTAATATATGAATTATTTATTCCAACACCCCCCTTGAATGCACAATTGGGAGAGGCAAAGATGTAGGAAAAAGTATGCAAAGATGTATGCAAGATGAGTCTCAACCTAAATCTTGATGAGGTACCCATGAACATGTTGGCATTATGGATGAATTGATTATGTGTTGCATTGATGTTTTGTCATTGATGTCAAAACTAGCTGTTATGGATGGTTATCGACAAACAGGTTTTGGTTTCTGGTAGAAGATCTAGTGTTACCGGTAGAAGATCTAGTATTACCGGCAGAAGAGACCATCTATTAGACACTTTTGACATGTTTGGATCAATGGAGTATGTTTGATTTTATGTGTTACATTCTCTTGGGACATGTTTTGGTCAGTTGGTATTGACTTGGTAATCGGATGCTATCATAGATTCTTGTAAATCCTTATCAACATTGGTTTAAGTTTTTATCGGTAGAGCTTTCAGTGAAGAATCGTGACAGGATGCATAAGTGGTGTTGGTCCGACTTCTAGATGGATCTCAAGATGCTGAAGATGTTCTTTGATCATGCTTCAACTTCTTGAAAACAATGCTTTGGCGTGGTGGACCCATAATAGGTCTGGTGCCTATCTAGGTTATGGACCGATATCATGCTAATGCGTATACACGTTACCAAGATGTTTCGGGATGATTTATGGATTTTTTATTTCTGTTTTGGTCTTAAAACGACATGGTATATCATTGTAATATGAATTTATATAATAATCTTATTGTAATATCTTTTAGTGGCCAACCTAATTGGATTAGGCCTTAGGGTTGGTATAAAATGATGTAAGATCTCATTGAAGATCAATGGTATGGTATGTAATGTGCAAATATTGTAATATCATTCAGGCAGAGGATTAGGTCGATCATAGGTGATTGAATTGGGATTAAGGAAGAGGTCAAAGGCCTCTAGTATTGAGCTTAACCAGGACTATAATCAGGCATGGTAGATGCTATTTCTGAAAATTCATTATTTTGGATTGTTGTTCATTTATCTTGAGATGGTTGTAACCTATAGCCTCTTTGTAGTCAGTGAGACTCTTTTGTAATGAGTAGTACGCTCTAGGAAGTGTGCCTTCTTGCATGTGCAGGCCCCTCATTGTATCACATACTTTCTGTAGAAGTATCATCTAGCTATGGGTAGGCTTCCCACCGTGGTTTTTCCCTTTCCAGGTTTTCCACATACAAATAATGGTGTTATGTGGTATGATTGCATTGTGTTGATTATCTATTTCATTGTTAAGTTTAATTGCTTGCTGGTATCCAATTCTGCTTTACCGGTACTTAATCTAGTTAAAGGTTATTAAGTGGATTAAATGTTATAATCTGTTAACAACTGATTCACCCCCCCCTCTCAGTTGTGCACTAGTTATTCTAACAATTTGTATAAGAGATTTGGTCCTCTTTTGCAGAAGCTTAACTACTTGAGGTAGATCCTATGGAAGCTAACACTTCTAATCCACCAACAACTATTTTTGGAATAGAAATCCCTAAGCTTGATGGAACAAATTATGGGATATGGAAGATTCGAATGGAGACTCATCTTAGATATCTTGGAAAGGATATTTGGGAGATCACTGAGAAAGGATACACACCTTATAATTCAGCATCTGGCAATCTTGCTCCTGCAGACTTGGATAAGAATATTGAAAATGATTGCAGAGCTAGAGAAGCCCTCTTGTGTGCACTTACTGATCAATAGATCATGGGATTGACTAATAAATCATTGAAAAAGGTTATGTGGGACAAATTGAAAACTCTGAATGAAGGTGATCCTACTATCAAAATTCTAAACTTGATGGTTACCAGGTAAGATATGAAAACTTGAAAATGAAAGATAATGAAATAATTGTTCTATTTATGGAAAGAGTAATTGAGATTGTTATGGGAATTTAATGTTGTGGAGGATTTCTGGGTGAAGATGAAATAGTTTCCAAAGTCTTGAGAGCCCTTCCACCAGCTTACAAGATGAAGGCAACTGCAATTAATGAGTTGAGAACAATGGCAAACACTTCAGTTAACAGAGACATTTTGATTGGGAAATTATCTGCTTTTGAGCTTGAATAATTTGGATCTTCTGGAGCTGTAAAGTCTGAAACTTCTTTTCATGCATCATCATCATCTACTAGCAAAAGTGATTGGAAAGTCCTATATGCAAAAGAATTGGAAGACATGAGGAAATAAGATGAAGAACTTGAGCAACTTAAATCCTTATTTGCTAGAAGAGTACCTAAAGGACCAATAGGAAATAAGTATGAAGGAAAAGAACCTTTTAAATATTTTGCATGTAATAAAATTGGTCATTTTGCATCTAGATGTCTTGAAAGGAATGCAAGGTTTGAGGAAAGAGTTAAGAAATCTTTTAAGCCTAACCAAAATAGATATAGATTCAAGAAAAGTAAACAATGCTACATAGCAGATGAGGAAGGAGTAACTGATGACTCTGGGGATGAACCGATAGAAGGCTCTGCTAGTGGATTCGACAATGGAAAGGAATGGGTGTTCTATGCTTCAAAGGAAGATGAACCAAAACTAGCTATCAAGAATGAAGAAAAGGCCCTGGCAGCAAAAGTTGAAGATAAGGATGAATGGGTAATTGATAGTGGATGCTCACATCATATGACTGGAGATAAAGGGAAATTTTTGTCCTTGCAAGAATACAATAGCGATCAAGTCAGATTTGGAGATGACAAAGTATGTATGATCAAATGTAGAGGTATTATTTCTTTGGATGGCAAGCATAATACTGATAATGTTTACTATGTAGAAGGTTTAAAGCATAATCTTTTGAGTGTTGGTCAATTGGTGGATAAGGGTTTCCAACTTCTGTTTAAAGATAGAAAATGCAAAATCATTAACAAGACTGGTTTGAAGATTGCAACTGGTACTTAGACTGGAGGTAATATGTTTCACTTGAACACTGGTAATAAGATATGTTTGATTGCTCATATTGATGAGAGTTGGTTATGGCATAAGAGGTTGTATCATGTTAATTTTGATTGTATTGTTAAGATCAGTTCAAATAAGGAAGTTAGAGATATACCAAAGATTATGAAGCCTCATAATCCGGTATGTAAGGAATGTCAATTGGGAAATCAAGTCAGAATTTCTTTTAAGAGCATACATGATAAATATAATGATGTACTTGATTTGATTCACACTGACTTATGTGATCCAGCAAGGACTAGAAGCTTTCAAGGTGATAGGTATTTCATGTTGATTATTGATGACTATTCTAGAATGATGTGGGTGACTTTTCTTAGGGAGAAGTTTGGAGCTTTTGAGAAATCCAAGATCTTTAAAGCAAAGGTTGAAACTGAAACTGGATTGAAAATAAAATGTCTAAGATTATATCAAGGAGGTTAGTTTACTTATGAATTTAACAGTTATTGTGTGACAAATGGAATTAGGAGACAATTATCTGCACCTAGGACTCCTCAGCAGAATGGAGTAAGGGAAAGAAAGGACAAAACCATTTTGGATGCAGCAAGATCTATGATGATGGAAGCCAAATTGCCTCATATCTACTGGAGAGAAGCAATGAGTACAACAATCTACACATTCAATAGAGTTCACATCAAAGGCGAAACCGGTAAGACTCCTTATGAATTATGGTTTGGACATACACCTACTATTAAATATTTTAGGATTTTTGGAAGTAAATGCTATATCAAAAGAGATGATTCAATTGGAAAGTTTGATCCTAGATGTGATGAAGGGATATTTCTTGGTTACTCAATTCAAAGAAAAGCATATAGATGTTATAACAAAAGATTTCAGAAAATTGTGGAGAGTGCTAATGTAAAAGTAGATGAGCAGTACATAAATCATACTATATCATATGATAGGGAACCAACAGTGGAAATGATCTTAATTGAACCCACAATGCCTCAACCGATACAATAAATTGAGATAGTTACACTGACACAATTAGAAAATTCAACTGTGACTAATGATCAGAGAAGTGAACCTAAAGTTAAGAAGACACCAAGGTATGTAAGATTAATTCATTCTGAAGATCAAATTATTGGAAATAGGAACAAGGGATTTATGACTAGAAGAAGACTGACAAATGAAAAGGTATGTCTTATTTCTCAAGTTGAACGGACAAGTGTTATTGAAGCTTATAAGGATAAACATTGGTTAAAAGCTATGGAAGATGAATTAGATCAAATAGAGAAGAATGAAACTTGGACTTTAGTTCCTAGGCCTAAAAATAAGAATGTTATTGGAACTAAATGGGTTTTTAGGAATAAACTAAATGAGGATGGTCAAGTTGTAAGAAACAAGGCTAGATTGGTTTGTAAAGGATATTCTCAAATGGAAGGAATTGATTATGGTGAGACATTTGCACTTGTAGCTAGAATTGAAGCTGTTAGACTATTTATTGCCTATGCAGCTTATAAGAACTATAAGGTTTATAAAATGGATGTTAAATGTGCATTTTTGAATGGTGAACTTGAGGAAGAAGTATACATTGAGCAACCTAATGGATTTTCACTGACAGATGACAAAGATATGGTTTGCAGATTGAAGAAAACTTTATATGGTTTGAAACAAGCTCCTAGAGCTTGGTATGCAAGGTTTTCAATAAATATCTTTTGAAGCTTAGTTTTACTAAAGGCAATGCTGATAGTAATTTGTATTATAAAATTACTAATGATGATATTCTGATCATTGAAGTATTTGGTGATGATATCATTTTTGGAGGAGAAGATAAATTGTGCATGGAATTTGCTAACAATATGCAGAATGAATTTGAAATGTCCATGATTGGTGAGATGAAATTTTTTGTAGGTTTGCAGATTACTCAAACTAACAAAGGCATTTTTATCTATCATACTAAGTATCTGAGGAAATTGTTGAAGAAGTTTAGTATGGATAATTCTAAACCGGTAAGTACTCCTATGGTGACAAGTGATAAATTATCTATCAAGGGTACTTATATACCCGTAAATCCGATAAGGTATAAATCTATGATTGGTGGTCTATTATATCTAACTCAAAGTAGACAAGATATTATGAATGCAATAAGTATTATTTCAAGATATCAAAGTAATCCTAAAGAAAATCATGAATGTGCATTAAAGAGGATATTCTAGTATTTGCAAGGAACAACAGAATATGGCTTATGGTATTCTAAAAATGATGATTTCTCTTTATGTGCATACACTGACTTAGATTGGGCAGGAGATACTAATGACAGGAAGAGCACTTCTGGTGGAGCTTTCTTTCTTGGAAAGAAACTGGTTTCATGGATAAAAAAAAAATAGTCATGCATTTCTTTATCTACTATAGAAGATGAGTATGTTGCAGAAACAACTAATTGCACTCAAGTCTTGTGGATGAAGCAAATGTAGAAGGATATCAGGGTAAATTATAGTGAACTGGTAGTTATCTACTGTGATAACTCTGCAGCTATTGACATGTCTAAAAATCTGGTATTTCACTCTGAGACTAAGCATATATCAATAAAGTATAACTTTCTAAAGGACAAGGTAGAAGGAAAGGAAGTCAAATTGGTTTATGTGAACAATAAAGAATAGATTGCAGATATATTCACTAAACCGCTATCTAAGGAATCATTTGAGTATTTAAGAGATGGGTTAGGGGTTTCTACCCCTCCGACATAGACTTGATTGATGCAATTTGTCATCAATCCGAGATGCATTATCAGAGATATTATTCATTCCGGCACTGATGAGTGGTTTTACTACTCAGGGGGAGTAGTCAGCTTTGAGATTCAGAGGATTACATATTTGCTTTGATATTTTTGTCAGATTTTTGGCATTGATGTCAAAGGGAGAGAGATATTGATGTAAAAAATAAAAAAAAGGAGTTGTATACATTAGGGGGAGAGATATATTCAGAACTTTACAGAGATATCATTCACATGGGGATAGTTACTAATATAAAGGAGATTGTTGGTTGTCTTCCACAGGGGGAGACTTGTTTGGCAATTCTTGGTACTTAGATGTTCTTCACATCTAGTGTTGCCATCAATGCCAAAGGGGGAGATTGTTGGCATTATGGATGAATTGTTTATGTTTTGCATTGATGTTTTGTCATTGATATCAACACTAGCTATTATGGATGGTTACCAACATATAGGTTTTGGCTACTAGTAGAAGATCTAGTGTTACCGGTAGAAGACCTAGTGTTACCGATAGAAGAGACTATTTGTTGGACACTTCCGACATGTTTGGATCAATGGAGTATGCTTGATTCTATGTGTTACATGATCTTGAGACATGTTTTGATCAGTTGGTATTGAATTGGTAATCGGATGCTATCATACATTCTTGTAAACCCTTATCAACATTGGTTTAAGGAATCGTGATAGGATACATAAGTGGTGTTGGTGCGGCTTCTAGATGGATCTCAGGATGGTGAAGATGTTATTTGATCATGCTTCAACTTCTTGAAGATATTTCTTTGGCGTGGTGGACCCATAATAGGTCCGGTGCCTATCTAGGTTATGGACCAGTATCATGCTAACGTGTACTCTACATGTTACCAGGATGTTTCGGGATGATTTATGGATTTTTTATTGTTGTTTTGGTCTTAAGCCGACATGGTATATCATTGTAATATGGATTTATGTAATAATCTTATTGTAATATATTTTAGTGGCCGACCTAATTGGATTAGGCCTTAGGATTGGTATAAAATGATGTAAGATCTCATTGAAGATCAATGGTATGGTATGTAATGTGCGAATATTATAATATCATTCAAGCAGAGGATTAGGTCGATCATAGGTGATTGAATTGGGATTAGCGAAGAGGTCAAAGGCCTCCAGTATTGAGCTTAATTAGGACTGTAATCAGGTATGGTAGATGCTATCTCTGATAGTTCATTATTTTGGATTGTTGTCCATTTATCTTGAGATGGTTGTAGCCTCTAGCCTCTCTGTAGTTAGTGAGACCCTTTTGTAATGAGCAATATGCTCTAGGAAGTGTACCATCCTACATATGCAAGCCCCTCATTGTATCACATACTTTCTACAGAAGTATCATTTGACTATGGGTAGGCTTCCCACTGTGGTTTTTACCTTTCCAGGTTTTCCACGTACAAATCATGGTGTTATGTGGTATGATTGCATTGTGTTGATTATCTGTTTCATTGTTAAGTTTAATTGCTTGTCGATATCTGGTTCTTCTTTACCAGTACTTAATCTTGTTAAAGGTTATTAAGTAGATTAAATGTTATAATCTATTAACAACTGATTCAACCCCCCTCTCAGTTGTTCACCGATTATCCGAACAGAACAAAATTGCAAGTTTCTCATAAATAGAGCAAAGGAGAAAGCCCTGAATGGAAACAAAACTCCTCTTCAAAAGAGAAACAAAAGAAAAGCATGACGAAAGATGAAGCATGAAGAAGCTGCAAACATTGTCATAGAATGACTGCTATGATGTTGAAAAAAGAACCTTCGGAAATAGGAATGCTAGAGTATCGATATGGTGAGTATTCTATCTCACCGACACAACATGGGTAAATGATCGTGATGCATTTCATAGTACATAGGAATAAATACGTAAGTGATCCATCTCACAGATAATGCATGGGTAAATGGCCTTGCATCTCCTAGTACATAAGAACAGGTATTGAGTACAAAGAACACTCCAACATGAAAGAAAATCAACTAAATTTAGAAGAGTTCCAAATTTAGTGGGTACCTACCGATGACGTTAGCATGATGTCATGATGACTTTAGTGCTAATGCAATGTACTTTTGCAACCAATTGATTTTTTTAAAGGAAGCATTAGAAAAAATAGTAGAAACCCCCTCATAATGTTGACAAGGGAGAGTAAGATAGGTACATTAAATCTGAATGCTATTCTCCATGATGCTAAAAAAAATGGACCTGAGATCCAAAAAGATGGAGCTCTGATCACATGAGGACATAATAGGACCATGAAGTTATTGATTACTTCAGAAAGAATAGGTAGTGGGATAGAAATCTATTTTCAAAAATGGACCTGAGATCTGGATAGAGAATTGAATCACCTTTCAGACGATATCTCGTTTGCAAAAAATAGAGTCTGGATGCACAAGATATGCCCCCAAGAGTGCAAACTGCAACTTTTGACTTCAACTGGCAAAAAAACTTGCCAAATGAAAAAAATCGGAAAAATATACCTTCATCTCTAGGTCGGGCTTGGAAAGAGTTTTCCAACGGTATATGGTTTTCCCAATTTTGACTTTGTATGACCAAGTTATGGCCAAAACAAAAAAAAAACCTCTTTTAGGGCACAAAGAGGGTCAAAGAAGGGCCATGCATGCTGAATGTACTGCTGATGTCAACATTCAAAAATCAAAATCATGAAATTTTTTTGACGCAGGTACAGGTACGATCATATATATTTTTGTGCCTTGAAAAGCATGCCAATGAAAAAATCATGCCCCATATACCCCTAATGCCGAAAATAGGCAATTATATATAAAAATTCATGGAATCAACCTTCTGAATCCAACCATGAGGTCCTTTTGGGCCCAAAAACCTTTGAAGTTTTAGGTACCCTCTGGAACAAAGAAAAACCCTCTAACTTCGAACCCTTGCAAAATGGACTCTATATATCGGATTTCAATGAAATGAAAGGCGATCCTGACTTTCTCAAGCCTTTTGGAACTAATGGTGAGCTCCAAAATAACCCAAGATGAACAATATTATATGTAAATGCAAATAATCTCCAAAAAATTGAATAAGAATCTTCAGATCTGGAGCTCTGATATCATGTGAAAATTCTCGATTGTTGAATTCCCACAAGGCCAGTTATCTTCTACAAGAATACCTGTCACACATAAATAAAATATTGAACAACAAAGAGAATTGAAGACAATTAACAATAATTGAATGTATTTCTTGATTACAATGAAGGATATGATATCCTTTTAAATAAATCTAACTCTAAAGATGGAAACCCTAAATGGTGGAGTCTACAAGATAGATTGAGAGTTAAAATAGAATGTATGAATCAGTCATGTATGCATAAAAAACATAATAGACTAACTAGTGCATGATACTCTCCAAATTCTAAACATAGTTTTCTTTTCTTAGTTTGCATTATGCATGGAGATAAATATTAATTAATTATTCATAATTAATTAATATATTAACTAATAAATGCCAATAATTAATTACTAACTAAGACGTCAATTATTTAGTGAATTAATATAATTAAGTGAATAATTAATTTATGAATTATTTATTCCAACAGAAGTATGATGGTGGAGTAGTGAGATTTGGACACAACAAAGTTTGTGCAATACATGGTAGACGTTCTATTTCTCTTAATGGTAAGCATAATACTGATTATTTTTCATATGTTGAAGGTTTGAAGCATAATCTTTTGAGTGTTGGACAGATGATTGATAAGGGATATGTCTTACAATTCAAGAAAGGGAAGTGTAAGATCTTGAATAGTTTCGGTATAGAAATTGCATTAGGAACCAAAACTAAAGGTAATTTCTTTCATCTGAATGTTGGTGAGAAAAGTTGTTTGATTGCTCAGATTAATGAGGGTTGGTTGTGGCATAGGAGAACGTGTCATGTTAACTTTGACTACATGATTAAGATAAGTTCTACTCAAGTTGTAAGAGATCTACCTAAGATTGTGAAGCCTACTAATCCGATGTGTAAATAATGAAAATTGGGAAAGAAAACAAGAATTTCATTCAAGAGAAAATTGTATTCATCTAATGGATTATTAGATCTTGTGCATACTGATTTATGTGGTCCGTCTAGAATGAGAAACTTGCAAGGTGAAATACTTTATGGTGCTGATTGATGACTATTTTAGAATGATGTGGGTCACTTTTCTAAGGGAGAAATTTGAAGCACTGGAGAAATTCAAAATATTCAAAGCTAGAATGGATATAGAGACAGGATTTAAGCTGAAGTATCTAAGGTCTGACAAAGGAGGAGAATTCACTTCTTGCGAGTTTAATTATTTTTGTGAAGAGAATGGAATCCAAAGACAGTTGTCTTCTCCACGAACCCCTCGACAAAATGGAATTGTTGAAAAAAAGAACATAATTGTTTTGGATGCTACTAGAACTATGATGATTGAAGGAAATGTTCCACGTATCTATTGGAGAGAAGGTTTTATCTCTATTATGTATACATTCAATTGGGTGCATATAAAAGTTGATTCCGGTAAGACTCTTTATGAGTTATGGTTTGGTCATGTTCCTATAGTTAGATATTTTAGAACCTTTGGAAGCAAATGTTATATCAAAAGAGATGAGGATATAAGAAAATTTGATGGATATTCAACTAAGAGAAAATCTTACCAGTGTTACAATAAAAGACTGAGAAAGATAGTTGAAAGTGCGAATGTAAAGGTTGATGGGAATCATAAGAAGAAAATAAGAGCATGTAGATATGAGTTTGATGATCAGGATGTTACTACAAAGCAAGTGTAGACTTTGAGCATGAAGAAGAGTGATCCAGAAGAGACAATCAATCAAGATGCTATCGGCGATGAAGAATTTTAAGAGACTGAAAATTAGAATAATCAGAAGACCCCTAGGTATGTAAGATTAAATCATTCAGAGAATTAAATTATTGGTGATAAAAATAAAGATGTGATGACTAGGAGAAGAATTGTTGTTGAAGAGACATGTTTGATTTCTAAAATTGAGCCTAAAGATGTTTGTTGAAACTTGTAAAAATGAAAATTGGTTAAAAGATATGGAAGAAGAGTTAGATCAGATTGAGAAGAACAATACATGGGAACTTGTTTCGAGACCTAAGGACAATAATGTAATTGGTACTAAATGGGTGTTCCAGAATAAGCTAAATGAGGATGGAGAAGTTGTTAGAAATAAAGCAGAATTGGAATGTTAGGGATATTTGCAAATGAAAGGTATTAATTTTGAGGACACTTTTGCTTTGATAGATAGAATTGAAGTTGTTAGACTATTTATTGCATATGCTTCTCATAAGAAATTCAAGGTATATCAGATGGATGTGAAGTCAACCTTTTTGAATGGTGAATTGGAAGAGGAAGTCTACATTGAGAAACCAGATGGATCTTCATTGATAGATGAAGAAGACATGGTATGGAGATTGAAGAAAGTATTGTATGGACTTAAAAAAGCCCCTAGAGATTGGTACGCCAGATTAGACATGTATCTGATGAAGTTAGGATTCTGTAAATGTCTTGCTAATAGGAATTTGTACTTCAAGATTGATAGTGATAATATTTTGATTGTTGGAGTCTTTGTTGATGACATTATTTTTGAAGGAGATGATGATTTGAGTAAGAGGTTTGTTGATGATATGCAAAAAGAATTTGAGATGTCTATAATAGGTGAGATGAAATTATTTTTGGGATTGTAAATTACACAGACTGATAAAGACATTTTCAATCTCAATCAAAGTATGTGAAGGAATTGCTGAAGAAGTTTGGGTTAGATGATTCCAAACTTGTTGGAACTTCTATGGTGACTGGATGCAAGATGACAAAAGATGATGAATCTTGAAAGGCTAATCAGACCCTGTATAGATATATGATCAGTGAATTGCTTTATTTAACTTAGACTAGACCTAACATTATGAATGTTGTATGTCTCGTTGCAAGATTCTAGGCAGATCCTAATGAAATCCATGTTACTACTATGTAGAGGATATTCACATATTTGAAGGGAGCAATTGATTATGGTTTGTGGTATCCGAAGAATGGTGATTTTATTTTGAGTGCTTATATTGATGCTGATAGGGTAGGTGATGTTGATGACTGAAAGAGTACTACCAGTGGAGCATTCTTCTAGGAAAGAAGTTGATTTCTTGGGAAAGTAAGAAGCCAGATTCTATTTCATTCTACTACAAAAGTCGAATACATTGTTGCTGCTAGCAATTGTACTCAGGTAATTTGGATGAAGTAGATGCCGAAGGATATTATAGTTGTTTATATTGAGACTACTATTATATATTGTGACAATTATAGTGCTATCAATATTTATAAGAATTCGATGTTGCATTGTAAGATAAAGAATATATCAATCGAGTTTCATTTCTTAAGGGAGAAGGTGAATGAGAAAGAAGTCAGATTGGAGTATGTATCTACAAAAGAATAGATTGCAGATATCTTCACGAAGCCTTTGCCTGCAAAAACATTTGTATATATGAGAGAGAAGCTAGGGGTGATTGCCCTCCTAGTATGAACTTGATGCATTGATTTGCATTGATTCGGCGGACTTCATAGTCTTATCTTGATATTTGGATTGATGAGTGGGTGCTACTGCTTTGGGGGAGTAGTCAGTGTGTGGTTCAGCTGTTCAAAATTGTTTGAGTATGTATCTAAGGGGGAGAGATTATCAGAATGAGAGAATTATGATTTTTATGTGTCTTTGGCATTGTTGTCAAAGGGGGAGAGATGCATGTGAGAAACTATCTTATTTATCTATTACATATGAGCTATGTGTGTATGATTTTAGGGGGAGATTGCTAGATTTATTTTATTTCTTTGCATTGATTGTTTTTCACATTCATATGTTGCCATCAATGCCAAAAGGGGAGATTGTTGGATGTTAGAGTTGTTGGAATGTGTTGTTGTAATTGATGTCAAGATATTCTTGTGTTGCAGAGAATTGGTTTGTTGCAGAGAGTTGAGTTCGTTTGGTTGTAGATGTGCTAATGTAGATTAATAGGTTTTGAGATACTTATCTCTAGTTCATTCAATATGAGTTTCAGTGTTTTGGAAGGAGATTTGGTCAATTTATGTGATCCAGTGTAGTGGTTGTTTTCTTCTATTAGTTTTGTATTGTACAGTTGTGATTTATGGATTGTGTTAATCTAGAATTGATTGTTTATGTGTTGTGGATTTTGGAGAGTGTTTGAGATGTTCATGTGTGTCCTTAGTTTGGATGGTTCATGATTTAGAACTTCACAAGCGTATCTTTCATTTTGTGAGTTGGTGTTCTTGAGCTCTGGTGATAGAATACTAATGATTCTTGCTATTCGAGTTGTTGTAGTTATTATGGAGGAATTAACGTTGCTTGTTAATGTTCTTTGATTGTGTTCTATGTGTTTTGATAATCTGTGTTGATTGTGGTGTGTGTTATTGAATATTTTATTGGTTCAGTGTTATTCTTCGTGTTATATGACTTTCTGGCCGACCCGATGGTTGTTGCGTGTTGCAGATGATCTTGGCGAGATATTCAATGGTGTTGCATGTTCAAGGATTTGATTTGGGTCCATCCTATGTCCTTGCCAAAATTTTATTGTTCCGGTTATGGATCTATGTATCATGTGATGTAATTTTGTAATTAGTTCTTATGTGTTGAGTCAACCTTAAGGTTAAGGTTGATAATTTGTATAAATAAGTATTGTAATCATGTAAGTTGAGTGTCTGCAGTTCTGTCTAAGATTTATGAGAGTATTGTATGTGCAAACAAGAAAAATTATCTTTCACTAGTGTGGTAGAGTAGAGAAGTGTTGTTGTGCAGACAATGTGCTTAACCAGAACTGTAATCGAGCATTTGGAGATGCTATTCTTTGTAATCCATATTGTTGTCCGATCTTTTTAAGGTAGTGAGCATTCCTAGGGTTGTAGCCCTTTGTTGTTTTTGAGTGGCGAGCTCTAGGCAGTGTGCCTGAATGCATGTGCATTCCCCATTGTAATTTTTTCACATACTACTATAGAGTATCATCTTATTGTGGGTAGGTTCCCACTGTGGTTTTTCCGTTAACCAGGTTTTCCACATCAAAAATTCATGTGCTATGTATGTTGTTGATGTGGTGTTTATCTTTTCTATTGTGTTCTTGATTAGATATCAAGTTAAGGTTAATTTGTTTAAGTTTGGTGAAAACTGTTTCACCAGCCCCTCTCAGTTTTCCTGCATTGTTGCTTCCAACAGATATATTTGTGTGGGAAGGTGCTCATCGTGGTTTTTTCCTATTTGGGTTTTCCATGTAGAAAATCTTGGTTCTTATGTGTTATTTATTAATTGTTTATGTGCTGCATTAATAGTTTTTTTTGGACTGATTCAACCCCCTTCCGAGTCCTACCTTGGGTTAAACAATTGGTATCAAAACAAGGTTCCTCTTGAGTAAGCTTAACTGCTTGAGGTAGATACGATATAGTGTAGGACATGCATTACAAAGTTCCGATATTTGATGGTACAAATTTTCTATACTAGAAGGAGAGAATGGATTCACATTTGGAGACATTGTAGAATGGAATTTGGGAAATCATTCAGATCGAATACACAACTTTATAGGGTGGTGCTTAGTCTTAAAATGAGATAAAGTTGAAGGATGCTAATGCAAAGGCTATATCTATAAGAATCAACTGTATAAATGATTAAGTTTTTGGAAGGGTAAAAGGATTGAGAGAAGCTAAAGCTATGTGGAACAAGCTATGTTTGGCATATGAAGGAGATCCAAAGACAAAGTAGGACAGGCTGATGAATTTGAAGTAGAAGTATGAGTACTTGGGAATGCTTGAAGATGGAAGTGTTGAGAACTATATTCATAGAATGATTGATCTTGCTAATGACATTAGAGATATTGGTGGAAATTTGGAGGACTGTGATGTTGGGCATAAGATCTTGTTCACTATGCCTAAATCCTACAAGCCACATGGATGTGCTATAGAAGAGATAAATGATTTGAGTAAGTTTACCATTAATCAAATCATTGGTACCTTATTATCCTTTGATATTTCAGATATGGAAGAAGAGAAAATATAAAAGAAAGTTGCAAAATTTCATGTTTCAAGACTTGATGATCTGGAATATAGTGGAGACCTAGATGAAGTTGAAGAAAATTTTGTGAGAAGATTACAATGAAGCACTAGAAAATAAAAAGGTAAGTTACCTCTAAAATAATTTTTTTGTAGTAGAATTAGACATTATTCTTCTAATTGCACTTACATAGAATACTATAAGTGACTGGATGATGATGAGAAGAAGAACAAGTTTTAAGGACGCAATTTCAACAAAAAGGAGAATAAAGACTTATGTTCTATTGAGGAACATACATTTAAAGACGAAGTTGATGATGACTCAAATAAAGAATCTTTGTTTTTGGGAATTGAAGATAAGGAGAATGATTTGAAAAAATTGAAAGAACATAGAAGAGTTAAGACACCATTGCATGCTAAGATAGAAACAAATACATGGATTATAGACTCAGAATGTTCAAATCATATGACCCGTAATAGAGACAAGTTTATTAATTTCAAGAAATATGATGGAGGATCTGTGAAGTTTGCTAGAGAAGATGGTGAAACTATTTGAGGTATTGGAAGTGTTACTATTGATGATAAGCATAAAACTAATGATATTTATTATGTTGAAGGATTAAGACATAGTTTCTTAAGTTTGAGTCAGATGTGTAGAAAAGGCTATGAATTTTTGTTCAGTAGCACCAGATGTGTAATCATAAAGGAAAAGACTAGTAAAAGAGTTGCAGGAGTTAGAATAGGTGGAAATGTATACTACATTAAGAATAGAAAGGAGAGTAAATATTTTCTAGCCCCGAAGGTTGAGGCAATTCTAGAAAAGACAAGTGATCCAGAAGAGAGCAAAATGAAGAAAAAAATGAAGAAGAAGAACTAGAGGAAAATTCAACGAAAGTTCCTGCCAAGTATGTTCAGAAGAATCATTCAAAAAATCAGATAATTGGAGACAAGCCAAAAGGTGTTTAGACAAGAAGAAAGATTGAAGATGCTCAAAGATCAATCCAATTACTATTTTTTATCAATGAATAAGTAAAAGACTTATGATGAAGCAAGAAAAGATGAAAGTTAGGTAAAGAAAATGGCTGAAGAACTAAATTAGAGTTAGAAAAAAACAAGACTTGGAAGTTGGTACCTAGATTGGTGGATAAGAATGTGATATAGGAACTAAGTGGGTATTCATAAATAAGCTGAATGAGCAAGGACATGTGGCAAAGAATAAATAAATAATGGTATATAACGAATATTCTCAAGTAAAAGGTATAGACTTTGAAGAAACTTTTACTTTGGTAGAAAGGATGAAATCTATATGCATGTTTCTTGCATTTCTTGCTTACAACAATTTTAGAGTTTATCAGATGGATGTCAAATCAACATTCTTGAATGAAGATCTAGAAGAAGAAGTTTGCATTGAGCAACTGAATGGATTCAAGTTTATAGAAGATTCAAATATGGTATGTAGACTGAAGAAAGTATTGTATGGACTCAAACATGCACCTAGAGCCTGGTATGCAAGGTTAGACAGATATTCGTTTTGACATAATTTCAAGAAAGGTACAATAGACAATAATATTTATTTCAATATTGATGGAGATAAGTTGTTGATTGTTATTGTTTAAATATTGATGCCATTATATATGGAGGAAATGATAGCTTAGGTAGAAAATTTTCTAAGGAGATGCATAATGAATTTGAGATGTCAATGATTGGTGAGTTATCTTTCTTTCTTGGTTTGTGAAGGAAATGTTGAAGAAATTTGGTTTTGATGATTGTAAACCGATTACTACTCCTTTAACCATTGGATGCAAGTTGAGAAAAGATGATGAGTCTGGAAGTTTAAAAAAAGAAGTATAGGTCAATGATTGGTGGATTTTTGTATATGACTGTATCCAAACTAGATATCATGTAGGTTGTATGTTTGGTAGAAAGATTTCAAGAAAATCCAAAGGTGACACGTGCGCAAGCTGTGAAAAGAGTTTTTCAGATATTTGAAAGGTATCGTAGACTTTGGACTTTGGTATAAAAGGGTGGATATTTCATGTTGAGATCCTATACTGATGTAGATTGGGTTGGAAGTGTTGATGAACAAAAGAGTACTAGTGGTGAAGCTTTTTTTTTTGGGAGATAGATCGGTCTCCTGGTTTAGTAAGAAACAAGATTTAGTTCCCTTATCTACAACTGAATTAGAGTATATTGTAGCAACATCTTGCTTTACTTATGTGATGTGGATGAGATAGACTCTTAATGATATCAAGGTAACATGTGATGAAGAAATTCCTATTTTGTGTGACAATACAAGTGCAATAAAAATTTCAAAGAATCCATTTATGCATTCAAGAACAAAACACATTTTAATTAGATATCACTACTTAAGGGAGAAAGTTGTTGAGAAGGAAGTTAGATTGGAGTACATTTATACAAAAGATAAGGGTTGTAGACATTTTCACTAAGGTATTGGTGAAGGATACATTTGAATTTCTTTAGTAGAATCTCGGGGTCCCCTCTCTATAGCTAGGTGCATTTCAGGGATGCATCTTTCTAGGGGGAGCTTTCACATGACTATTTCTTTTCTTGGATTAATACTATGGTTGATCTCAGGGGGAGTAGTGGTGTTTGCAGTGTTGTTAAAGCCTGTATCCTTGATGGCAAAGGGGGAGAGATTGAGTAATTTTGGGAGAGTTCGAGTAGTTTGAGATAGTGGTTGGTGCAAATATGTGATTTACTTTTTCTAAGAAAAATTGAGCAGTATTATTTTGTAGTTTGATCAAGCTTTGGTTATAGGTCGAGTTTCTATTGTGCGTTGGCAATTGTTTCCATCAATGACAAATGGGGAGATTGATGGAAGTGTTTATCCAAAATAATAAGTGTTGTCACAACCCTCCTTTATCACTTTTGGATTTAAAATAAAAACTCTATTATATTTTTGGATAAGCTATTTAAATGATTGAATAAATATTATAAAAGGATAAAATAATAATACACACACACACACATGGAAAATATATATTATTTTTATTTATTTATTTTCCACATCCAATTATGCCACATGTTGTAGGAAGAATAAGAAGCTTATAGAGGATTCTCCACCACCTTGCATGTAACTCCTCCCAATAAGTCTAATCAATTTGCATGAAGTCCAAAATTGGGAAAGAATCTCTTTTTTAAATTAAATTTTCAGATAGTGGAATGGAGGGAATTCTCTTATAAAATTATATGCAAGTTTCAAAGAAGGGAGTTGGTTATGTTTTGAAGAAAAATTTCCCAAGTTTAGAAGTAGGATTCTCTTTGTTAGTCTCATTTTCGTTGCAGGAATTTTTAAGTTGTTGTTGAAGAGTTTCTCTCAAAGTTGCAAGGAAGGATCAAAGAATAGCTAGAGGATTCAACTTCGAGCTTCAGTAAACTAGGTTCTCTCCTTTTATCATATGAGGAATCTGTATTATCCAAATATATAGTTTTTAGATTCTTTGGTTGAATATAGTAATTTGAAGAAATCATTTCTCAATTTCTAGATAGGGAGAAAAAAAAATCTATTTTTGTTTTCTTTAAGAAATGCAGTGATATAGTTTCTTCTCTTTTTTTTTTATACAAATGCAAAATTCTCTTGCATATCTTATTTAATCTAATTTAAAAGGTAGAAAATCAGATTTTTTTGCTTTTCTGTTTTCTCTTAGATGATATTGAATATAAAAAATAAATAAATCTCCCTCTCTGTGAATGAATAAATAAAAATCTCTTTGTGAATACTGGATTGAATCTCTGTGAATATTAGTTAAATGAGCTGAATAAAAATCCTCTGTGAATATTAGTTGAATCTCTGTGAATATTAGCTAAATGAGTTGAATAAATTTCTCTATGAATATTAGCTAAATCTCTGTGAATATCAGTCGAACAAACTCTCTCCCTGTGAAATCTGAAAATAAATAATCTTCCTGTAAACAACTCTCTATCCCCCTCTCTGGACATTGGCTGAGAAATAGAATATAATCCCTCTGTATTAACTTGTATTTCTCAGTTTAAACACCTACCTACTCCTGGATAATTTGTGCACTACTGGAGCAAATTACTTCTCTGGTTATTTTTATTTCTCTGTTATATTTCATCCCTAGGATTAATATGATATTCTCTCTTACATTAATATCTTCTTATGTATTCATACCTATTTATGTATTCTCTTTTTATTCAATTTAATATTCTGGAATGAACTGTAAATATATATATATATATATATATATATATATATATATATTATGTGAAGTGATTAATAAATTTATGCAATTATGCGAAGTGGTTTATATTTATATTCACACGACATAGTGCCTGTGCGTACCGGCTCGCAGGTAGAGGATGGAGTTAATACTCTGCAGTGAGTGGTACCGTAATGGTACCCCCCCCCACTAGCCTACGGTCACTATTGCGGCAGTGGCCGCAAGGTAGTGGAGGGGACCCGTGGGGGCCCACTTCCATTAACCCCTTTTTAATACCAATCGAACATAATTCAAAGGGCAACGTGAATTTTAAAAAAAGAAATTCTCTTTTTCATATATGTTTAAAATATTGGTTTATTTAAATTCCTTTTTTTTATATAAATATAAATTTTAGTTAATAAAATTTTTAAACTTAGGTGAATTTTAGATTTATAACTAGTTTTAACAAATTTATATTAAATGATACTTAGATCCTCTTAAGATCCATTTAACAATTAAATGACTTGAAGCTAAATTCTATGTTGGGAATAATGGTTTTATAAGTGATATTCTCGCATGCATCTTACCCTACCTTCGCTTCATGTAAATGTCTTTACATTGATTTCAATTATTGGTGTTCCCTTCTTCATGCAAATTATACATTTAATTGTTAGTATGCAATTTACCTAGCTATCATTACTATGCAAGTTATATTAAAGTTTTGAATAATAAATAATTTTAGTTATGGTTTTTATTGCATGTCATTCATCAAGTAGTTATTTCAATTAATTGAGCTTTGCAATGTCTAAATATACGCATTCAATTCATAATTATTTTTCAAGCTTGATGTTTATTATAAGTTAGAAAATTAAATAAAGGAAGTTGGAAAACCAAAACCTAGTAGCGTTCAGTATATAGAGTGCCTCTGGGTCACGCTTACGGGTAATGCCATCGTGTTGAACTACTGCACTTAATGCCTAATAAAGCTACATCAACGACATCTGTGGCATCATCCCTATAAATCATCGAGGAGTAATAAGGGACACTTGGAAGATAAATCCAAGGGGTGGGTAATCCCCCTTGGATCGATAATTTAATAAGATAATTCTAAAACGATCTTTCATTTGCTGAGTTAAACTATAGTAAACCCCTATAGGGATGATGAGTGAAATGCTTTTATAAAACTAATTTAATCTCGAAGAATTATTGTCGATTGGCAATTGGTCAAGGGTGACGCTCATGATAAGAATTAGGATCTAGTTGTTTTAGGCCACAAGCAATAGGCCATCTTGAGCCTTTGCTTAAGTGCTACCATCGTGGGTAGCAATCGCAAAGAAACTGTCTGGGACATTGACCCTAGAAAGGGTTGTGTACCCACTAATCAGTTTACATCAAACCATAGAGTAGAAAATAGAAATACATACTTTACGCCTTGATCCTGTACCGAAGTGGGTATGTAGGAAGTCTTGGGACGGAGTTGTCCCTTGTACTCAGGTGTTTGTAGGTGGGGTCTAGGCTTGGTAAAAGAAAGATTGAGTAAGAATCCTATTTTGAAAGATAAATAAAATTGGAAAAAGGTAATTCAATGCATACTCGGAAGGAATCTTGTATGGATTCACTTGACTTCTAGAGGCTTTAAGCCAAATTTCGAGGTGGAATTCAAGCTTGTATTATGTTATTAAATTACTCCTAAGGATGACGACCTCAATGCACTTCTGTTAGAAGAGTGTAGTACTCAGCGAGTGGCTCAAGACCTGAATGGTCTCGATGAGTCTAAGTCTCTGGCCAGAGCACCTCCTATCCCAATTGGATAGATGCCTACCCCACATGGGTAGATGCCTATCCCGATTTGGATAGATGCCTACCCCGTATGGGCAGATTCCTATCCCGTATTGGATAGATGCAATCTTATGTCCCGTATGGACAAGTGCCTAACCTATATGGTTAGATGCTCATCCCGGATGGATGAATGCCTAATCCGAATGGATGGATGCCCAGAGTATGTGATTGAATCAAACACAAATGATTAAATTTAACAAAAAAAAAAAGGGTCAAATTTTGTTGGGTTAAATATGGTGGGTTATTAAATGTTTAATTCTAAATTACACTCAAGATTCAAGATAAGAATTTATAATTGAGTTGATGTACAACTTGAAATGGGATATCACAACATATGTGTTGGAAACAACAAGGAAGGGAAACTGAGAGGGGGGGGGGTGGTAATTAGTTTTCACCGGATTAAAGAAATTAAACACAATCTCAAATCTAATCAACTGCAACAAAAAGAAAGATAACAACAATAATAGAAACACATATAACACCAATATTTTTGACATGGAAAACTTGGTGAAGGTAAAAACCACGGTGGGAACCTAGCCACAATGAGATGATACTCTGTAGTGATATCTATAAATATTACAATGGGGAATGCACATGCATTCAGGCACACTACTTAGAGCTCACTACTCAAATTACAATGACCCATAAGGCTACAAACCTCAAGAAAGGCTCACTACCTTACAAAGATGATTTAACTACAATCCAGAAAAGATGAACTACAAAAACAACATCTGCTAATGCCTTATGACAGTTCTTGTTAAGCTCAAATGCCTGCCCTTCACCAATATCTGCTCAACACACCACACCAAAAGATGAATTCACTTGATTGCACATACACAACTCTTTTATAATGCAAACTCAACAACCACCAAATTACATGAACATTACACCCATTTATACAGATCATCAACCTTGACTACAAGGTCAGCCAAACCCTTAACATCTAATTACAAAATTACATCACATGATAAAAAAAAATCAACCATTACACCAATACAATCTCATAGACAACATATCATGGACCTAAATCAACTCCTCAAACATGCACCACCACTAGAAATATTTCTAAGATCAATCGCAACATGTTACACCACCAAAATATCGCATAACATAAAGAATGTCACTGGACCCATAAGATCATTAAGAACTCACACAATAATAAATGCAAACCATTAGAGCCAATAGGACATGATTAGGAAACACCAAAAAACACATTAGTGTTAGAAGCAGGGACCACTGAGGCCGGGGGGGGGGGGGGGGCGGTGAATCAGTGATCTACAAGATCCACTAGTTAGCAATGCATAACAAAAAAGAAGATAAACATGCAACAAAGAATGCACAAATCCACAACACCAAATTTTTAATGTGGAAACCTAGAAAGGGAAAAACCACGATGGGGATGGAACCCACAATATTCATATACTATGGCCATGAGTACATAAATACTATATAGATGGGGAAAGCACTTGCATTCAAGCTCACTGCTCAATTACAATTGCCCAGAAGCCTACAACCATTAGGGAAGTCTCACTGACTTACAATTTGATTACATTGAGGAAATACAAAGAAATGAACTCTCAAGTAGCATCTCATAATGCAATAATGAGTTTCAGTTAAGCATTGAATCTCTGACTGTCTTCACTCTGCAAATACCTTGTCTCTATCTCAATCATCTACCAGATTGAATGTGCACGTGAAACTGTGCTCAATCACACCAAAAGTGATCTCCACACACACTACATACCAAAAATCAATTGCCAAATCGATCTTATATATCCATTCTTAACACAGAAACAATCTCCTTCAAGTCAGCTTCAAGAAGTGTAATGTGTAGCTTCTAGTCAGCTTCAATCTTGAACAAAACATAGCATCGAACCAAAATATTATAATCACACACTTCCTAAAGTTCTTCCCAATCACCGAGATCAAACAAATAATCACCAAAAACACCACAATCATCGAAAATCATTCTAGATGAAAACATTACCAAAACACCTGTTTTACCAATTAACTCTAGCTTCCGGATAAGATGAATTGTGACCGCCATATCAAATCATCAAGAAGAGTTTCCATCAATGACAACCCTAAACAAATAAGAAAGTATTGGAAGTCACCTAAAATCACCAGATGAGTGTCAATTACCAACAATCTCCCCCTTTGGCATTGATGGCAACAATTATGAAAAATGTCTAAGTGTTGAAACCTGTACACCGGATGAAAGAAGCAAAGAATTCTAAGGCTCCCCCTTAGATCAACAATCCAAAAATATGCATCACTGAATTGTACACTCTATACAATTATTCTGTAAATTTTTCACCTCATCTCTCCCCCTTCGATAGTAATGCCAAAGATAGAATGTGCATCAAAATTGCCTATATATATATACACATTCATCGAAGGATTAAATCTATACATGTTTCAGTTTATCTGCATATGCCATCTTAAGGAACCCAAGATATGTGTTCCTTCCTACTTGCAACTTCTCCAAAATTGAAACAAAACCATTCAAAACATTTAAGCATGAAATTCTATAGTTGCAATCTTAGTAGGAGTCTCTTGAGATAATGCAGTCCATCTTATGATACACTAAGGTGTCCAACCGAGGACCAATTACATTCTGGAGTTCACCTGATCATCCTCTCCTTCTCCCTCTCAAAATTCCTAATTCGATCAGTGATATTCAAACTTTGTCCTTCAATACTGCTAGTTAAGTTAGTTGTAGGATCATAAGCCTGGGAAATTTGAGCTAGCTGTCCTCTACAATTATCTATCTGCTTGTCTATCTTAGTAGTAAAATTGGTCAAAGTTAGACAAGACATAAATTTTATTGCCTTCCGCTAAGGCCTCATCAATTAGTTTTAACTCCTTATCTAGCTGGGCCTTATGATTACTAATCATTTGCAAAAATATTTGAACTTTAGCATCTTTAAATTTCTCTATAGCTTGCTGGGCTGATGCCTTTGTCAAATAATCAAACTGGGTGGATATATGATCAATTAAGTTCTGAAGCTTGCCAGATGAATTGGTGTTTGCATCAAGTTGCAGTTCTGGTACCACCTGTTCCAAAACTTTCACTAATTTTTCAATGAATCTCTTCTCTGTAGATTTTGAATGTGCTAGCTCCTGATTGGTTTGTACCTAAAGAGCAACAACAACTATCATTCTTTTCGTCAGAGACATTTGATTGAAAGGTTTATCAAAACGGATATTGAACTGCACAAAAATCCCTTGGCTTTGAATTTTAGCTGTGTCAATTGCCACAAGTATCAGAGTCTCTATTGCCTTATCCTTTCCTCTATCTAGTTCTTCTTATTTCTCTTCTTCCCTCTTCTTAGCCTCAACCGGTCTAGATTTGACTTCTTTAGGTGTCTCCTATGCACCGATGTCACGATTTGATGCACCATCCTCTACCTCTATTGATTTATCATTTTATTTTATTGGCTCAACTTTGACAGTATCCAAAACTTGTTTCTCCGCAACATCCTAAGTATCCTCTTCCTTATTTACATACATCATTAATCGGTTGGCATTTTTGATTATTGATGCTGTGATTGTAATTGATGGACACACACTTGATTTGAGATCACTTTTTGTATGTATGAGTTAAAGCTCAACCGATATTTGTTCCAACTGGTATGATGTATTATAGTCTTTAGACTATTGGTGTTTTGCAGAAAGTGTTTACCAATCTGAAGCAGTATGAAGACCCCAAGCGGTTCAAGGATCTCAAGTGGTACGAAGGAATGAAGCAGCACAACTCATATTTCCTAGTCTTCATTATTGTCAAACCGGCAACTGGTATTTTTCTTAAATCGACATTCCGTATAAACTGGTAATACTCTGTGATGAGTTACTAGCCAACATTTTGTGATGAGTTACCATCCACTGATTGTTTGGTGGTGCCAACACTTTGGCGGTGATTTTTGTGTCGTGTTACCAAATATGTCTAGATGCATTAAACCTAGGAAATTGTATTGTAATCCTATTGGACCAACATGAAATCAGATTCCTTGATAAGGACATCATGTCTAGGGTTTTAAGTTGTTGCTAGGGTTTAAGGTGGTTGAAGAGTTTTTGTAAGGGTGAACATAGTAGAGAAGTTCAGGTCCTCGAGAAGAGGCAGAGTGTGAATGTGTTGAAGACTGAAGTAATGCTATAATGCATTAGAAATGAGCTATCAAGGATCTAGCCAAGCAATCTATGCTATTTGCTAGATCACTCACTTGTTGATTACTCACATAATCGACAAGTCTGAAGCCCTTAACCGGGTAGGCCCAAAAAGCCTTTTGTAAATCCTCTAAAAAGGTGGTTCACATCTATGGATCTAAAATCCTCTAGCAAGGTATTCTTTAATCAGACTTATCTCCTAACAAAGATTGAGATTCCTAACAGGATCTGTTCTGGTAAAGAACATTGTATGACCTTAACCGGTCTAGTTCCCATTCTGTAGATAGTTACTTGTGAGTTTCATCTCAACGTGGTTTTTCCCATTTGGGTTTCCACATCAAAATATCTTGTGTTATTGTGTTTGTGCTTCTGTGGGTGAATGCATTATTTGCTATTTGGTTTGCATGTGTGCTAACCGGTTTGTTTGCTAAACTATTTTACCGGTTTATTGCCAGTCTAGTAAAGTGTTTAAGTATAGTGATTTTTGGCATACTAATTCACCCCCCCCTCTTAGTATTCATCAATTGGTATCAGAGCTAACCTTTCTATGAGTCTAACCACTTGGAAAGAGATATGGGGGAATACACTATGAGGGAACTTACTCATCGGCTCACTTAGTTTGAGCAAGCCTATGATGATCTTATGGTCAAATATAAGGCCTCTCAGGAAAAAAGAAGAGAACATGCTGAAAAACTGATGGAGCTATCTTAAAATAGTTCTTTTGATGAAGCGGACATGGAAGCCCTAATTCAAGAAGTAGAAAAGCTTAACGAATCCAATTCCAACTTGCGAAAAGAGTTGGAAGGATTGACTATTCTAATGTGCCAAGAGCTTGAAAACCAGAGGAAAGCTGAAGATCTGGTAAAAGACAAAGATCATGAAATCTCCAAGCTGAAGCAAGAAATCAATGCCCTAACCACTCAACTCCATGCGAGCAAAGTGGAAAAGGAAGACATGCAAGGAGAATTGAACATAGCCATCTCCGAGAATGCAAACTTGATGGAAACAAATGCTTCTATTTCCAAAGAACTCTTTGAGTCAAAGGAAATACTTGCTAAGTTCAACAAGAGTACTATTAAGCTAGAGCAAAAGCTTGAATCGGCCAAACCTGTCAAGAATACTGATAGACTTGGTTACTTCGATCATGAGCAAGGTGAGACCTCTGGTGCAAATGTTAAAGCATCAAAGAAGCAACTGACATTCAAAGATGAAGGTAAGAAAAAGTTTAAACCTGTTTGCTTTAACTGTCTTAAAGAAGGACATACTGCCAATGTGTGTAGGAGCAAAGCCTACAATAATTTTCCTTACTTTATAAACAATGTACCTAGATCCAATAAGTTCAATGGTAATTGTTATGCATGCAACAAGTTTGGGCATAGAGCATCTGAATGCAGGTCTGTTATGAACAACACTAGAAGATATCCTCAGAGGACTCAAGGAGTTGGTCCGGAACCTTTTGTGAACCAGAATCACAATTGGTTTAATACCTTTGATCATCAGTCAGGAAGCGGTGGCTATCAAGTGAAAATCGGATGGAGAGAAAATAGTTTGATCTATCATTGTCATGCTCACACTGCTACAACATGCAGGAGGAAGAACGGTAACATGACTAATGGACCTTGGAGAGCACCTGGAATGGTCTGCTATCATTGCAACAAACTGGGTCACATTGCCAGATTCTGCAGAACAAGAAAGAACATATCGGATGACATACCAGTCACTCCAGAAGGAAAGATTGATATTGAAACGGTTCAAGCAGATATGAACAAAACCTGGAAAAAGAAACCAGTGGTGTTGCAAGAAGAACCAGTTTCTGCACCTAGTGTGGAAATCACGAAACCGACAAACTAAGCATCAGAAAAGCTTGGGGGAGCAAACGGCGAAATACTTCGAACCCCCAGTTTACACTAGTAAAAGACCTTAACTGGTATGAGATACCTATCAGTCGGCAGAAGATCGAAAATGGTAAAAGGAAAATTAGGGTTTACGCCCTAATATTGGAGCATTTATTATGGTAGGTAGAGAACCTATTTAAAAGGAATTTTCAAATCATTTCTCACTTATCATTTTTCGAGCGAAGAAATTTTTCAAATGCAGAGCGAAGGAAAGTGATTTACACTGTGAATCAAAGAATTTATCAAATTCTCGAAGAAGAATCTGAAGCAAACATCTGTTGGAGGAGTGTAGAATGCAAAGCGATATCTCTGCAACCGAAGGAGTGTGAACCGAAGTTCAAATTATGAAGCCCTAAATTTCAATCTGCAAAGGTATTTTTCATAATTCTTTGTTTATCATGGCTTCCGCATCTCATGATAGCTCTAGTGCAATTATTGATTCTATGGACTTCATTCAACGAAAGTCGAAATACAATGCCCTGTCTCAAGTACTTGCTAGTGTAATAGTAGAAGAAGGCATTTCCAACTACATGGACTGCAAAATCGAAGACCTAGGGTCTCTTTTGATCCATTCCCAGCTAAGCCTGTTCTGTGGAAAAGATAAGAAGATTAAACCGAAATTCAACATTCTGGAAAAAAAGAAACTTCAAAATGCAGTTTACTTTCTTGAAGAATTTTTGGATGATCACATTCACATTATTCTAAGCAAGGTACAGAGTGATAAGATGTACCTAGAGCAGATGCATGATATCACACCTAAAGCAATTCATGTCGTCACTGGTTTCTATAACACAGAGGAAGTGCGAGCCCTAAGGAAGGTTAGCAAGACTGTAATGTCCAAGCTCACCGGTTCAGTGAGTGACTCACATGATATGACCGTCAACTCAATCAAGGACGATTTGGTCAAGTATGCCTGCATGGTGATAGGTTACCTGACGTTCTCTGCTAGCAGAATTAATTCTGTCTCTGTTGCAGCAGTAAATTCCACTTACAGGATGATCAAGGAAGATGCATCATTTGATTTGTGCACTTTTATGCAAAGACAACTTATGTTGAATCTTAAGTCAATCAAATAGGACAATGCACTGAGATTCAAGTTTAGACAACTACTGGTTGGGTTGTTCTTTTACTTCCAAGGCTACTTGCCAGGAGTAGGTGACGTTCAGTGGTCTACTGACCAACCGGTCACAAAACAAATCAAGGAGAGCCTACAAGTAGTTGGAACTGGCTATACGGAAGCACTGAACAAATACTTTGATGAGTTCAGATGCAAGATGAGCCAAATGATAAGAATATCTAGTGATTTAGTCAAAAAGTATGAGGAAGACATCTGCTTCACCATCAAAGCGGATGAATGCATAATGGAGGCCATTGAGCATAGGCAGGAAGAAGTAGAGCCTATGGGCTATGAGGTAATGAATGATATGCTGGATGGGTATGCTTCTACCCTAATCGCCTCACCCCTTGATCCTAAGGAAAAGAGAACCAGCACCTATTTGGAAAGGGTTACACCAGTTGTAGAACCCTTTAAAAAGAAAGGAAAGGCAGTGCCTTCAGCATCGACACCTGTTATTGTAGCCAGTCCCAAAGTGACCAAGCAGTCACCAGCTAAGAAGAAACTGGAAGCTGCACCTACCAAAGTCTTTGAGAGGAAGCGAAAGACAAAAAGAAATACACCTGACTCAAAAGAAACTATGTCAGAAGAACCACCTAAGAAGATCAGGCAAACAAAGAAAAAAACAAAGAATGAACCGACATCATCTGCACTGGTAAATATTGATATTTCTTCTTACAAACCTTTGACACATTGTCAAAGAACTATAAATAATATTACGTGAAAAGTGGTGAATGATTTAATTGATTGTTTTGATGACTTCAATGATGATGAAAAGGAAGAAGTTGAATAGGAAATCATTAAGTATTTGTGTGTTAATGACCTGTCGCCTTCAAAAAATAGATCTGAGACACCAGATTCTTTATATAATTCTCTAGACAATAAATGGTGCATTGCCATAGAAAAGGAATAGGAAATGAGGGAGGAAATATTTGCTCAACATTTTCTTGATGTATCAAATTCAGAACTTTTTGAAGTTATGAATAAATAAAAAGGCCTCTTCTTCATGAGACAAAGAAGACTCCTATTACTGGAAGGAAAGTTTCATGAAGTGATCAAAGATACACATACTCATGCTAAAGAAGCTCTTAAGATGCATCAAGTGGCTAAAGCCAACAAAAAACCTGAGCAAGAACTAGAAACTGGCAAACCGGATGAGGTGTATAACAGTGAAGAAGAACCGATCACAAAACAAATGGACCCCATTGATGTTGACACCTTAGATGGTGAAAATGTTACTTAGGGTACACTATCAAAAGGAATATGATAGGAAAAGAAGGCAAAAGAAGAAAACAAGCAATAGGAAGCAGAAAAGATGAAGAGGATAAGAGAAAAGAAGAGGAAAAGAGGAAAGAGGAAGCGGATAAGAGAAAAGAGGAGAAAAAGAAGAAAGAGGAAGAGGATAAGAGAAAAGAGGAGAAAAAGAAGAAAGAGGAAGAGGATAAAAGAAAAAAAGAGGAGAAGAAGAGAAAAGAAGAGGAAAATAAGAAACAAGAGGAAGAGAAGAAGAAGAAGGAAGAGGAAAAGAAAGAAGAGGAGAAGCGGAAAGAGGAAGAGAAGAAACAGGAAGAGGAAAATAGGAAGAAGGAAGAGGAGAAGAAGAAGGATGAAGAAGAGAAGAAGCGAAAAGATGAAGAGAAGAGACAAGAAGAAGAGAAAAGAAAGAAAGAAGAAGAGGAGCAGAGGAAGGCTCAAGAAGATAAGAAAAAAGCCAAGGACAAGGAAGCAGCGGAAAAGAGCACATAGGTGGAGACTCCAATGGTAATCGGTAGTCAGGCTAAACCGGCTAACATTACCAGTCCTATTGACCTCCAGTCTGCAAATGAATCAAAGTTGTTGTAGAGCATTAAGCTTTCCCAAGAGCGATTGGATGCTCTAAGGAGGATAAAGGAGGAAGATGTTATCCAAGCTGCGGTGGACACTCTTACTGGTTTGATACCTGGTATGAACCTTCCTAGTACTGATTCCTCACTTGCACAATTGAAGCTCCTATGCTCAGTTGTAGAAGACCAGGTACAAAGCTTGGAAGAGGTTGCAAAAGCCAATGCCAAGAAGGAACATCAAAAGGCTCTGGACACTGCCTTGGTTAGAAAGTTAATAGAGCTTCAGTCTAATCTCTAGAAGGCACAAAAGAACATTAGAGATGCAATGAATGAGGGAAATCTACTACTCAACAAGATTTGCCAACCTCATTTATTCTGTGATGATGTGCTCACTCAGAAGGACAAACTGCAATCTGATATGCAGTCATTTATTAGCACCTTCAAGATGCCATATGATTGGTTTTCCACATATGGACAAATTGTTCACCAGTTTCAACTTCAGTCTGCAAGACTAGAGGCAGAGATAAGCAACCGAACATGAAATTTGCAGGAACTTCAACTGGTCCTACTACCAAGACTGCAAATTCTCTAGAAAAGCTATCTAAATCTTATTGCCCTAACGGTCACTCAAGAGATGAGCACGATAGATGCCATGGAAGAACAAGTCTCCTAGATACAGATAGAGAAAGAGGTGGCTACCTCCCTACTTGACTCATGGTCCTTATCCATGAAGCAATTTTTGCAGGACTTTAAATCAGTTTTTGACAAGTTTTACTCTTTACTGTCATAAACACTTATTATTTTAATACTAAAGAAACAGGGGTTAGTCTGCAATACTTTTGTCATTGTTGGCAAAGGGGGAGAAGTATAAATTTTGAATGTTTTGATGTATACTTTCATGTTCTTTCTATTAAGGAGTAGTATACATTGTATTTTCTGCAAAAGGGATAGTGTATATGCTTAGGGGGAGTAATTTTGATTATGGCATATTTTTGTTGTAAAACACTTAGATGTAAAAATTTTCCTAAGTGTTGCCATCAATGCCAAAGGGGGAGATTGTTGGCATTTTTGATGATTGATGCTGTGATTGTCATTGATGGACACACACTTGATTTGAGATCACTTTTTGTATGTATGAGTTAAAGCTCAACCGGTATTTGTTCCAACCGGTATGATGTATTATAGTCTTTAGACTATCGGTATTTTGCAGAAAGTGTTTACCGATCTGAAGCGGTATGAAGATTCCAAGTGGTTCGAGGATCTCAAGCGGTATGAAGGAATGAAGCGGCACAACTCATATTTCCCAGTCTTCATTATTGTCAAACCGGCAACCAGTATTTTTCTTAAACCGATATTCTGTATAAACTGGTAATACTTTGTGATGAGTTACCAACCGGCATTTTATGATGAGTTACCATCCACTGATTGTTTGGCGGTGCCGACACTTTGGCAGCGCTTTTTGTGTTGTGTTACCAAATATGTCTAGATGCATTGAACCTAGGAAATTGTATTGTAATCCTATTGGACCGACATGCAATCAGATTCCATGATAAGGACATCATGTCTAGGGTTTAAGGTGGTTGAAGAGTTTTTGTAAGGGTGAACATAGTAGAGAAGTTCAGGTCCATGAGAAGAGGCAGAGTGTGAATATGGTGAAGATTGAAGTAATGTTGGAATGCATTAGAAATGAGCTATCAAGGATCTAACCAAGCAATCTATGCTATTTGTTAAATTGCTCACTTTTTGATTACTCACATCTTCGAGAAGTCTGAAGCCCTTAACCGGGTAGGCCCAAAAAGCCTTTTGTAAATCCTCTAACAAGGTGGTTCACATCTATGGATCTAAAATCCTCTAGCAAGGTAGTCTTTAGTCGAACTTATCTCCTAACAAAGATTGAGATTCCTAGCAGGATCTATTCTGGTAAAGAACATTGTATGACCTTAACCGGTCTAGTTCCTATTCTACAGATAGTTACTTGTGAGTTTCATCTCAATGTGGTTTTTCCCATTTGGGTTTCCACGTCAAAATCTCTTGTGTTATGGTGTTTGTGCTTCTGTGGGCGAATGCATTATTTGCTATTTGGTTTGCATGTGTGCTAACTAGTTTATTTGCTAAACTGTTTTACCGGTTTATTGGTAGTCTAGTAAAGTGTTTTAAGTACAGTGATTTTTGGCATACTAATTCACCCCCCCCTCTTAGTATTCATCATCAGAGACATTTGATTGAAAGTTTTATCAAAATGGATATTAAACTACGGAAAATTCCCTTGGCTTTGAATTTTAGCTATGTCAATTGCCACAAGTATCAGAGTCTCTATTGCCTTACCCTTTCCTCTATCAAGTTCTTCTTGTTTCTCTTCTTCCATCTTCTTAGCCTCAACCGGTCTAGATTTGACTTCTTTAGGTGTCTCCTATGCACTAGTGTCACAACTTGGTGCACCATCCTCTACCTCTATTGATTTATCATTTTATTTTATAGGCTCAACTTTGACAGTATCCAAAACTTGTTTCTCCACAACATCCTAAGTATCCTCTTCCTTATTTACATCATTAATCAAAGGATTTTTTGACTGAGTGGCTTCATATTGTGAGACAGTTTCTACAAGTCGGATCTCAGTAAGAAATTTCTTCCAGATTTCACTGGTTTATCTCCTTATTTCTCCAACTCAGACAACCATTAGACTGTTGACTATCTGCTTGCTCCTGAATTCCTTTTTATTCACTAACAAAATTAATCTGTAATTTCCTCTATAGTGATATTAGTGCAGTGATTAATGAGTTCACTCTCCTTTATTTCTCTATCCATTTGGCTAGAAGATTTTCTCCTAGAATCAATTAAGGTGTACAAATATTTGGGAATATATTTTTCTAATTCAATCAATGCTTTACTAAATACATCCATGTGAAATTTACAACTTCCTCAATCCGCCTTTGATCCTTAACATCCATATTTGCATAATATAGAAAGATGTTCTTCAAATTTCCATCTTTAATAATTTCATTAATAAACTCTTGAATATACAAAGGAGGAACAATATGATACTCTATTTTAGAAGTCTTCATCTTACAAGATTATATAGCCTCATCCAAGTCTGATTTTGTCTTATTTCCTCTCTTGGGCTTGCCTGCCGGTACGGGATAAGATCTTACCTTCTTCTCCTTTGGCTCTTTCTTCTCACCATTGGATTTGAGTTTCCAAATCACTCTAGCAAATTATCCTTTCTTTAGTTCCTTAGAAATGTCTATATCAGATTTAGTATCAGATTGCACTAGAGAAACTACTACATATTCCCTTTGAGGTTTCTTCTTCTTCCTTAGAACACCTTTACCCTTAATAGATGCACCGAAGGGTTTAGCTTCAGCAGGAGGTGTCTTCACTAGAGAGGGAGAAGGTCCTATCACCTTTACCTTAATTGGAGAAGGTGCATTCTTTTGTTTCTTTTCTTTTTCAACTGCATCCCTTGCAGCTCTAGCAACTCTAACTCTCTCCCAGGGATGTATTTCTTCGACAAGAATGTCTTCTACTATTTTTTCAACCTTTCTCTTTCTTACCGGTTCGGTGAAGTTAGAGTGTAACTCCATTGATTTCTCCTTGTAGGTTCCAAACCTTTCTTCTTTGGTGTCTACTAGAGCTTGTAACAAATGATTTGCATAGGCATCCAAAGTAGTTTCATCAACTTCATATCCCATAGGAAATATCCATACCATCCGGGATTGAAATGCTTCCATAAGACATTCATCTTTATTCACCATAAAGTAGATTGTTCCCTCATATTTCTTTACAATTTCTTTAGGGATTCTCACTCTTTGTTTCATTTTGTCCTGAAAAGTTTTAAAGAAATCCCACAAAGCAACATTCTGATTATCCTTGTTGCCAAGTCTATCAAGCCCCTACTTTATCTATTGAGCCACCGGTCTGTCAAAATCTCATTGTACTCTATCAGTTCTAGGGATCTGATTCATGAAATAGAGCACCAAACAGATAAACAAAGAACCAAATTTGAAGACATGCTTTTTATCCAATTTAGTTTTCTTTAGATTTATTAACAACTCCTCCAATAGCACACTACACAAGTCATAATGAGCATCTTCTTTGACCATTTTGTAGGTTGCATGGAGAGCAGTGCTAGATACAGAATTCAGTCTGTTAGACTAATACACTTTGTAGCCAATCACCATTGCAACAAATTTGACATCCCCCTCCTTTATTGTCCTAATTTTCATCGAGCACCCATCAAACTCTGCACTGGTTAGTTTGTTCACAGTAGGGTTTGTGACCTTGCGTAACCTTGGCTTTTCATCGGTTTGATTCAAATAGGTTACTGGCCTAATCACATCAACAATGATCTTGTATGGTTGGTCAAGCCATATAAATTCAACATGGATCCTTCTTAGCACACACCTCACCCATTCCTTCTCATTGAATGTCAGAAAGTTTACAAATTGTGTGAAACCCTTTCTCTGTAGCTATGTAAATTCTGGCTTAGGGTTGCCAATCTCATCCATGATGTTATTAGTATACAAGTTTAGAATATCCTCAGAGCCGGTCTCCTTAATCTCACAGTGAATGTAGGCTTGAACATTATCAATGTGCAAAACACCGTGCGAGATGAAAGAAAAAGCTCCAACCAGGTCAACTTCCATGGATTTGTAGGGGTGTTTCTTAAATATAGGATGGGTCCTATCCTTGATCTCAAAAACCAATGAAGTAGAAATGGAAGATGCAGATGTCATTTCAAATTCTAAAAAAATCACTTAGAAAATACTCTTCGAAAAATACCTCAACCGACTAACGAATGCCCTAGATTTCTTGTTGGATTGCTTTTGTTCTCTGATTGCCTAGAAAATTTGATTGCCTTGTTCTTCAACTCAAAAACACTATTCAAAAAGTGAAGAATTATTCTTGTATTTCCATTTTAACTTTGCAAACCCTAATTTTACTTTGAAATAAATGCACCTCAAATATTCAACCGGATGCCAAAATCAACCATCTAAATTCTGGATATCAACCGAGGCTCAATTTATATCATCTATAATCCATCGACTACATATCTCATCAAGGAGTACTACAAGATTTTCATTGGTTTGCGTTCTCCTAAGGCCAAAATCCCTAGTTACTAGATTAAGATTCTGCACCAGATTCAGGTACAGATCCATTATATGCCTTAGATTCATCTTGCTTTACCCACATCTTCTTATACTGACCTCTGATCTCATCTACTTTTACCTTTCCCTTTTCATTTGATTTGTTCTTGTCAAATGGAGCACTGTTTTTGTTTCTACAAAATTTTGCAATATGACCGGTTTTGTTCCATGCTCAACAAACAATATTATTCTTCATGGGTCCGAAGTTCATCTGATTTTGTCTTGTCCTGCACTGGTTAGAAATATTTCCAAAAATTCCACAAGCATAGAATCTTTTATTCTGAAAGTTATTCATTACTACTCTACACACATTTGACTTGTGTCCAAAATTATTGCATATGAAACACTGACCAGTAAAGGTAGGAACATTATTATTGTTGTTCATCATATTGTTATTATTCATCATTCCATTATTCATCCTACTTATAGATTGAATCTCCATATGACCAAACTTGTTACAATTAAAACATCTACCATTGAATTTATGAGCATTAGGTTGTCTTACCAGAGGATTCTTACTCTTCTTTTGATCAACTTTTGCATTGCCTTGTCCAGATTCAAAGTATTCACCTTTCTCAAATCCTAGGCCTTCCATATCCTTTCCATGTCTCTTAAATTTCTAGCATCTCATCAAGCCTTGCTGAACTATCTTGAATTTGTCTTTGTATTCATTGGCAGTAGAAAGTTCATCCCTCAAGGTAGCAATCTATCTTTTAAGCTCTTGACCATTATTCCTTGATTGTGTTAATTCAAGATTCAACTGGTCATTCTTATAGGTAAGCCCGAAGCATTCATCAACTCTTTTCTTTAGTGTTTGTGCCTGATTTTCTTCATTCTTCTTCCTATCCTCTATTTCCTTAGTTAGTCTCATCACAATAGATTGTATTTCATTCTTTAAAGCAATATTTTCTCTCTCAAGCTTGTTAAATTCATCAACTTTGTCTTGGTATTCCATGATCTGATCTTCTTTCTCCTTCAACTTGTCCATTAATTCCTTCCTCCTTTCTCTACAAATAATTGCCTCATTCTTCATCTCACTAACAACTTCATCAGCAATATTTAGATTCTTCTTCAAGGTAGAGACCTCACTTCTAGCTGCATCAAGATCCCCAAGTTCCACATTGAGTTGTCTCTGAAAACCGAAATCCATTGAATCAATCTCCTAGATCTTCCTCAAGTGGTTAAGCTTCCTCTAAGGAACTAGGCTCTGATACCAATTTGTAGAATCAGGGATCACAGAGAGGGGGGGGGGGGGGGTGAATCACTGATCTACCAGAATTTAAATCCACAAAGTTAATCTTTATCCACCGATTAGCAATGGATAACAGAAAAGAAGATAAGCATGCAACAAAGAATGCATAAATCTACAAAACTGGAATTTTTACGTGGAAACTCGGAAAGGGAAAAATCACGGTGGGACTGGAACCTGCAATATTCATATACTATGGCTAGGAGTACATAAATATTACATATATGGGGACACTTGTATTTAGGCTCACTGCCTAGAGCTCACTGCTCGATTACAATTGCTTGGAAGCCTAGAACTTCAAGGAAGTCTCACTGACTTACAATTTGATTACAATGAGGATAAACTCTCAAGTAGCATCTCATAATACAATAATGAGTTTTGGTTAAGCATTGAATCTTTGACTATCTTCGCTCTACAAATACCCTATCTTTGTCGTAGTCAGCTACTGGATTGAATGCACATGTGAAACTACACTCAATTATACTAAAAGTGATCACCACACACAATACATATCAAAAATAATTCAAAAAATTGATCTTATATATCCGGACTTAACACAAAAAACAATCTCCCTCAAGTCAGCTCCAAGAAGTGTAACATGTAGCTCCAAGTAAGCTTCAATATCAAACAAAACATAGCACCAAACCAAAATATTATAATCACATTCTTCCTAAGAGTCTTTCCAATCACTGAGATCACAAAAACAATCACCAAAAACACCACAATCATCGAAAATCATTCTAGATCAAAACATTATCGAAATACCTTGTTTTATCAGTTAACTCTAGCTTTTGGGTAAGATGAATCATGATCGCCTGATCAAATCATCAAGAAGATTTGCCATCAATGACAACCTTAAACAAATAAGCAACTACCGAAAGTCACCTGAAATCACTGGATGAGTGTCAATTAAAAATCGTTAGAATTATCCACAACAGTTGCACTAACACCACTTATTCAAATCTTCATCGATTGACATGCTGACACTCAAGATCGCTTATTGACAACAACTCGGACAAGAAAGATAGTTTGTAAAGAATCAAATCATGAACCATCTAAAATGAAGATACACACAAACATCCCAAACATTTTCCCAAATCTAGAACATAAGATATGATCATATCATAGTACAATGAATCAAACACCATAATACTACAACACTGAACACTGAAAACCAATCTCCATACTAGAATCCTCAACTTAACCAAAACATCACATAACATCATGGAATCAATAAAGAAAGAAGTATATCGAGTTGATTCAACATCCTAAATAGATAAACCAACTAGATCAACTTATTGGAATCACCGGATCACCAAAACAATTCTCTACAATACCAAAACACGGGAATATGTTGACATCAATGACAACAACATATCCTAGCAGTAGAAATATCCAACAATATGCACTAAGAGTTTTAAGAGATAAAATTATGCTAAAACTTTAATAAGTGAAATATTAAATAAATTTGCATAAAGAAATAACTCCATATTGTATTACAAGGAAATTCTACCAACTTTTATTACTAAAATGAAAACTTCTAACTACACCAAAACAACTTCTCTATTCTACCGTGGCTGTAGGAACAGTCATAGAATTATAGTCCAGTGGCTGCAGGAACAGACAATGAGAAGTTTAGCAGAGAAGAGAGAATAATTTCAAGAAGTAAAGTGCATAAAACAAATACTTAGAATCCTCATCAAGTGGCCCCCCTTGAGTGAGTCTCATGAACTACAAGCTACAATACAGATTAACTACAAAGCTCTCATAATCATAACAACACCACCAACTATTCAAAATGAAAAGTCTAGTTCTTTATTCATAATAAACTCAACAATACAATAGAAATTACTATCATAATAGTAACTAAATTTATTAGCAAACTTGAGGAGGATTATATAACAATTATCCTCATAACAATTTTCTAAAACAACTGCTCCACTCCTAGTATATAGAATGAAGCTTTTATTTAAAACATAAACTCTAAGAAAGTTGAAAAGATCAAAACTTTGTTCCGACCTTGAATACTTTACATATTTTCCTAGTTTTCTCTAACATAAAACATGATTATTAACGAGTAACAACAATATCTCATGACTAGTCTTGAAGGTCCTTTAATAAGTTAAATAGCTAGTGCCTAAGTTGTAATGATTTTCACCTTTTCTTGCCTCATTGTCCAACCTTCTTTGGAATGTTGTCACACCCCTACTAATGGTTTCCAAGTCCTGTTCAACATAAGAATCCTTCTATGCAGGTGCATCACCAAGGTTAGCACATAGACATCCAACACATTCATGATTATACAATGCAACACATTCATTATCATTCAAATAAAAAATTATATATATGTACATTGCATTCATAAGACTTACTATATCAAAACAACAAAGGTCTCACAATAAGGACAACACATTCAACATATGTCCTCAAAAAGGATATTAAAGCATGATATATGGTCCCACAAGTAGTATACAAAAGTCTTAAATATATTAAAATATCTTCCATAAAAGGTATAAACTAAGACTCATCATCCCCCCCAACTGAATATTTTGTTGGTCCACCAACAGATGGTTTCTGATTCTCTTATCATGTTAACAACCTAAAATCTCCTACATAACTTTTTCCCCTTGTCTTGGCAATATGACTCCAATAGGTTCCTTGGTCCTTAAAATTTTCCCATCTTTCTTTTTCTTGCTCCACATCATAATATTGAAGCTCTTCCCAATGTGGAATAGGCCACCACAATATGGGTGCTAGGAAGTTAATGGTATTTGTTTCTCTTGCTATGATCGACCCAAATGAAGAATCCCTTCTAGGGATTTCTTCCTCTTCCCCCTCTGTATCTGAGCTTGGATAACAATCTTCTCTCTTACAACAGTCTTTCTCCTAAATTTTCTTCTCATTCTATGAGTGATTCTAGTAGGAAGTTTACTGATAGAAGGTTTAACAATTTGTTTATGCTTTAGGACCATTCAATTGGTTGATGTAGCAGATGTTTTGACTTCTTGAGTTACTACAAGGGAAGATACCCTAGCCCTCTTCTTGTTAGGTAAAGGCTTTTTCGGTGTAGACTTCTTTAGATCAAGGTCTGAAAGACTGAACTTAGTTTTCTCTTTTACCATTGTACCTTGTGTTTGTTTTCTCTTCTTACCCTTAGTGTCAGTTCTAGGTGATTGAGTCATAGGGATTTATTCTTCATGCCAAGCAGAACCCTCTTCTTCACTCAAAGATTTTCCATTAGGAATATTGGTTTCTCTGGAAGACAAATGTCCTACAACTCCCTTAATATGAGGCACCTACATTACTGGTTGAGCTTTGGTTACATCATGTATACACCTAAAAATGGTCTGAAGATAATTAATTAAATACACAATTATTTAATTAATAACCCTTCCCAATTAATTGAATTCGCAAATAATTTGATTAATTTCCCCATTCATCTACTTATAAATAAATCTAAGGATTTATTCATTAAGTTCATTTCAATAATTCCCCTTTGATTAATTAATCCTCCCCCCATTTTAAATTCACTCTTCTAATATTGTAATTAGTTAAAACAAATCAAATCATGATTTGTTGAAATTAAAATTTTCCAAATATTTGAATTTCTAAATTCAAATATGAGCACATGGCTCCTAACTCCTAACCACCCTCTAACCTAACTCATTATATCTAATCCTGGGTTTAAATAACCCTATCCTATTTTGCATATCCTAAACCTCTTTTATCCAAACCTCTTGTGGGTTCGATATTCTCCCCTTGAGACACATGGCACTTTTGCCACATGTCTCCTCCCTTGGACACTTTCCCTCTCATGAGCAAGGTTCCTTAAAAATTGTCACCATAGAGATGACAAGTGTCCCTTCCTCCAACCTCTTCTCCAACTTCCCCAATCTTAGCCCTTGATATCTTCAGATCAAATCTAGACCGTCAATTCCCGCCACCTCATCTTTGGCCTTGGAATTCCTATAAATACCCCTCATTTTGGAGTAATAAATATCCCTTGCATCCTAGATTTAAGCATCATTTCTATAGTCATTTTTTATCTCAATCATCTAGCATAATTAGCATCTTAGATTAATCATACATACAATCATGCATCTCATATCTTTTTAGATTACTCTAGCTTAATTTGTTAATCTTGCATTCATATAGATTAAATCCTCCATCTTGGTGTAGTCAAGTCACTGATATTCCTTAGAGAAATCTGAGAGAAAATCTATACTCGCATCTTTTAGGAGGCAATAGGTCGATTTGTCATGGTTTTACATTTATTGATTTTGATCAACTAACCATGTGTGTAATGATCTATTGAGTGTTTGTGTTGCATATGCAGATTCCAAATTTCACGTGAACATTGATTAAGATGCAGATTCCAGCTTTCACGTGAATACATCCAAAAAATCTACCCATTGCATCCCAAGATGAGTAACATGTAGTGGAGGGCCACCATGCTTTGTAAACTGGGCTCTAGTTGACCTAGCATCCTTAGTTTGAGGAAATGGTTCTCCAATCATAGGTAAGATCATAATTTGTGAAATTATCTCTTCTATAACAAATACTCTTAACCCTTTGACAACTTTCAGAGAAACCTTTCTAATAATCTTGCAACTCCAACATTAAACTTCCTTCCTTCTCAAGGTTTCAAAAAGAAACCAAGTAGATAGGATAAACTTTATGACACACTTCAATGAAATAATAGTTTAGCACAATAAAGAATCAAATCATGCAGCCTTTTTAAAATTTTTGAAATTAGCTGATTTGATGTTAGGCTCAGTAAGACTGACTCAAGGAACCAAGCTAGGTTATCATGATGACTAGAGTTTGCCAAATGTATATTGAGGTTCATATTTCATACAAAAATCATATCCTATCCCCCCCTCCCCCAACTAAAGTTAAATGTAGGTGTCCAAACATGTGGAGGAAGAATTATGAATGTAATAATAAATATATATCTATAATTGAAAATATAATAATATATGTTACAAAAGATTATAATCATGAAATGAAAGATTATGTACTCACGTGATAAGGTGAATATTTTCCAACACATTGGCTTGACATTTGGCATGTGTAGAGAAAATATGAGTTTGAAGTATTCATGAGTTGGAAATGATAATGGAAAGGTAAGAAAGATGAGTGAAGTGGAAGTGACATGGAATGAAATAGAGAAAAGGACTCCATGTGGAAATGGAGTCTTTATTATGTGAAAATTCTGTCTTGTTAAGTGTGTGGTGGGTTTGGAGGACCACTAGTAATGGTTGAAAGAGAAGAAGAGGTTTGAAACTCTTCAAATTGTTACATGAACTCTACTTTAGTGAGTGGCTTGTGATAGAGGCAAAGACAAAGGCCATTTACTAAGAGTTTAAACCTTGCATTATCAATAGTAGCCAATTTGATTGCACCATTGGAATACACCTCTGCAATTTCATAAGGACCAAGCCATCTAGTTTGTAGTTTTTTGAGATTGTCTTTGTAGCAAGAGTCATAAAACAAAGCCCAATCACCTTCATGAAATTTCTTTTATTTTATATACTTGTCATGCCATTTGATGTGTTGTTGTTGAATCAAAGATGTATGCTATAAAGCTGATTTCATCATTTCATCCAATACATTGAGCTATAGAATCTTGGACCTTGTTCTTCTTTTGATAAATCCAAACCTAAGTCCATCAAAATTTTGAGTGTTTTATGTTCAAATTATATAGGCATGACTGTTGTTTTTACATAGACTAACTTAAAAGGGGTAAATCTTGTAGTTGTCTTCCAAGAAGTCCTATAGGCCCATACAAATTCTGGTAAATGATTTGCCCAATCCTTCTTATGAATGGCTATTGTTTTTATCAAAATGACTTCAATATTCCCTATTGGTGACCTCATCTTTCCCAATGGCTTGAGGGTGATAGGAAATAGACTTTATCTGTCTAATATTATATTCTTCTACCAAGGTTGCTATTAGGTTTGATGTGAATTGAGCACCTTGATCAATAACAATTTCTCTTGGAACTCCATACCTAGTGAAAATGTCTTCATACATAAATTCTACACCTTGGTTATCTCTGGCATGCTTCATAGCCTTTCTACCCATTTTTTAAGATAGTTAATGCACACCAATATATATGATTTTTCATTAGAAGGTGAATCAATTGGCCCTATAAAACCCATTCCCCATTTATTAAATGGTGTAACAACAACCTATGGATGCAAGGGCATTTCATCAGATCTAGTTGGTCTACCCATCCTCTGACATCTATCATATTTTTTGGTATACTAGACTACATCTTTATGAAGTGTAAGATAATAATAGCCTGTATTAAGTATTTTCATGGTTGTCCTTTCTGCAATAAAGTGCCCTCCACAGGGTTCATCATGATAGGCGTAGACAATATCATAGGTTTCATCCTCTTGGATACATCATCTCATGTCATTATTTGGCCTTATATAGAATAAAAATCCACTGACCCATGTATATGAAAAGCTCTTCTCAATTAGGATCTTGTCCTTTGCTAAGAAATATAAAGGTACTTTGCCAGTAACCAAATAATTAGCTATGTCAGCATACCAAGGTATATGAACATTAATAGAAAATAGATGTTCATCTGGAAAAGAATCATCAATAGCAAGCTTACAAGGTTGATGTGTAAGCCTATACAAGAAATCAACTACAATATTTTTTGTACCTCATTTATCCATGATGGTGATATCAAATTCTTGCATGAGAAGTAGCCATCTAGTAAGTATGCCTGAAACAATTGGTTTATTCATGAGGTACCTATTGACAATTTTTGTGCCAACCCTTCTAGATATTAGATCCAGGATTTTAGTGTGACTAACACGTCATGTTAGTCAATGCAAATAACATGTCGTGTTATCGTACTTAGTAGGGTTAGCTAATTTTTTATTTTTCAAGAGGTGCATAACACAAGGGTTATGTGATGTGTCAATAACATGAGGGTTATTGACTCATGCCTTACAAATTCACCAACATCTCATATGAATAACACATCATGTTATTAATTATCTTGTGCTGGACATTGCATGTTATTCAACATAACAGACACAACAACAATGGGCTAAGGTTTTGGCAAGCTCAAGTTCCACCCATGTGGGATGGCAGGGAAGGTAAGGAAGTTAGTTCCTTTCTTCCCCCACATGGGCATAGGCTAAGAAAAATGATGCTTGTGGGGTAAGAGAAAGCAAAGGAAAATTTTGTTCCCTACCACTTCGCACGACAGAAAGGTCAAAGAATAAAGGGCTTCCCTACCATCCTACAAGGGATTTTGGGAAGCAATTGGGCCCTACGGGGTAAGAAAAATAGAGTGCGAGTGATGTTCCCTGACACCTTGCAAGGTGAAAGATGTAGGATGAAGGGTGTTGTAGGTTAAATAGTGAGCAGGTTGTATGGTCATCCCATTATCCACACCGAACAAAAGCACAAAGAATAGGTGATGCGGGGTAACAAATAGATGATGCGGACAATGTTTCCTGCCATCTTACATGGAAAATGCAATAAATCAGGATGCCATGCGGTGTAACTAAAGGAGATGGATACTTCATTCTTTGTTATTCCGCACCAAGGGAAAGGCACATCAAAATGGTGTGAGGGGTAAGAAATACACAAGGACAAGGTGTCCTCCGCTATCCTACATAAAGAGTTGGACCAATTCGATGGTTGCACAATAAGGGAGACATGAACTCGAGGTGCCATGCCAAACATCCATGACCATCAGATCTTCATGATGGCCCAATCGGATGACCATGTTTTAAACCAAAATTGAGCCTTTTGAAGGCTATGCAGTTGGATCTCAATCACTAATTTTTCCCACGATCTGAAGGATTCAAGGGCAAAAATTCAAACCCATGACTAGGTAAAAATTTAAATCCCTTTTGCAGGGTAATTGATGACTAAACGATTGAGGCCTGAGTTTTTCCTTGGTTGACGGCTGAATACAATCTGATCTTCAGTCCAACTACTAAAGGACTCTACCATTACTCCAGATTGGACTTAGTAGCTCGTTCTCATATGCAACCCATGCTCATTCATTATGGATCAAATAATTCTTTCTCTGCCATTGTACCTAGCCATGCTTCATGTGCATAGGTCTTTCCCTTCATTTACATATTTTTCTTTTCCCCATGCTGCAGAGGACCATTTTTCAAAGATGCATCAATGTAGAGATATCTTCCTTGCAGGGATTTTTTCTTTTTCAGAGGTAGAGGACGCTTTCAAAGCTGATTTTCAACATGCCATCAGATTATCCTTGATTTGATCTTCTTCTCCTCTTTGATATTTTGTAACCTAACCCTAGGTGGGTTAGAGTTTCTCAGTGGTTCAACCTGAGTTATGCTTGAGATTTAAAGGTAATTTTGTAGCCCTGATTAGGCCAAGATCTTCTTTCTTTTTCTTCTACAAAAAACTTATGTTTCTCTGCACTTGTAAATTTTGCCTCGCCCTTTCAAGAATAAAATTAGCCTTTCTTTCCTTTATTCAGTTTTAGCAGATTGTGTACTTCCAGTTTGAATGCATTTTTGTTTGTTTTCTTTAGTTTTAGGTGAGTGTGTTGATCCCTTGTAGATGTCATCTGTGAACTGAATCAGTTCCTCCTGCTATATTTAAAATTTCAACCTTCACTTAGCATCTTGGAAGATAATTAGGATAGGATTTTGTGCATACTTGAGGTAGTTTTATTGATGTCTTGTGTAGCTGTAGGCAAGGAAGATCACTTTCAGTCTAGGTGAAAATCTTATTTCCTTTTTTTCAAGCATCCCCTCTTTCTCCCTTTTCCTTGTTAGATCATAGATTAGTTTTACCACTGTTGGGTTGGTCTAACACTTGCACTCATATTGGAAAGGAAGTCAGCCTTCTCTAAAGATTTAACCTCAACTACGTAAGGTCTCACACTTGGAGGTTGTTTCCATGTTACACAAGATTAATGATCAAGGTTGTTCATCAAGAGTGAAAACTTTTGCATCAATAGATTATTGTGTGCTCTTTATAGATATATACCTGGTACCCAGTTATATAATATTTGTATTTGTTAAGTGCATAAATCATAGCTAACATATCTTTTTTTGTAATAGTATAATTTAATTCAGCACCTTGGAGATTTTTGCTGATGTAGAAGACCACATTTTCAAAACTACCATTCTTTTGTGCTAAGACTGCTCCAACTGCATGGTAAGAGGCATCAATATAGATGTAAAATGGAAATCTCCACTTAGGCCCTTGAAGAATTGGCGCTTGAGTGAGGATAGTCTTAATATCTTGGAAGGCCTTGTCACATACTGGTGTCCATTAGAAATCCACATCTTTAAGTAACATGCCATATAGAGGACTTGCTATAGTGTTGAAATTTTTAACAAACCTCCTATAATAACCAACATGGCCAAAAAAGCTACGAATGTCTTTTTGTTTAGTAGGTGTTGGAAGATTTTTTATCACCTCTATTTTAGCAGGATCCACTTGAATGCCTTGTGTTGAGATGTAGTGTCCAAGGACCACCCCTTCTTGCATCATGAGAAAACATTTTTCACTATTTAATGAAAGGCTATGATCCTAACACCTTTGCAGAACTTTGGATATGTTATCAAGTGCCTCTTGGAAATCATCTTCATAAATGGTGAAATCATCCATATAGATTTCCATGGCATTGTGAGAAATATCTAAGAAATACTCAAGACTTCTCTTTGAAAGGTTGCTGGAGCATTATATAAGCTAAACAGAAGAACATAGTAGGCATAAGTTCCCCATGGGGAGGTAAAAGTAGTCTTGTCCTAGACTTATAGTGCTATCTGATTTTAATTGTAGCCACTAAAACCATCAAGAAATTAGAAATAATTCTTACCTACTAGAGAATCCATAACTTGATCAATCAAGGGTAGTGGAATGTGACCTTTCTTTGTTGCCTTGTTCAATTCCATCTAATCCATACAAATCCTCCATTGCCTCCTTTTTTGGGAACAATATTTAAAGGAGACATCCATTCACTATTTGATATTGGGTAGATAAAATCGGCATCCAACAACTTTTGCAAATCACAACTCATTCTTGACAATCTCCTAGAGAGCAAGATTTACCCTCCTTTGTGACTTCTTAATAGGTTTAATATTATCATGAATATATATTCTATGAGTATAGGGTTTGGGATCCAAACCTTCCATATCAATATATTCCCAAGAAGATGCATTTTTGTGTTTCTGTAGCAATTTGTCCCAGGAATTCTCTTGTTTTGCAGAGAGGTTGCAATTGACAATAAGTTTCCTGTCAGGAGCTACTTCTATCTTATTAGTGAGCTCCTTCATAGTTGCCTCATTGATACTTGGAAAATTTATCTCATGAGGTAACAATGCATACAACATTGTAGATGTGATCAAGTCTGAATTAGGCAGTAGCATCTGTAGTGAACATGCAAAATTGTTTGAGGTTTGTTCTTCTACAACATATGATCCACATGCATTGTTTAACACTTGTGTCATAATTTGATCCTCATCTTGTATTTGTAAAAAAGGACTTCTATCAAACATCATTAGCTTCACCACAAACTTGAAATATCCCTCTTATTTATCACCTAGATCAGATTAAGATGTTGTATGATATCTTTAATCATAACATTGATGGAAACTCCTAGATCAATTAGGGCATTTTGAATTGTAACTCCATTTATTATAACTGCAACTACTAGGTTGCCAGGGTTTGAATATTTAGGCATGATTACCTTCCCTAACATTATATCAACCAACTTACCCATTACATGAACTATTCTGGGATCCTTCTTTTTCCTTCCTGGGTTCTTGAGGCATGGATCTCTAATAGCCTTACTATATATAGGGGTAAAAGCACAATGTCGTGTCACACTTTTATAAAAGCACCATCCAACATAACTAAACCATTTAACTTCGACCATAGAAAAATGACATTTATAAATTGAATTTTGAAATGATGTAAACTGACCAAATGTAGAAATATTAATGAAATTTATGTCTGTTATTTTAAAAAAAATTTAGGAAAAAAATTGATATTTTTTTAATAATTTCAAAGACAGATTTTTCATTGCTGAAAAACGTTGAAAATTAGGGGTTCTAGTCAGCGCCACACAAGAAAATGAAAATGGATTTTTTTTCCAAGTAGACAACATATATATGCAGTGTTAAATAAATAAAAATTCAAATTTTGATTTATATTTTTCTCGTTATAATATTTTGAAGTCCACCATAGCTAAATTTGAGAGTTTTTGGCTGGTGCCACCTCTTGACTAGTAAATTTATCATTAACCAAAAAAAAAAAACCCTTTTCGAGAAGATTCTCTAATCTAGTGAATTTTATTTTATTCAATATTTATTTTTTAATTTCGAATCAACCTCTTTTTTTACTTTAAAAAGTTACTTGCAATGTTTAATTAATAAAAAATATTCAAAATTATCAAAATAGTAAAAATTTTATATGACCGGATTCATGACTTCGAGATCTACAAAAGAGTATTTTTTGATTTTTGAAAAAAATAATTGATGAAAAATTAGGTAGAAGTTGAATCTGGAAAAATTGCACAAAAATTGGCCTTTTTGGTGCCACATGGCAGGCCACATAGGATAGTTCGGTCGAACTACCCTTAGTTTCAACATTTCAAAATTTTTATTTTTATTTTTATTTTTTATGGTGGCTTTTCAACTAAGGGATTTCGGCTGAATTGAGTTCGGTCGAACTCCTAGTGCCATTTTGGCGCCATGTGGTGTCACACAACTGAGGAGCAGTCCAACCAAACTCAGTTCAGTCGGACTAACCTCCACTGGCCCAAAGTGTGACATAGCTCCATGCTTTTGCAAATAGAGGTATCTTCACACATACATGCTTAAGTTGTTATAAGAAATCAAAGGATGGTTTAGATATTGGCTTTGGTTGAACTAGTCTTTGAGGAAATGGAGGTTTTGGATCCTTAGGCTCTTCATTTGGTAGGGTATGGCTAATATCAATCTAGTCTTCTTCCTCATGATAATTATGTTATAACTAGAGTAACAAGGGATGACACAATTTTGCCTATTCAAAGATGTTTATCACTTATACTAACTGCATAAATAAGGTATTGATTAAAATCCATAGAATATATTGGTTTTTGTGGTTGTTGTTGTGGCTTATTGTTGGGATTAGGTGCAAGCTGAGCAAGTAGTTGAGTAGATCTAGATGGAGTTGCATTTTTGGATGTAGGTGGCATAATGGTTGGTTGGCTAGAAGATTGGTTAGTTTGGAGGTAACCAGCTGACTAGTTAGGCCATTGATGTCCTTTCCATGGATGTGATTGTGGCCAATATGTTTGTTGTGGCTGCTTGTTCCCTGGGGGTGATTGCCACTGAGCTTGAGGACTAGGACAAGAGTTTAGTTGGTAATTCCATGGTTGAGTAAAATAATTGCCAAAAATTGTGGATATTGAGATTTCCATTGAGTATTAGGTGCATGAAAATATGGACCATTAAGAGATAAAGGGTCTGGTGGCATACCTTGTCTTGGAGCCCATGACCTCATTATTTCTAGATAGAAGTTCTAACCTTCATCATCTTCTAATGGATGAAATTATGGTTTATTAGATTTTCTTTCAGTTCTTGCCAGCTTCTTGCATCTGCAATCCTTCTTCTTCTGTCTACAACAAGGACACAATTCATCTAACATTGCCTCCACAACCTCAAGCTTCTATTTTTCCTAAAGAGTATCTATTTGTATAGCCATGTTGTTAATAATATCTTGTTGAAAATCCTTGAGAAAGTTGCTTAATTTTGTTCTTGATACTCTTGAGTTGGACTTGTTTGATGTATATTTGTATCCTCTCAGCCTCTTTAATGCAACTCTAGAATAATTTTGGTAGTTTCTGTATGTCATCCCAAGTTGCTTGAGTAGTATCTCCACCTCCGATGGGATCTAGAGAATCGATACATTCCTCATTGATTCCTCTTAGGCAGACTGGATTTTTTAAGAATCTGCACTTAACTAATTATGCTTTGACTTCTTCAAACTAAAGAGAAACCTTTCATCATAGTCCTCCAAAGATTCTCCATCCTTTTGTTTCATGCAAAATATATCACCCCCTTTCATATCACTTCCTCTACAATATTCCTTGTATTTTTTAGGGAATTTTTCTTTCATGGCGTCCCAATTAGCTATAGAATCTTCACCTAAGGACATGAACAAACAAAGAGTATAATCCTTCAAGGTGGAAGGAAATAGCTTGAGTTTGTGTGTATTTGTGGTATAATCATAACTTCTACATATGACATCAAATTCAAAAAGGAAGGTGTCTGGGTCTTCTATAAGAAGACCATAAAAATGGGGAAGAGTAGTAGGAGGAATATTCTTAAAATTAGCATTGGCTCTTTGTGCTAGGATAGGAAATTTAAAAGTCAAATTAGGAGGTGGGGGTGGATTGTTACCATCAGTGCCACCACCACCACCACCAAGGCCCACCATATTGCCTAGGTAAATGACAAGGGTAGAAAAAGGATTTTCTACAAAAGGTGGTTTTGATGGAGGAATGAGATTCTATAGGCTATTATTATATAGTGTAAAGTGAAAAATTGGATCCTAGTGACTCCCCACCTAGGAGAGAGAAAGAAAGACACTAGGATGATTTTCACTTGGGAGATACTTTACATTCAAAAGAGGGGAATGGATCTGCTAGATCCAAATCTAAGGGAAACAAGGATGTGAATTCTGAGTGGATTGCAAGCGGTTGAAGTGTGATTTATCCTCTTTTGTAAATGAGAAAGTTGACTTGTTGACTATGTGGAAAACAGAGAGGAAATGAGTGAAATGAGGAGCTACCAGTTTGGGATCGTGTTGTAACTTCAGATCTGAGCTAATTAGACTGATACAGATCTACCCTGCAAACTTGGAGAAAATCCATCAGGACCATGGTGGGAATGTACATGGTCCGCCAAAAAATATGTGAAACAAAAAGGGTTCTTTCATCTCTGCAAATGAAGCCCAAAACTGCAATTATAGATATGCACCTGCAACCTACATAGAAAAGAGATGGAAAATGGTTGTGGATAGGGGTTTGCCTCAGTCAAACCCCAGTTGAGGAATCAACCTTGAAAGAAAGTAATTGCAAATTCTTGAATGTAAAGAATGGAAATGTATACCTTGTAGATCTGTCAAATTGCTTTGCTTCTTGAATGTAATCATAAATATTGTATGAAATGGCATGTAGCATGATAAAAACCTAACACACACACATGCTTGCAAATGTGTTGTAATGTTGCTCGAATGGATGAATGAAGAAGACTTGAATGCTTGAATGCTTGATGATGACCTTGGAATCTTGTATCTTCTCCTTATGCTTCTTATCCCTTATCATCCGTCTATCCATTCATCATCCATCCATGAATGAGGGAATTTAATTCCTTTTTATACATGCCCCAAGAATTAATTTTCAACCACCGAAGGCCGACAAAGATGAATTGCAAACCTTGAAGACAAGTTATGCATAGGAGACCAGACAAACCTAACATAGGACCACCCTAAGGGTGGGGATAAGGGTGCCATGCCCTTGTCCTAGAGGGGAAAAGGGCGCTATGCCCCTGTCCTACCCTATTTTGGGGCCCATACAGGGTCTAGAGAAGACATAGGACATGGAGGAGGAAGAGTGAAGGGGTGAGAATGCAGAAATAGGTCTTGGTTACGAAAGGAAATGTCATTGCAAAGGTGAGGACCCAAATTATGGTTAAAATTATAGGGGTCATAATTTTATGACACTACATTTAGTCCCCATTTTAGCGGGAGTATGGATTGTGCCACTACTACCAGTAAAGTAGAAGAAAGAGAGAGGTGAAGATGAGAGACGTGGAGAAAAACCACAAGGAGTATAAGACATTACTAATATTGAGGATCAAACAACCCCCGATCTTAGAGTCTCAACTCATGCCAACATATGCAAGAGCATACAAAATAAAAAAGAACAAGACACAAAAAAAAAGACAAAGCACAAAAAAGAGACACAACAAGAACAAGACACAAGATGACAAATGAACTAGCTGAAGAGATCTCAAGCTCATATGTCTCAATAACTAATTAGGACACAAAGACCAATGTCATTGCATAAATACAAGCGGTCACATAAAAGAGAAAAGCTCACATAATCCATGAACTATCAATAGTAAAACTATGAGTTCATGAGAGGAAGAAGAAAGAGAACACAAATACACACTTTGGTGATCCACAAGAAGAAAAATGAAGAAGAAAGAAACCATGGATGTCTCGCCCCTAAAACTAGGTGATCCATGGAGAGAAGGACATGGAAAATATCGCCCCTAGAGCCTGTCTAGGTGAGCCATGTAAGGGAGAGAGTGAGAACACCATTAGTTCCACTCAACCTCATGCACGTGTGTGCAGGTGAGGTTTGAAGTGCCTCATAGGAGTCTATGCCTAAGTACACTACAACCTGTATTGAATGTATAGTACAAGTTTGTGTGATATCTCGCTCTTAGAGTCTATGCTTTGGTTATGAGAATAATCACCCCACATAAAAGAAAAGTGGCGGTACCTCACTCTAAGAGACCATGCTCTGGTTCCCAGAATGACCCACTGTACAAGAGAAAAGTGATGACATCTTTCTCTAAGTGGTATCTCTGGTTCCAAGAATGTCTCGCTGTACAAGAAAAGAAGAAGTGAAGACATCTCTCTCTAAGAGACCGTGCTCTGGTTCTGAGAATGACCCACTATACAAAAAGTGATGACATCTATCTCTAAGAGGCTTCCCTTTGGTTCCAATAATGTCCCACTATATAATGCATGAGAAAAGTATAGTACAAAGGAGTAGTGTGGGTGCCCGCACCCCCCCCCCCCCCCCTTAAGATGTCAACATAGGTTGATGTTGATATCTTAAGGAAAGAAGAACAAGGATACCTACCTTCATCACAAACAAGATATCCACTATGCAAATGATGTCATAAATCCAAGCAAGAGAGGGAATACTCTTCAAGCAAGGATAAGATAGTTGACAAGAGATATCTTGCTATAAGTGTAAAGTTGATCTTTGGAGGAGAAGAGATCTTTTTTTAAAAGACATCTACCCTCAAGAGGAGTTGTCTTAGACAAACATAACATCTTTTAGAACAAGAAAAGGAAAGAACAAGAATGTAAACCTTCCTCCTATTTCTAGGCGAAAGGGATTCTTGATGAGGGATGAATCGCTTTTAGCCCCTAGAGGGATGGGTGAATTTATCATAGATGTACATTACCAAGTCTAAAAGAGGTCGTAGTCAAGGAATAACACCTCTTATATAAGAGAGAATCCTTGAGTGAACAACAATAATTCCACACAAGGAATGACATCAAGTAATAGAAGTCACACCATCCACTTAATAGGGAAAAGTGGATCCCTAGAGAAAGAGAGAGAGAAGGATCATTGCCCCCCAATCTAAGAGACAATGAGAAGAGATTACACAATCTACTAGAGAGAGATTCAAACATAAGAAAATGTTCAATGAACTTACATGGACACATACAAGAAAAGACATTAGTAAATGTAAAATACATGTCTCAAGAAGTGGTAATCTTCGAAAGGAAGAGAGAAAAAGCATCATATATTCCCAAGGGGGATTAATCATAAAAGCATATCATTGTAAGAAATGATAATTATATGTGAAAAATGCATCCACTAAAGGAAATAATGACAAATGATAAAGAAAGAAAGGGAAAGGAGTGAAAATCCTTGCCCCCCAAGTGAGGAGAACAAAGAGAAACATTACACATTTTTTGATGGTGATTAGTTTCAAGTGATATGTCATCCTAGTGAAACAAATCCTTTCAAGAAAGGGATAAATACTCCTCAAGAGATTATTCCTTGCTAAGAGGCATATCACAATTGTGAATAATTGAAACCATAGAAGAGATAAGATTTACAAAAGAATAAAGGAAAGAGAAGAAGTGCAGTACTCATTAAAAGATGCCCCTCTCTAAGAGAAGAGGAAAACCAAAGAACAATTATATACTCACATGAGAATAACCCTATGCAAGAAAAGAGATCTAATAATGAATAATGCACAAAGATAGAGATGAATGTATAGAAAGAGGAAGAAAAATGGACTTCATGTTGCTGACCCAAAGTATATTAAAGTAAAACAATACCACCACTAATGATAAAGAGTGCTCATTAAATGGCCTAATTATGCCATAGGGTGAAGAGGAATATGAAGGGAAAAGAAGTTTTAAGGCACAATGTTTTTACCAAGAAATAAAACTAGATCTGTTGTGGGACAAATTTGTGCAAGATCATATTGTAGTTGAACAAATTTCTTAAATGCATAACATTTTCCAAGAGAATGTGAATACGAATCATGAAAAATGCAATATTCAATACCTTTCACTTGCTTAAGATTTTTGTTTTTATTTTGAGAAGGAAAGGAAATTTTCTTGTCATATTTCAATCTCCAATAGATTCTTGCATCTAATATGTCAGGATGGTAAATATCGTCTTGCCATGAAGGAGAGGGTTTGTTAGAAAAAGAAGTTTCATTATCCACAATTCTAATTTTGCCACTATCTATGCCACCTTGAATAGATTTTTGAAAATCGAGGCAATCATCAACATTATGGTCATGGGTTTGATGAAATGAACAAAAAGGATGCTTTGAAGAAGAAGCATTCTTGCGGGCTCTCTTGATTTGTTGTTTTTGAAGGCAATATTGAAAGTTTTAAAGCCTAAGGAATTCATCCATAGAAAAAGGGATAGCACTTCCTAGGCCTCTTGTATTAGTTTGTGTAGGAGGGTTTATAGGGACACGAATTCCATTCTCAAATTTCCCAATTCCTTGTCCTTTAAAACCTTGTTTTGTAATTATATGAAAGCCACGACTAAGTGCACTAACTAAAACCATTGCACATTTAATAACACAATAGAAGTCTAACATATGTTTTCCTAAGGGTAATCAATGAAGATTAATTCATAGATTATATTAACACCACAGTTAATCCATTTAATTAGATAAATTGAATACTTAAATTAAAACTACACATACATCTAAATTTCATAATAAAGAAATAAAAGTATTCCAATGTATCCAATTTCCATAAAACATTTAAACATAAGATCAAAGCAATAACATTCATTTCACTGACATAATATTTACAATATCCACAAATACATGGCTTCCAAAAATGCCACATATTATAAAGTTACAATATCAAGGTTACATAAAAGTCTAATACAATGACCACAAGGTCTCAACTGAACAATGATCTCGAAGAAGATCTGGTACATAAACCACGAACCAAGAAACACCAGCGAAGCCTTTCCTTGCCTGAGGATACAATCCAGAACATCCGATGGGAAGTGGCACTACCACTTGACCATGTGATCCCGAAATGGAACCACCCCACCATGCTAGGAGATAGTAGAAAACCCTCAAGAAAGAAAAGTAAGACAAGTACGAAAGGACTACAAGACTCTACAAACATCCATGTGACTCAACTCACAAAACACTAGTGACTCTAAGAATGAGAGTATCATCGCATAGCTTGATGGTTACCATGGTACAACCTTCATAGGTCCTGGCCCCCATCCTTGGGTTTCTCCTGGTAACCTCTCCCGAGCCTCTGGTTCCAACTAAGTCTCATGCGGACCCTACCAATCCTTTCGTGAAGACAAGGTGGTAAGTTTGCCATTCCAGACCTTATCGTAACATTATGAGCCCTGTACAAGCACTCACCTATGCACGAGGTACACTTATCTTAATTAATATTTATCTCACTCCCCCCCAATATATATTATTATGTTATCACTTTTTAACTAACTTTCGATGGGTTATCCTATCATCCACTTCAGGCACGACCCCCGCTCAAAAGCCACTCTCTCTCATAGGACACTAATAGGAAAGGTCTCTCTACGAGAACTCTATGGTGAAACAGACAACCATAAACAATCCTGACAAACACAGGTGAAGGATACACAAATACCAACCCAAGATTGACCATTTGGACAAAAACACACAATGGCTCATATCAAATAGGTTATACAACAACACCTGGTCTAGGAGAAATAATAACATAGGACACAATGACAATTCAACTAGAATACTAATGAAATTTAAGCTTGACTAAAAATATCATTTACACAAGATCCTAATACAAGCAATCTTTTCTTAAAACAACCAAAGCATAAATTAGTTGCAAATAAAGATTTTTCCAATAATAAGAAAGTACAACTATTTAATACAAAAACATCCATCTTGTCATTTGTCCAAAAAGATTTAAAATAAAAATAATTCTCCTAATGTATTTTCAACATATTTATAGAAATTATAAGCTCTATTTCTAAAACATTCCAAACTGTAATTAAATAATATTTAAAATAACATTTAAAATATTATAATAACTACCATAAGAAAAACATATCTAATATATAAATATATATATTAACACATATATGAATATACATATATCTATTTATATACATATATAATATAACACATAATAAATTTTATTTATCCAACCCCTGGGTAGGAAACCTGAAATAGTCATACCGCAGTACGCACAGGGGTTAGAAATTAATTTAAAAATTAAAAACACATTAAAAATTGTTTATAACCCTTGGTATGGTAGCCTAAGCTACCGCTGTTAGCTTGTACTACCGTCCGGTAGCACCGCTACCGTCGGTAGCTAGTACTACCATTCGGTAGAACTGCTACCGTCGGCAGTACTGTGTACTACCGCCGGTAGCGGATGTTGCCGTAGGTGGCATGCCCTACCTTTATATATATATATATATATATATATATATATATATATATTTAATATTTTTTTGAATATTAATTTCCAAATTCCTAAAAAAATCATTTTACATAATTCCCATAGAATTTTAAAATTTCATATAAATTGAAAACTCCTTCACATAATTTTATTTCAAACACAATTTTTTTTAAATTTAGATAATCAAATAAATTTAATTCACAATTAAATTTATTTCTAAGAAACCACAAGATTTATTTAAAGAACTATTAATACAAATTAAACCACAGAGAATAAATTAATTTTCTCAATGTTTTCAAAAATTCATCCTTCCCATAAACTAGAAAAACACACCAGGCATGGATTTTAAAACAAACTTGAATTCACTAGAAGAGGGTTTATATTCGACAATAATTTTATACACACACATCAAACAGAGAAAAATAGAAATATCTACTAAAACCCACAACTACGAATTCATCCAACTTGGTATAGCTTTCCTGGAAGAAATCTGTAGAAGCGCCCTAACTTTTTCAATAAGCTTCCAATAATTTCTTTCACCTAAATTCCAGACCTGTTCCTGTGTAACTAAAATAAAGACCTATTCCCCTATTTAAACTAAAATTCTAGGTTCAATAGCTTTTTCACAAAAAACCTAAATTTAGAATAATAGTAATTTTTATTTTATTTTCTAAATTTATCACAAAAGATAAACAAATATGCAATAATTAAAAATCATTATTCTTTCTTTTCTTTTCTCATGCACATTAATTAATTTTCTAAATAAAGAATTAAAACAATATTTTAATTCTTATTAATCCTTTTATTCATTTATTTAATTAAAATTTTAGGAAATAATAAAAACAATTAATCTAATTTATTTTTTCATTTAAATAAAAATATATTTCTAATATCATGCAGCTTGCAACTTAATTTAATAATTTCTTTTAATTAACTAAATTTATAATCTCAATGCATAAACAATACAACTATGAGATAATTCCATAAACTTAATTAATTAATTAATTTAATTCACTAAAACACTCAAATTAAATAAAACTCAAGCAAACACTCATAAAAAGATCAAACGACAAAATACGAAGGCTGAACAAACTAACAAGACGACCAACTGACGACACTCATACGAGTGTAACTCAATAAAATAGGGTCAACTACTATCTCCTCCACTTCCATCGGAAAATATAAGGCACGCTCAGACCTATGAAGCTAGGTGGAGATGATACCCCATACCTACCCAGTACTTGTACCTGCAATATCCTGCATCACCGAACCACACATGCATATATATACAATATAGAAAACACGGCATACACATTGATGAAGGAGAATCACGATGTTCCTTGTCTCACCGAAATGAGTGAAGGAAAATCATCCCCTTGCATCCAATACACTCGTAAACACACAACATATAATTAAACATTGATTAGATAAAGTAAAATGTCAGTACATAGCAATAATCCATAAAATGCCATAAATCACAAGTACTAAAATACTGCAAATAAATTATACATCTCATCTCCAGTTAAAGCATAATGCTATAAAAATCTGAATAATATATCATGGTAATGTATCCACTGAAAACAACCAATAATAAAATATGACTCTAATGAGTTCAAACTAGTAGGGGTACTACATTCTCCTCCCCAAAACTAGGCTTACTCCTAAAAGCCTAAAATAAATAAGAAGACAACTCTCTCATCTTTGTTGCATCCTCCCAAGTCACCAAGGTCTCATCATTTGGGTCCCATATGACCCTTAGCTAGTTGATGGTACAACCCCTGAGGATCAAATCCCAACGCTGAAGAATGCGCATGGGCTCCATGGAAAGTTGCCCGTCCTTGACCTACAAAGAGTTCAAATCAAGAACATGTTTCAAATCTGGATGATAAGGTCGAAGAACTGAAACATGAAAGACATCGTGGATATGGGATAGACTTGGTGGCAAGGCAAGACAGTAGGCAACAGGTCCTATCCTCTCAAGGATCTCAAAAGGTCCAACAAACCGAGGCGCCAACTTAGAACCCTTTCCATAACGGATCAGACTCTTCCACGGATGCACTCTCAAGAACAAAAGATCGCCAATAGAAAACTAATGATCTACCCTATGAGCATCTGCATACTTCTTCTATCTATCCTGTGTTGCTACTAAATGCTCACAAATCCTATCTACCTACTGCTCCATCTCCCAAAGAATATCCGGTCCTATAAGCACCCTATCCTCTAACCGATCCCAACTCAAAGGAGTGCGGCAAGGACGACCATATAATGCCTGAAAGGGGGACATACCTATGGAGCAATGATATCCATTGTTATAAGCAAACTCCACTAGATATATATAGTCCTCCCAACATGACTATTGGTCCATAACATACATGAGAGGCATGTCCTCCAAAACCTGATTCACTCTCTGTGTCTGATCATCTGTCTCTAGATGATAAGCTAAACTAAAATTCAACTGAGTCCCCAAAGCATGTTGAAGTGAGGTCCACAATGCTGAGGTAAAGACATGATCTCTATCAGATATGATCTGCCTTAGAATCCCATGCAATCTCACTACTTCTTCTAAGAGGACTCGTGCCACCACTGCTGCTGTGTAGGAAGCTTGAATAGGAACAAAATGAGCAAACTTAGTCAATCTATCAACTATGACCATGATGGCATCATGATGATGTGAAGAGACAGGCAAACCAACAATGAAATCCATGGAAATGATATCCCATTTCCAATCCGGTACTAGATTAGGATGCAAAATCCCTGCTAGGTGCTGATGCTTTGCCTTCACTCATTGACACTCTAAACACTTCGACACAAAATCAGCAATGTCACGTTTCATACTTGCCCAATGATAAATTTGTCTAAGATCTACATGCATCTTCTTGACACCTGGATGTACCGAATAAGGTGCATGATGGGCCGCGGTCATGATCAAAACACAAAGACCCTCCAAAGGAGGTACATAGATCTGTCCATGGTGACGAAGAAGTCCATCTGCCTCAAGGTTATACCCAGAAAATCTACCCTCTAAAGGCCTTCCGGACTCTATCACAGCTCTAACATCCTGATACCAAGTATCCTGAGGAAGAACTCCAAGAATTCTTTCTCTCAAGTCTACTCGAAGGGATAATGCTGAAACTTCATGCCACCTACAACTCAAAGCATCTGCCACTACGTTCTCTTTCCCCTGAATATAATGAACCTCAAAATCATATTCGCAGAAGAATTCCATCCATCTTCCCTGTTGAGTATTCAAGTTTGGCTATGTGAATATATACTACAAACTGCGGTGGTCACTATGCAGCTCAAATCGATGCCCTAACAGGAAATGCCACCATCTAACCAAAGCATGAACTACAGCTGCCAACTCTAAATCATGAACTAGATAGTTCGACTCGTGGTTCTTGAGTTTACAAGATTCATAAGCAACCACACATCCATCTTGCATAAGTACTGCACCTATACCTTCCAAAGAGGCATCTATGCATACTATAAAATCTCTAGATGGATCAGGAACTGCCAAAATCGGAGCACTGACAAGGAGTTCCTTCAAGGTCTTAAAAGCTGCTTCACACTATTCTGACTAAACAAACTTCTTCCCTTTTCTCTGAAGAGAAGTAATCAGGTGTCCTATCCGAGAAAAGCCTTTAACAAAGCGATGGTAATATCCGGCCAAACCCATAAAACTCCTAACCTCTGAAATGTTGGTCGGCACTGGCCAATCAATAATGGCTTGGATCTTTGAAGGATCCATAGATATACCTTCTCCTAAAACCACATGACCAAGATAGTTCACCTCAGTTTGGAAGAAGTCACACTTTGCTAAATTGGCATAGAGTTGATTTTCCCTTAAGCACTGCAGTACCTGATGTAAGTGACCCTCATGCTCCTCCATAGATCTAGAATAAATCAGAATGTCATCCAAGAATACAATGATGAAACGATCAAGGTAGGTGCGAAAAACCCCATTCATTAAGCTCATGAAAATTGAAGGCGCGTTTGTCAACCCGAATGGCACCACTATGAACTCATAGTGACCATAACGAGTATGAGACACTGTCTTATGAATGTCTGCATCCTGAATGTGTAACTGATGGTATGCAAACTTCAAATCAATCTTAGAGAATAGCTTGGCTCCCTTAACTTGATAAAAAAGGTCATCTATACGAGGCAATGGATATCTATTCCGAATGGTTACCTTATTCAGCTGTTGATAATCAATGCATAACTGAAGAGAACCATCTTTCTTCTTAATGAAGATAACAGGCGCACCCCAAGGGGAAACACTAGGATGAATGAATCCCTTGGCCAATAGTTCTTCTATCTACAATTTCAACTCACTTAACTCCTGAGTAGTCATCTGATATGGAGCTCTTGAAATAGGTTCTGCACTAGGAACCAAATCAACACGAAAGTCTATATCTCGCTTCGGAGGCATACCAGGAATATCCAACGGAAACACATCCGCATACTCTTTAAGAATAGGATGACTATCAAGAGTGATTTCTCGACTCTCTGACTCATCCAATTCTCCAAGAGAAATTGCAAAAAGCTGAAATCCTCTACGCATACACCGCTTAAGTTGCATAGCGGAGATCATACGTAGGGATATCGACCTCTGTACTCCAACAATCTCCGCTTCTTTTCCTAGGTCATCTAAACACTCCACTGTCTTCTTGTGACAATCTACACAAGCACTGTGAGATGATAGCCAATCCATCCCCAATACAACTCCATAAGATCCCAAAGGAATAACTCGAAGGTCAGCTGAAGTAACTATGGTTCCTAGTTTCAACTCACAATTGGGAATAAAGGCATCTACAGAAACACGGACACTTGTAGCCAGCTCTACTTGCCACCTATCCTCCTACTTAGCAGACGTAAGTCTGCACCACTCCATAATGGATGAAGAAATAAAAGAATCAGAAGCTCTAGAATGAAAAAGTACAAAGATAGGGGTTCCATACAACATACCTGCTGCCTCAATGACTGTACCCTAATAATCAGCTTGGCGGTCATCTACCATTGCAAATACTCTATGGGATCTCCCTGCATCTCCTACTGTAGGTTCAGATGCTGCTGGCCTCTGACTACCTATGTTGTGGACATTTTGAGGGCACTACGTAGCTCTGTGACCAAATTGCTCACATGAGAAGCAAGCTCCTCTATTACTTGTTGGTCCACTAGATTGCTGGAAACTTCCTTGGCTAGGGACGTGAGATGCACTCTACGAGGCCTACCCTATAGGGCCTTGTTTTCCCCTCTACCAGTTCCTTCCCTTCTTATACTGAGAATTGCCACCTTGTTGGCCCTAGAACTATTTTGGTTTTGACTGTTGCTGCTATTGTTGATCGCTCTTAGCGGGTGCTTGAGGAGTTCTAAATGGTGCAGCTGACTGGGACTGATTTCCCTGAGCTGTATTTCCAATGGTAGGTGCACTTCCTATCTACACACCTGTCTGACCACCAAGTGCATGACTAAGGTTCAGCTCAACTAATCTGGCTTTTGCCATGGCTATCTCCATTGAAGCTGGCTCGAATACCCTCACACCTCCACTGATATGGTCATTCAAACCTCTTAGGAAATGTTGGACAAGCATAGCCTCATCATTACCAATTCTGACATATTGTTTGAGCTCATAGAACCTATGCTCATACTGGTCTACTATCATCCCATACTAACACAAGGCATAAAACTCATCTACTTGAGTCTGCCTCCACTGGGGTGAGAGGAATTGTACCCTGAATCTCTCCAGAAATAGTTCCCATGTGATGGTGTTAATGCATACACCAATCTTCTCCTCCTCTAATCTCCACTAGATTGAAGCAAATTTATTGAGACGCATAATAGCACATCTTGCCTTGGTGTTGCTTCTATATGGAAACATAGCGAAACACCAATCCAAACAGATGAGCCAAGTCTCTGCCTCAAGACAAGTACCCATTCCATCAAAGTAAGGAGGATTGGACCTCATCAAGTCCTTTATGTGACCCAAGGAAGGTGGATCTCGGACAACTAGAATCTCCCCTCTCCTTGGTGATCTCTCTCTCTCTCTCTCTCTCTCTCTCTCTCTCTCTCTCTCTCTCTCTCTCTCTCTACTCTGGAACCCATTGAAGCAGCTCCTCAACCGAAGCATCTATCCTGAAACATCTATCTCAGCTCTTCCCTTTCAGGAACATGTTCTCCTGCATGCTGAGAGTTTTAACGAACAGATTGTTCCTACTCTTGATGAACTGACGGTTTTGGCTCAACACTCACATGAGTGGGTGGTGGTGAAGGATTGTCATGGTTAGAACCACAACCGCATCCTCCACCTCTGCCTCCTTTGCGACCACTCATACGACCACCTCCTCTAGCTTTCCTTGCCATGACTTGGCACCATAAAAGAGAAAATGGTTCAGATCCATAGCAAGGATAAGACAAGAGAGATAGAAACATTATGACCTAAGCAAGATGGTCAACTAAAAGGCACACTACAAACCCAGAGTACCCAGTGTTGAAAGTTGGGCTCTGATACCAAATGTAATGCCCCACTAGGAACCCTAAAGGAAAACAACACAACTAGGCAACTAAGGGGTGAAATAATTTTTTTTTTGTTAAAGACTAAGTGCACTAACTAAAACCATTGCACATTTAATAACACATCGAAAGTCTAACATATGTTTTCCTAAGGGTAACCAACGAAGATTAATTTGTAGATTATATTAACACCACAGTTAATCCATTTAATTAGATAAATTGAATACTTAAATTTAAAACTACACAAACATCCAAATTTCATAATAAAGAAATAAAAGTATTCCAATGGATCCAATTTCCATAAACCATTTAAACATAAGATCAAAGCAATAACATTCCTTTCACTAACATAATATTTACAATATCCACAAATACATGGCTTCCAAAAATGCCATAGATTATAAAGTTACAATATCAAGGTTACATAAAAGTCTAATACAATGACCACAAGGTCTCAACTGAACAATGATCTCGAACAAGAGCTTGTACATAAACCACGAACCAAGAAACACCAGCGAAGCCTTTCCTCGCCTGAAGATACAATCCGAAACATCCGATGGGAAGTGGCACTGCCATCCGACTATGTGATCCCAAAATGGAACCACCCCACTGTGCTAGGAGATAGTAGAAAACCCTCAAGCAAGCAAAGTAAGACAAGTACGAAAAGACTACAAGACTCTGCAAACATCCATGTGACTCAACTCACAAAACACTATTGACTCTAAGAATGAGAGTGTCATCACATAGCTTGATGGTTACCATGGTACAGCCTCCATAGGTCCCGATCCCCATCCTTGGGTTTCTCCTGGTAACCTCTCCCGAGCCTCCGATTCCAACTAGGTCTCATGTGGACGCTACCAATCCTTTCGTGAAGACAAGGTGGTAAGTTTGTCATTCTAGACCTTATCGTAACAATATGAGCCCTGTACAAGCATTCACCTATGCACGAGGTACACTTATCTTAATTAATATTTATCTCACTCCCCCCCAATATATATTATTATGTTATCACTTTTTAACTAACTTTCGACGGGTTATCCTATCATCCACTTCGGGCACGACCCCCACTCAAAAGACACTCTCTCTCATAGGACACTAATAGGAAAGGTCTCTCTACGAGAACTCTATGGTGAAACAGACAACCATAAACAATCCTGACAAACACAGGTGAAGGATACACAAATACCAACCCAAGATTGACCATTTGGACAAAAACACACAATGGCTCATATCAAATAGGTTATACAACAACACCTGGTCTAGGAGAAATAATAACATAGGACACAATGACAATTCAACTAGAATACCAATGAAATTTAAGCTTGACTGAAAATATCATTCACACAAGATCCTAATACAAGCAATCTTTTCTTAAAACAACCAAAACATAAATTAGTTGCAAATAAAGATTTTTCCAATAATAAGAAAGTACAACTATTTAATACAAAAACATCCATCTTGTCATTTGTCCAAAAAGATTTAAAATAAAAATAATTCTCCTAATGTATTTTCAACATATTTATAGAAGTTTTAAGCTCTATTTCTGAAACATTCCAAACTGTAATTAAATAATATTTAAAATAACATTTAAAATATTATAATAACTACCATAAGAAAAACATATCTAATATATAAATATATATATATAAACACATATATGAATATACATATATCTATTTATATACATATATAATATAACACATAATAAATTTTATTTATCCATCCCCTGGGTACGAAACCCGAAACAGTCATACCGCATTGCGCACAGGGGTTAGAAATTAATTTAAAAATTAAAAACATGTTAAAAGTTGTTTATAACCCTTGGCACAGTAGCCTAAGCTACCACCGGTAGCTAGTACTACCGTCTGGTAGCACTGCTACTGTAGGTAGCAGCTACCGCCGGTAGCGGATGTCACCATAGGTAGCATGCCCTACCTTTATATATATATATATATATATATATATATATATATATATTTATATATATATTTTAATATTAATTTCCAAATTCCTAAAAAAATCATTTTACATAATTGCCATAGAATTTTAAAATTTCATATAAATTGAAAACTCCTTCACATAATTTTATTTCAAACACAATTTTTAAAAAATTTAAATAATCAAATAAATTTAATTCACAATTAAATTTATTTCTAAGAAACCACAAGATTTATTTAAAGAACTATTAATACAAATCAAACTAGAGAGAATAAATCAATTTTCTCAATGTTTTCAAAAATTCATCCTTCCCATAAACTAGAAAAACACATCAGGCATGAATTTTAAAACAAACTTGAATTCACCAGAAGAGGGTTTATATTCGACAATAATTTTATACACACACATCAAACAAAGAAAAATAGAAATATCTACTAAAACCCACAACTAAGAATTCATCCAACCCAGTATAGCTTTCCTGGAAGAAATTTGTAGAAGCACCCTAACTTTTTCAATAAACTTCCAATAAATTCCTTCACCTAAATTCCAGACCTGTTCCTTTGTAACCAAAATAAAGACCTATTCCCCTATTTAAACTAAAATTCTAGGTTCAATAGCTTTTTGACAAAAAACCTAAATTTAGAATAATAGTAATTTTTATTTTATTTTCTAAATTTATCAAAAAAGATAAACTAACATGCAATAATTAAAAATCATTATTCTTTCTTTTCTTTTCTCATGCACATTAATTAATTTTCTAAATAAAGAATCAAAACAATATTTTAATTCTTATTAATCCTTTTATTCATTTATTTAAATAAAATTTTAGGAAATAATAAAAAAAATTAATCTAATTTATTTTTTCATTTAAATAAAAATATATTTCTAATATCATGCAACTTGCAACTTAATTTAATAATTTCTTTTAATTAACTAAATTTATAATCTCAATGCATAAACAATACAACTATGAGATAATTCCATAAACTTAATTAATTAATTAATTTAATCCGTTAAAACACTCAAATTAAACAAAACTCAAGCAAATACTCATAAAAAGATCAAACAACAAAATACGAAGGCTGAACAAACTAACAAGACGACCAACTGACGACACTCATACGAGCATAACTCAGTAAAATAGGGTCAACTACTATCTCCTCCACTTCCATTAGAAATATAAGGCACACTCAGACCTGTGAAGCTAGGTGGAGATGATACCCCATACCTATCTGGTACTTGTACCTACAATATCCTGCATCACCGAACCACACATGCATATATATACAATATAGAAAACATGGCATACACACCGATGAAGGAGAATTGCGATGTTCCATGTCTCACCAAAATGAGTGAAGGAAAATCGTCCCCTTGCATCCAATACACTCGTAAACACACAACATATAATTACACATTGCATAGATAAAGTAAAATGTCAGTACATAGCAATAATCCATAAAATGCCATAAATCACAAGTACTAAAATACTGCAAATAAATTATACATCTCATCTCCAGTTAAAGCATAATGTTATAAAAATCTGAATAATATATCATGGTAATGTATCCACTGAAAACAACCAATAATAAAATATGACTCTAATGAGTTCAAACTAGTAGGGGTACTACAATGTTGATGTTGTCATATATCCCCCCTTGCTCAAGGGTATGTGTAGAAGAAGAAGATGGATCCATATTACTTTTCAATGCTTTCTCTCTTGTAGAAAGATTATTGGGTAAAGCTTTAGATCTCATTTATTTCACACTAGATACCCTAGGAGAGGTACAAGGGTTAGGATCTACAAAAGCTTTAAGGTGATTAACATAGGAAATGCTTTTTGTTAACAACATCACCATAATGCAACATAAATGATACATGAAATCTTTGAGATCAAATTGAAAAGAAAATAATTTGGAAACCCTAACAACACAATATGACCAAGTGTTATGAAGAAAAAGAAGCAATAGGAAATGGAAGAAACTCTTATCCGACACATGATAAATATATGTAAAAATTAATGTAATCACATGTGAAAGAGCAAGTAAATCCAATTTATTAATTGCAATTTAAAAGTCTCTTAAGTGAAATTTGAATTTGCTGAAAAAGTAGATCTAAAATTAGGACCTTTTTATGAAAATTAAATTTATAATGTGAAGTTGATGAATTCTAAATTTGTGTTTGACCTTAGAGAGTGTCAAAATTGATAAAGTACGCTAATTTTGTGGATTTGAGCAGAAAAACATAGTCGATTTCGTCTCTCAAAATTTCAGGAAAAAAGTCGAGGACCATGGCGGGAATGCACACGGTCCAACCAACTTTTTTTGAAATTTTCAGGAATGATAGAGATTATGATTTTAATGCGGAACCCAAAAAATAGCTGATTTGGAGATGTCTAGATCGGTCAGTAAAAGGTAAAAAATAGAAGAATCATAAAAATTAGGGTTTTATGATTTAACCACTGAATTTTCAGAATAAAGAAACAAATTTCAATTTCAATTTTGAAATAGAAATTAGATCTGTAACAAGCAATTAAAATTTTACACCTCACAAGCTTAATTTTCTCAAAATGAAAAATTAGGGTTTTATGCAATTAACCTCAAAAATTTGCAAATAAATCAAACATGAAAATGAAAATTTAAAATTCAAATTGCAATTAATCAGATCTAATAATGAGAAATAAGAATTAATGTGTAAGACGTCGGGTTCACCAAAATGTAAAGTAGAAAATTGGATCCTAGTGACTCCCCACCTAGGAGAGAGAAAGGAAGCCACTAGGATGATTTTCACTTGGGAGATACTTTACATTCAAAAGAGGGGCTTGAATCCGCTAGATCCAAATCTAAGGGAAACAAGGATGTGAATTCTAAGTGGATTGCAAGCGGTTGAAGTGTGATTTACTCTCTTTTGTAAATGAGAAAGTTGACTTGTTGACTATGTGGAAAAGAGAGGAAATGAGTGAAATGAAGAGCTACCAGTTTGGGCTCGCGTTGTAACTTCAGATCTGAGCTAATTAGAATCATATGGATCTGCCCTGCAAATTTGGAGAAAATTTGTCGAGACCGTGGCGGGAATGTACATGGTCCACCACAAAATCCATAAAATGAAAAGGGTTCTTTCATCTCTACAAACAAAGCCCAAACCTGCAATTATAGATGTGCACCTGCAACCTACACACAGAAAAGAGAGGGAGAATGGTTGTGGATAGGGGTTTGCCTCAGTCAAAAATGGATTGAGGAATCAACCTTGAAAGAAATTAATTGCAAATGCTTGAATGTAAAGAATGGAAATTTATACATTGTAGATCTGCAACTTGTTGATAATGATTGCTTTGCTTCTTGAATGTAATCACAAATATTGTATGAAATGGAATGTAACATGACAAAACCTTCACACACACACACATGCTTGCAAATTAATGTTGTAATGTTTCTCCATTGGATGAATGGAGAAGACTTGAATTCTTGAATGCGTGATCATGACCTTGAAATATTGTATCTTCTCCTTATACTTCTTATCCCTTATCATCTATCTATCTATTCATTATCCATCCAAGAGTGAGGGAATTGAATTCCTTTTTATACATGCCTCAAGGATTAATTTTCAACTACCGAAGGCTGATAAAGAGGAATTGCAAACCCCGAAGACAAATTGTGCATAGGAGACTAGGAAGACTTGACATAGGGCCACCCTAAGGGGTGGGGACAAGGGCACCACGCCCCTGTCCTAGGGGAGACAAGGGCTCCATGCCCCTATCCTAGGGGGGACATGGGCGCTACGCCTTTGTGTTGCCCTATTTTTTTGCCCAGACAAGGTCTACAGAAGACATAGGACATGAAAGAGGAAGGGTGAAGGGGTGAGAATGCAGAAATACATCTCGGTTAGGGAAGGAGATGTCGTCGCCAATGTGAGGACCCAAAATGTGGTTAAAATTGCAATGGTTGCAATTTTATGATACTACATTTAGGTCTGCAAAGAGTTACATGCAAATGGGTTAATTTCTTGCTCAATGTCTTGGTTCACAATGAGATGTTCCTCAGGCTGGTCTTGATTAGGAAGGAATCTCCCAAGGGGATCTCTTCTTCTATGCATGCAAGTATATTTTGGTCATCATTAGGCTTGCCTAAGTAACAATGGTATGAAATTACTTAATCTACTTATAAAGGAAAATACTACTATAATAATGATTGATAGATAAAACCCTATACTCCCATAAACCCTTAGTTTGACACCATCCTTCGCAATGACGCCAAAAATGTTTTTCTAAAAGAATAGGTGTTTAATTTGGCACTACACTAAAGTTTTGAGATAATAATTTATAATTGAGCAACTATCAAACACCATCATCTTGGTTCATTTATCTTATCAACCCGAGGATGCACAACTTGAAATGGGACAACACAATATATGAACTAAAAGTTTTAAGGTATAACCTTATCCTAAACTTAAACAAGTGAAATGGTAAATAAAATTGCATAAAGAAATAACTGTATATTTTATTATAGGAAAATTTTACCAACTTTTACTACCAAAATTGAAACTTCTAACTACACAAAAACAACAACTTTGTTCTATCATGGGTGTGGGAGCAGTCACAAAATTTCAATCTAGTGGCTATAGGAACAAACAGTGAGAAGTTTACCTGAGAAGAGTTAGAATAAATTCAAGAAGTAAAGTTCATAAAACATATACACATAATCCTCACCAAGTGGACCCCCTTAAGTGAGTCCTGGAACTACAAGCTACAACAAAGATTAACTACAAAGCTCTCATAATCATAACAACACCACCAATTGCTCAAAATAGAAAGGTTGTTATTTTTATTCCAAATTAACTAAACAGTACAACATAAATTGATATCATAATAATACCTATCTTTATTAGGAAACTTGAGGAGGATTATATAACAATTATCCTCATAATAATTTTCCAAAACAACCACTCCATTCCTAGTATATAGTAGGAGGATTTTATTTAAAACATAAAGTCTAAGAAAGCTGAAAAGAATAGAACATTGTTCTGACCTTGAAAACTTTACATATTTTCCTAGATTTTATTTAACATCAAACATTATTATTAATGAGTAATAACCTCATGAGTAATCTTGAAGGTCCTTTAATATCTCAATTAGCTGGTGCTCAAGTTGTAACAATTTTGACCTTTTCCTGCCTCGTTGTCCACAACCTCATGTATGCATGTATGCATGTATGTATGCATGTATATACACACACATTGCATTCAAGAGACTTACTATATAAAAACAACAATGGTCTTGGAATAAGGACAACATATGGGCTTAAAAAGGACATTAAAGCATGGCATATGGTCCTAGGAGTAGTATATGAAAGTCTTAAATATATTAAAATGTCTTCAATAAAAGGTATAAACTAAGACTCATTAGGAAGTATGTATTGATGTAGTTTTCATTGATGTCAAACTTGTTGTTTCAGATTGGTCTAGGATGTTTATGGTGTAGAGTTATCTTGTTGTGTTGATGTTATAGTTATTATATTTGTTGTTCTAGAAGTGTTTAGGTTGGGAAAGTGCTATTGATCTTGAGCATTATTGTTATCTTTATTGGATAGGGATTTGGTATCATCAATATGCTACCTTTGTGGTCTAGAAACATCTTTGTGTTCTCCGGGTGTTTTGGCATTGTTATTTGTTGGTGGTGGTATTCTATGTTAGACCTATCCTTAGGTCCAACATGATTTGTGGGAGCTTGTTTGATATGTTATGGGTCTCATTGTAGTGTGTGGAGATCCAAATTTGAGTTATTTGCATTGGAGAGCATATTTTGATCATTAATTGCTTATATGGATACATAGTGTGTGGATATGCTGTTGGTTGTGTTCTGATGATTGTAGATCAATGAATTAATCTTTGGAAGATGTGTTTTGGTCCCCTCTTTCTCTTGGAGTGGATCAACATGTGTGTATTTTTTTCTTCTGAAAAGTATGTTTTGGTTTAGGCTGACTTGGTTCAAGCTTTGATGATCTATCTTATATATAAGGAATTTGTGTGTTAACGTTTGAGTTAGATGTAGAAAGATGTGGATGATGTAGTGAAATGCGGTGATGTGGAGAGAAGATTAGGGGAATTGTGAGTGTAGACATCTAAAACTGGTCAACGCTTGCGGAGTCGTATTTTAACATTGGCGCATTGCCTTATTTTAGGTTTTTGCGTTGCATTAACATTTCTTCTATGTTGCATACTTGGTCTTTATCATTTGCGAGCATCGAGTCCTTCTTCTGCATTCTTCATTTGTCTCACTTTCGAATTTGGTCTTGTCGATAACAATCTTCAGTCATGACCTTGATTGATCTTATCCTGTCGCATCAATGTGCGTGTTAATTTGTCATCATTTTGGACATCGTCAATCCTAATTAGGGTTTTGTCCTCTTTTCAATTTTTTCATCTTGCGATCGATTCATCATCGATCCTTGTCCTTTGATCAAATTGTCATCAATCTTGTCATCTTGCGATCGATTTGTCATCGATCATTGTCATTTTCAATCTTGTCATCTTGCGATCGATTTGTTGTTGATCGTTGTCATTTTCAATCTTCTCGTTTTGCAATTAATTTGTCATCGATCGTTGTTATTTTCAATCTTGTCATTTTGCGATTGATTTGACATTGATTGTCGTCCTTCTCAATCATGTCAATTTGGATCAATTAGTCATTGTTCCTTATCAATTGGCACATTTATCAATCAAATCACTTATTAGTATTGGTCCTTTGTTAATCAGAATCATGATCGAATCGACATCAATTATCTTTTGTCAAGACCTAATTGTCATCCTTGCATTTCTAATTTATCTTCTAGGGTTTCATGATTTAGTCATTTAACCTTGTTTGTCATTTCCCCCTCTAGGTTAAATAGTTCCTAAGTCTTCTTGTCACAATTAAATGTTTATTTAATTGGCTAACTAATTCCTCCCTCTTTGTGAATTAATTAATAAAGGAAAAATTGTTAATTAATTCACTTAATTCCTAATTTCCTCATTTTCTAATTTTCCTAATTCCTAATTTCCTCATTTCTAATTTCCTAATTTCTAATTCATCTAATTTCAATTTTCTCCTATATTTCTCCTAATTTCATGGGAATGACATAACAAATTTGTCATAATTGACAATCAATCAATTTTGACATAGCAATTTGTCATAATTATCAATCAATCAATCTTGCATAGAAAGTGTCAATTTGTCATAATTTTCATTCTTGATTTGAAATTTCCTTTCAAATCTCTTCATGCTAATCTTGTCTTTTCTCCAATTTGTCTATAAATTGGATGAATTTCTTCAATCAAAGTCGTTGGTTGAATCAATCATGCTTCTAGTACCCTTATGTTGTCATGCTATCTTGTCAATCTTGCTTTCATCTCATGCGTATCCACTTGTAGGTGAAATCCACAAACAAAAACAATTTGAAGGAGAAAGAAGGACAATGGAGCCACATGAAGGAGACATATGCATTTGGTTTGCTTAGATTTCATATTGAATGTATTATTTTCATGTTTTCATTGAATGTTTTTAGGATTGTTATCACTGCATTTTAGTTTTCGTGATTGAGCTAAGATAGTGTTTACACTAATTTGATGATTTTCTAGATTCCTATCTACATTAATTGGTGAACCCAACGTGAACTAACCCCCTAACCAGGATTTTGAGTGCTTTTGAGTTGATTTGTAGGTGAAAAACCCAAGAAACAGGGCAATTCAGGGCTTTCTGGGCACTTCTGCGCCTGTGTAGGAGCAATCTACGCCTGTGTCAAGTGATCTACGCCTATGTCAAGGAATTTTGCGCCTATGTCAAAGTTATCTGTGCCTATGTCAGTGCATTTTGTGCCTGTGTTACTGCATTCTGCACCTGTGTAAGGCCAGAAACAGAGGTAAAAAGTAGTGTTTTTACTTGCAAATTACTTTGTTTTGCATTCTGTTTCTGCATTTTGGTTTTTCTTTGGTACTGATTCTTTATGCAGCACCTTGGCATTACACATGGCAAAGGCAAAAATAAAACTACTAACAAAGTTTATGCAGGTTCGCTAGTCAAAGACCAAACAAATCAAACTTTTAACTTGATGATTTTGCAGGTTGCCTTGTATTTCAACTGAATTTTTGTGTTTGTGGTTCATAATTAGGCACCTAGTGTGATTGCTAAGTAGGATGGAATGAACGTGTGTTTACTTTGATTGTTGAGTTTGACATTGGAGTAGGAGAGTGTGCTCTCATCCTTCTTAGGGTGATCAGAAATCCAGATCTTAGATACCATTCTCATGGCTCAGATTGTTTGTTACCTTTAGAGGGCCTGCCTTCTTGACCATTTGCTTTCTTTTGCAAGCAAGTGACAATCGTGAGAAGGGAATGACCCAAAGTGAGCACAGCCAAAGTACCTTGGCATTCTAACTGACTATAAATAAATACCTGATGGGCGAAAGCTTTGAAGGAAGGGTTACGTGGGAACTGTAGTTACTTGGGAAGCGATGACCCTTGAACTCTTTCTCATATCAACATCTAAGTAGGCCTCACGGTCTAAATCATGCTTGCGCGACTACATTTGTTTGGTATCTTGGTGGGCTTAATGTCTCAATCACGCTTGCGTGACACCAAGGAGTAACGCTTAACAGAAATCCTTACTAAACACCTTGTATTTAGAGGCCAAAAATCCTTCTAGTTGCTTGAGAAGGACAAGTTCAGATACTTGGAAGAGATACTAAGTTCGCCATGGGGAGATTTCCATGGGGACTGATGCTTGGCTGCCCTGAGAAGTGAGTGCCGTGGAGGGGAGCCCATGGGGTCAAGCATCTATGTATTCTCCTTGAATCTCATAACAAGTCTACCTCTCAAGTACCTACTGCCCTTGCCATCCATAAGAAATGTGTGAATGAGCATGATTGTCTTGAGTCTAAGTTAAAATATCTTGTCTTCTTTGCTTGTCAAAATTTGAGTTGTGTCTCATTTCAAAAACAAGACAAATTGATTCAAAACAAGGTTAAACACAAGAGTATTTCATTCAACAAACTTCAAAACACCTTCAAACATGGTTGTCAAACATTTTTCAAAATCTTGTCTCCACATTCATGTCACTTAGATTTAGGTTCATCCTAGGTTTGCATTTTACAAAGTCATTGTCAAGTACCAAGGTTAGGTTTTTCACCTAAGTCATACTCCTTTCACATATCAATAAGGGTCATCCATTTGCATGTGTCCTCTTGCATTAGAGTAATACCATTTCATAATTCAACCTTAGGTTTTGCCTTAGGTTGACATTGTCATACATTTGCATGTGCATACCCTAGGTCCCTTCATTAAGCTTAAGTCATTATCATATCATATTGGAGTCACTTGCATAGCAATTGTCCCTTTGCATATAGTGTCAAAACTAGGTTTTGTCATACTTGAGTAATCCAAATCTTTGAATAAACCCTCAGTCATTGTTAGGAAGTCTAGACCTTATCAAACTTTTGTCTTTTGTCATCAATGTCATTTCGTCAAACCTAGCTTAGTATCCAAGCATATAGGGGAGACATTGTCATTTTGTCCTTTTGTCACGTGGTCCTTTTGTCCTTTGAGGTCTAGACATCATTTCAATTTCCTAAGGGTCTCTTTTAGATTTGCATTCCAAAAAGTTTGTCAAAATCTTGAAAAACAAACATAAACATAGGTTGCACTCTTGCCATAGATTGCATTTTCATCTATTTAGTTTGCATTTAGTTGCATATCATATATCATTTTTGAAAAATTCAAAGAATATTGCATTTGCATAGTGACATACCTATTGAGACAAGGTCAAAATCTAAGAAGATGGGCGAACCAACGTATCAACCCATTGACAACATATCAAATTCACAATTTCAAACTAGTCAAACAGTACAAATTGAAGGTTCATCAAGCACATCATTACCACCATATGGAATGGTTCAACTTGGACCACCTCCATTATATGAACCAGTGTTTGTACCCATGAAGCCAGGACATGGGAGTGTTCCACCAACACCAAGGGGAAATGCACCTTTTGATTGGAATCAACTGAACCTGCAACATGATATTCAAACTCAAACATTATATGAGGAACAAACTCTTTCACAAGGATTTGATTCAGATCAAGGCATTCAACAAGAAACAAATCCAAATATTTTACTAGATTCTTCATCAGATTTCGATGCCTCTAATGATTTTGATATGTTCCTTCAAGATCCAAAATTGACGAAAAAGATGGGTAAATTCTTGAACAAGGTCTTTAAGACGTTCCCACAAAAATATCTTGACATGATGAGTAATGTGACCTCCTCAAGTGAGCAAATCAATGTGCAAAAACAACAAGGCGATGAGCTGTTAAGTTTCTCTCCGCATCCAAATGAATAACATGTGCAACAAGAAACTCAACCTACCTTGATGAGTAAACGTGCTTCAAAGGCATTGACAGTGACTATTCCTCAAAAGTCACCATTTGAGACAATAAATAATCCATTATTTAACACAACACCTGTAACACAAGATCAAACAAGGACCACACAAATATTGATAGCTGTCCCTCAATAAGAAGTGGTTCCTCACATGCATAAAATTGGATCAAAATCTAAGATGCAAGAAAGCTTCACGACTGGAATGCCTGATCTCACCAATGTCCAAAACAATTCTACAATGCAACAAAGTTCCTATGTCCAAGTACCTGTTATGCAGACTATTGTGACAGATCCTTCGATAATGGCGACACAAAGAGCTACAGATAGTGGTTTGCACCAACAACAAATGTTGCAACAATTGAGTAATACACAAAAGGTACAATCGAATGTGCAAACAAACAATGCTCAACAACAACAATATCGCATTCGACAACAAGTTGTAGCACCCTCTGCACTATTACAAGTTAATGCAAACTTGCAACCACCACAATGGATTGGACAAACAACACAACAAGTTAATGCAAGTGCCATACCCCATCTTAAGGAGAAACAACAAAAACCACCGAAACAAAGTTTTTTGCAAATGATGGGATTTACACCGCGACGACAACAATTGGCACAAAGTCAGCAAATTCTGATTCGTCAGCATCAACAACAACATGTGCCTCAATATGTGCCAAGACAAACAAGCTATCATACTTCACAACTGCAATTGACGCCTGTGCAATATCAACAACACCCTCAATTGCAATATCAACCTAGGCTACAAACGATGATTCCACCACAAGAAGCACAACAACAAGGTCAATATCAAGGCATGGCACAACCACAACAACAAGAGATATATGCCGGAGACACCAAAGACGGCAATTTCAGAGCATCAACAACCGATCAGAAACACGATGTATCGACAAAGAGTACCCACCAGGATTAATGATGGACCTCCAAAATCTGATACAATTGCGCAACAACTTGAGAAGTTGCAATGACAAGTCGATGCATTAGAAACCAAAGGAACAAAGAAGTTGTACACAGATCAAGATTTATGTCCTAATCCCTTTGACAAGAGCTTATACATGCCTCCCTTCCCTAAGCGCTTTGAGGCACCTAATTTTGAGAAATATAAAGGGAATGGCAATCCAAAAGATCACATTCGAGCATTTTTCGCGGCGTGTACTGAAGTGAGATATGAGGAAACATATTTAATGCACTTATTTGCATGAAGTCTCATGGGACAAGCCATGGATTGGTATTCGCATTTGCCAGGAAATATAAATACTTGGTCGGAATTGGCTCAAAAGTTTATATCTCACTTCACATTCAACATTGACAGTGACGTGACCATGTCAGATTTATGCAACACCAAGCAAAAGCAAGGTGAACCATTAGTGACTTTCTTGCAACGATGGCAAATCTTGTATAGTTGTTCTTCTCTAGATATACCTGAAGAACAACAAGTGAACTTGTTTATCCAAAATTTGGTCCCATAAATGATGTATGAACTCAAATTGAAAAGTCCCAGTACTATTGAGAAACTCATTAAGAAAGGGATGAACATTGAAACTGCCCTTGTAGCTAAAGGAATCATTAAGCTCAACAAAGATAGTGACAACACAAACAATTCCGGGGACCGAAATAGATTTTGGTACAAAAACAAGAATGTCACTAATGATGGAGTTGTTGACGCAAGAGCGGTGAATGCAAATCAACCCCCGTTCACAATCAAGAAATTGAGTGCTCCTAATATGTCAACTATGGAACAAAATCAAACACCAGCAAGCAATGTTACTCAACAGTTGCAATATTGCAATACCAACAACATACTCAACAATATACTCAACAATATAATCAACAACAAGGTCAGCCACAAAATCAGTAATGCAAACTTTTTCGATCGAGGGATGGGCCTCCTCGACAATTTACACCATTGGGAGAGCCTATTGAGTCAGTAATGAAACAATTAATACAAGCAAAATTTATCAAGTTACCAGATATCAAGGCAGAACCATTGGTAAAGCCGCATTGGTGGAATGATAATGCCTATTGTGAATACCATCGGTCAAAAGGGCATAAAACTGCATCATGTTTTCAATTAAAACATATGATTCAAGACTTGTTAGAGCAAGGAGTAATTGAGGTAGATCTGCCCAATGCGACCTCTAACACTGATCATACAATTTTCAAAACTCCTTTGCTTGATCATGACAAGGGTAAGGCATCTTCTTCAAACTCTACCCAAATAGTAAATTATGCAAACACTGGTTATAACAATGTCATCAATTGTTTTCAAGCATCAAATGAGTATGTTTCCACCCTAAGAATAAAGGGACAAGATCCTTCTTACGCAGTCACCACTCGTTGATCCAAATTAGTCCTGAAACGAGCTCCTGCAGTTCCTCCCAAACCAGCTCCTACGAGTCAGTATAATCTCCTAGATCATCTAGGAAAGACACCTACACAAATATCGATCCTTGAGTTGTTGAAAATGTCCCCTATGCATCGTGGAGACCTAGATAAAGCTTTAATTGAGTCCACTATTCTGACAGACATTGATGTTGACCAATTTCAAGCCCGAATAGGACATTAGCTGTTTCCCAACACGTTGCATTTTCTGATAATGATATTTCACCTGATAAGCTCCCTTATAATGATCCTTTACATCTTGAAGTCTTTGTCCATAATTGCAAAATCCGATGAGTCTTGATAGATGGCGGAGCGGGTCTTAATATTTGTACCTTGAGAGTGGTCATTGGTCTTGGTTATATAGAAAATGATATTGATTCTTCCAGAAGAATAACAATCAAAGCATATGATGATGTTGAGCGCCCATCTAAAGGGATAATTACATTGCCTATCAGAGTCGGTCCAGTAATAGAAAACACTTTCCTGTAGGTCCTAGACCTCGATCTCCCTTACAATATGATTCTTGGCCATCCGTGGATCCATGCAATGAAAGCAGTTCCATCCACTTATCATCAATTTATAAAATATCCTTACAATGGAACTGAGATAACAATTCCAAGAGATCCTAATCCATTTCAATTTTGTGCTACTCTAACGGATTCCCCGCAGTAGCAAGTCCCAGTTAATAGAGAGGCCCACTCACATAGTTATGTGGATCCTAATGAATTGTTAGAAGCTGTCAAAGGTAAATTGAAGATACAGGACCAAGGATGCGGAGAGTATTCAATGGCTCAAACATTCCTCATTGGGAATTTACCAATATCTCCAAAATCACATGGCAAAACACATTTGTTGCAAAAAGAACCTAAGATAGTCATTCAATATCAGCCCCCCACTACATTTACAAGATGGGGTGAACTTGATAAAGAAACTTTGGATGATGATGTCATAGACTGGCTTTATAAGGACCCTACTGAGACACCACCTGTTAGGTTGCCAGTGGAGTGATATGGCAAAGGATTTCCTATGCTGCAAAAGAAAGGATATGACGGTTGCAGTGGCTTAGGCCTTGACAAGAAAGGAAGGCTAGAACCTATTATACCCAAGATGCGACCTCCAACTGTAGGGTTAGGTTTTGTACCATTGCAAATTGGACCCTCGTCTACCAAAGTGACCACATGTAGAAAGGGGCGCGACTCTGATGATGAAACAACACCTGAGGATACCCGACCTGGAATTGATTCCAATGAATGGGAGTGGAGTTCTTTTTCTTCTAACTCCTATGCCCTTGACAATGTTTTCCTTGACCCTAATGATTTGCCTATGGAAGACAAACATGAAATAACTCCCTTTCCCAAAACATGTCCTAATGCCTGGATAGAGTCATTTTGGGACCCCAGCTCCGAATCAGATACAAGCAGTTCAGACAATGATACCATGGATGTTTACATCTTTACCATCTCAGTCCTCTCTCTCCTTAAACCCGATGATGACATGCCCCTCGTCTATCCCCAACTTATCCAACATGACCAACAAGAACCACTCACATTGGATTGTTTTCAAAATGACGAAGCAATTGCAGAATTCCTTGGACTACGGGAAGGCATACCACAAGGTGATCATAAGGCAGGATTTGCTATTGATCTTGATTCCACAGCATATTTTGGGGAGTCAACTCCATCTTCTAGTCATCAAAATGAAAAAAGAAAAGAAAAAGTAAAAAATCAAAAGAATAGGTCTTTGAGTGAAAACCGCAAGGCACTCTCTGATCATACAAAAGTAAAAATAAAAGACATACTTGCGGGTGAAAACCTCTCTGAGGCACCCAAAGGTGGAAGAGTGGATATACCCCTATCAAGTCAGGATAAATCAACATTACTTATGGAAATGACCGAAGAAATCAATTTGGGTACACCTGACAACCCTAAGGTCATTCATTTCGCTGCTTCTTTATCAAAACAAGAAAAGATAGATTTTGTCAATTTCTTTCTTGAGAAAAAGATCAGATTTGTGTGGTCCTATGCAGATATGCCTAGCCTTGATCCAGAATTAGTCCTTCATCACTTGCCATTAAAAGAAGATGCCAAGCCTGTCAAACAGAAACTCAGAAAGATGCATCCCCAGGTGGCTCTTTTGGTCAAGGTAGAACTGAAAAAATTACTAGATGTGGGCTTTATTAGACCCATTGATTATGCAGACTGGATTTCAAATTTGGTACCAGTTAGCAAGGTAACTGGGGGCATCAGAATCTATACGGATTTTAGGGATCTCAATAAAGCATGCCCTAAAGATGATTTTCCACTGGCAAATATAGACATCATAGTTGACATGACTGCTGGATATGAGATGCTCTCATTAATGGATGGTTTCTCTGGCTATAACCAAATTCGCATTGCTCCTGAAGATCAACATAAGAATGCATTCACCTATGCTTGGGGTACCTACTATTGGAATGTGATGCCCTTTGGTCTTAAAAATGCTGGCGCAACATATCAAAGAGTGATGATGACAATTTTCCATGATTTCATGCATACTTTGATGGAAGACTATGTTGATGACTTATTATGCAAATTTGTCACAAGAGATAGTCATCTAGCCATCCTGAGCCCAATCTTTGACTGAATGGAGACCTACAAGCTCAGACTCAATCCAAAGAAATGTGTCTTTGGTGTCACAGCCGGCAAATTACTAGGGTACATTGTTTCTCACAGAGGCATTGAAGTCGACCCTGCCAAGGTTCAAGCAATAATGGATATGCCTCCTCCTTCCAATCTCCAGCAATTAAGAAGTCTGCAAGGAAAGCTACAGTCAATCCGCCACTTTATAGCTCAATTGGCAGACAAATGTCATCCATTCCAGCATTTATTGCATAAAGGAGTCGCTTTTAAATGGACTGAGCAATGTCAATCAGCATTTCAAGCTCTTAAGGACTATTTGTTGTCGCCACCTATTCTAATGCCTCCTATAGAAGGAAAGCCATTTATATTGTATATTTCTACAACTGAAATGGCACTAGGAGTTCTCTTGGCCCAACAGGATGAGAATGGCAAAGAGCGAGCTATTTATTATATCAGTCAGACACTAGTAGGCTATGAGTTGAATTATTCAACTATTGAATGGGCATGTTTAGTAGTAGTCTTTGCAACGCAGAAGCTTCGACACTATATGTTAAGTCATTAGACATTGCTAGTTGCAAAAATTGATCCCTTGAAATACTTGCTTAGTAGGGCAGCTTTGACAGGTCACCTAGCAAAGTGGGTGATGATCCTCAGTGAGTTTGATATTGAGTACATGGAGTGAAAGGCAATAAAAGGACAAGTCATAGCAGATCAACTTGCAGAGGCTCCTATTTATGATGATCATCCCATGTTGACCTATTTTCTGGATGAATCAGTCTTTTCTCTTACATCGTCTAATGAATGGAAGTTATACTTTGATGGATCCCATACCAAGTTCGGGTCCAGAGTAGGTATATTGTTTGTCACCCCTCAAGGTGATGCTATTCCAAAATCCTACAGAATAACTTTCCATTGTACCAATAACATTGCCGAATATGAAGCTCTGGTCACAGGACTCCGAGTAGCGGTCCACTGGAACATCACACATTTACAAGTCTATGGAGATTCTCAGTTAGTCATCTGTCAAGTGAATGATGACTACGAAACAAAAGATGAAAAGCTTATTCCCTACAAGCATATGGTAGATTTCTTCAAGACAAAATTCATGGCTATCCATTTTAGTCAAGTTCCAAGAATTTAAAACAAGTCGGCAGATGCGATGACTATGATTGCTTCCATGTTAAATATGCCCCATAATATGGACAAATGTGAATTTTTGGTCAAACAGTTGCTTGTCCCTTCTTTTGAAATTCCGATAGCAGATGTGATGTGTGTTCTTGTTGGCCCTAACTCCTTGTGGTACAATGACGTCTATCAATATTTGAAATCCCAAAGCTTACCACCTAATCTTTCTACTAACCAATGCCGAGCCTTCATCCAACAGACAGCCAAATATGTCATCATTGCCAATACTCTTTACTGTCGTTCCTTTGACCATACCCTCCTCAGGTGTTTAGATTCTGATGAAGCACAAACGACTTTACATGAGGTTCATGATGGTATATGTGGGGGCCATTTCAATGGTCTTAGCTTAGCCAAAAAGTTGATTCGTGTTGGGTATTATTGGCCCACTCTGGAGAAGGATGTTCATGATTTTGTTAAGAAGTGCTACAAATGCCAGATCCATGGAAACTACATTCATGCACCAACCCAAGAGCTTCATTCTGTCATATCTTCGTGGCCCTTTTCTCAATGGGGATTGGATCTTATTGGCAAGATTCACCCGACATCTGCAAATGGACACAAGTTCATCATTACAACCACAGAGTATTTTACAAAATGGATCGAGGCTATCCCCATGACCTATATCACTGGTGTGCAAATTTCAAAATTCCCGCTGAATTATATCATATGCCGATATGGGGTTCCCCTTGCCATAGTCACAGATAATGGCCGTCCCTTCAAGAATAAAGATGTCAAGGAACTCTGTGAAAAGTTTCATATCCAACACTATTTCTCCAGTCCATACTATCCACAGGGTAATGGTCAAGCCAAAGCATCAAATAAAACCATTATCAAGATCTTGAAAAAGGTTGTCAATAACACTGGTCGAGATTGGCATGTACAGTTGAATCCAGCACTATGGGCTTATCGCACTTCTATCCGCACACCTACTGGAGCAACACCTTATTCTTCGGTGTATGGTGCAGAAGCCATTTTACCCTTGGAAGTGGAGATTCCTTCTTTGCGTGTTTCCTTGCAACATCTAATTGATGATGAAAAGCACAGAGTCTCTTGGTTGCATCAGCTTGAGATGTTAGATGAGAAGCGTCAGACAGCCCCGACACATTTGTAAGCATATCAAAACCGTCTCCGTTGCTCTTATAATAAGAAGGTCAAAGGGCGACACTTCGAAGTGGGAGATTTGGTTTTAAAGGCAAACCCCAAGAATGCACAATCTACTGACATCATCAAAGGCGAGTTTGAACCTAATTGGGTTGGGCCTTTCATAGTTACTGCAGCTTATGGCTCGGGGGCATATCAGCTTGCCACCCCAGAAGGTGAACCTTTGTCAGATCTTGTAAATAGCATGCACCTTCGCAAGTACTGGGCATAATTTTCTATCAGCACTTCTTCAAGTATGATCCTAAAAAAAATACAAAAAAAATCAAAATGCTCAAAAAAATATATATATATATACCAAAAAAAGTGAAAAAAGTGAAAAACAAAGAAAAAGAACAAAAAAGTAAAGAAAAATGATTCACCCTCTAGTGAAAACCTGGCAAACAGGTGCTTCGGGCAAGTACCATGGTGAAAACCTAGCAAATAGGCGCCATGTGTAAAAAGATCATTGCTCTATCATCTATCACGACCTCTAGCTATGCTTTCTCTCTGCAGGTTTATCATGTCTATCCTTGTTCTGACCCAATGTTCTGTTCCAGGCCTGTGATTGGTCAACATCATTGTCTTGCATACTCCAGTTTCTTGTGCATATGTTTTGGTCTTGGTCTCTATATATGTCTTTCCGATGTGCATTAGGTGCATTCCTCTTGTCATGATCAATCACTGGAACTTTCAAATTGAAAAATGTCCTGAAATAATCCAAAAAAAAAAATTGAAAAATGTCCTACAATAATCCAAAAAAATTGAAAAATGTCCTGAAAAAATCATAAAAATTGAAAAATGTCCTGAAATAATCCCTAAAAAATCAAATAATGTCCTTAAAAAAATCCAAAAAAATCAAATAATGTCCTGAAAAAAATCCAAAAAAATCAACTAATGTCCTGAAGAAACTCCAAATCCAAAAACAAGCATTTTGCATTTTGTCAATAAATATCCCCTTTGTGCATAGACAGCTTGTTGAGCATACCTCCAACGACTCGCAATCACACATTGTGCTTTAATGGAATCACGTATTCATAGATGAACTTTTTCAATCAAACCAGACATTCAAACTGATCAAAATTGTCATATCAATCAACCTCAAAATCATTTGTCCTTGTCACTACTATCATGGGTCTTATACAGGGTGTGGTATACTCGAAACCAGACTGTGTCTTGTCTTAGACGGGGTACCGCATGTCTTGAAACCAGATAGCATGATCGTCCTATCAACACTTTCAACTTTCGACAATGAAGATCAAGATGTTTGTTTGACTTGTTGGAATTAGCGAGTCTTATCATTTATTGATTTATCTTCGATCATGTTCCTATGTTGCTCGATGATGTCACTGAGTGATTTAGAGTGACCAGGATGGTTCATGGTCCCTTTCTTTTTTGTTGTGATTGCTGTTTGTGGAATGTTTGTCACAAACTAGGGCAACTATATCATTGGGTGTCTGTGATAAGTACATTCGCTTTGTGAATGCCGCACACACCTCGACCCTTGATGTATGCACCCTAGGATGCTTCACTCATTCCTTGTGTGTGATGTGTCTATCTTTTGAAAAAAGGGTTGTGTTTTAGCTCTGGCCTTCAATGCCATGATGTTTTGCATCTATTTTGCTACATTAAATAAAGGTTCTCACCTACAAAGTGCATTACTGAAAGTAAGTTTTTCTTTGTCTCTAACTATCCACTGCCTCATTTCTTCTTACTAACATTTCTTCTGTCAGTTCGGATGGTCAGTTTGGTCTAGTGCTCCGATTTCCCCAAACACATATGTTGCATCCTGCATTCATTGGTTAGTACATTTGCATTATATCAAACATCACATCAAGCATCATATCAAGTATTTTATCCATTTCATATTATCCATGCATCGAAAACACATAAAAATGTATCCATACATGTTCCACAATGGTACATTAACAGTGCATAAGTCATCCATACATGGAAAACAACTATAAGTCATAACCCACTCCATCCCCTCATATCGATGCATATCATATCATATATCAAAATAATATCGGAGTACAAAATTGGATTGTCTGTCCTAAGTATGGCCCGCAGGCTGACTACATAATGTCACACTACATAATGTCATATGTCTCTATCATAAGGAGCACGTGCCTCTATCACTGGGTTCTCCCTCTATCCTCCTCATCTCTACCATGTCTCAAGGATGATGTCCCTCCTGTCCCTGGTCCTAGCTGTGGTGGTCTCATAGGTCCACTCACCCCCATGCTGCTCACTGACCTCCGAGAGCGTGCCCTGCTCTTTGTCCTCGATCGTGCCCGATATGATGCTGCTCTCTGCTCTGGTGGAATTGCACTCTCATATAGTGTCCTCCAATGGAATATCTCCTCTCCAATCTCCACCAACATCTATGCCATCTCACATGCACTGGCATCCCTAATTGACCCAATGTACTCAGTGACTCTCTGCCCTTCTCGTTGTGCCTAGGCTATTGCTGTATCTCGAGCCGCTGTCAATCTGGCTATCTCTGCTCTAAACTGATCATTCTCTATCCTTAAGATGTCATTTTGTCTCTCTAATATCGCAATGTGATTGTGCTGACTCGCTATGGTAGCCCTGCACATCTCCATCTCCTCTATCCTAGCTGTCTCCGGCTCTATGGGTATATCCTGCAATGACTCCTGATCAGCTGAATCTGGCTCATAGTCATCATCCTCATCATCTCCATCCTCATCATCCCGCTCATCCTCTCCATCCTCATCCTCCCCCTCATCCTCATCATCTCCCTCCTCCTCTCCAGCGAGTGGGAAGTCCTCCTGTCTCCTCGGTACTGGAATATCAGTATCTATCAATGGCACTGGCCGTCGTCGTGCAAACCATTGCTCATACTCCTCTGTCGTCCCGACGTCCACCACATCTGATCCCCAATCCCACTGTCTTTGCTATAGCTGTGTGAAGTCGGCATATGCTATGTGTGGCTGAATCATCCTCCCCCACTGACTCATCTCTCTGTGAGATCGGGCAAAGTGTGCAATCCCTCTAGGTACATCCAGACTCTCTCCAAACTGTCGTCTGACTCTCTCTGGCAGGTACATCTCAATCACTCTCTGGCGATTCACTGGTCACCCAATCAAGTACCTCTCCTGTCTGCAATATAGTAGCTCATCACTATCATCTGACCATCCAGGGCAATCAAGATATGGCCTCCATGTGAACTCTCTCAATCTGTCTAGCTCATGTTGCCAATACAATATGTATCCAAATGGACCCTATCTTAGTGCTCCCCCATAGCAGTACACATATGGTTGGTGTGGTAATACTTGTCTCTCTGCGATCGGTCGACATATGGCTATGTGCTCAAATGCCCATACCTATAACAGTGTGACTCCACAGCTCAAAGTCTGAACTCCCTGATATGCTATCTGATGCAACTAAAAATATAGCATAGCAAGCACACATGGTCCTCATGCGTACACTATCCCTTTTGTCACCATCTGCTCTAGCACTCTTCCCCATCCAATAGGGAATCCATTTCCTCATCTATCTCCTGCTAGTAGGCATGCTATAACCATGACTATCACCACATATCGTCAATCATACTCTGATGCCATGGTCTCCCAGCCGATCTCCCTCATTACGATATCTAGATCATCTGTGTCACACTCAAATAATCTACACAAAGCATCTCTCCCTGTCACTGGGTCATACTCTATCATCTCCCCATGAATCAGAATGCGGAGGATACGCCATACATCCTCTAGTGTCACAGTCGCCTCTCCAGTCGCCAGATGGAATGAGGAGGTCTTTGAATGCCATCGCTCTACCAATGCGGTAAGCATTCCTGTGTTTGCCCTAATCTTGGGCATGAATGTGATGTAGTATATTCTAAGTCCTGCTAATGTATCTCTATCCGTGCTCCTGAGTCTATGTCGTAACATGAAGCAGTCAGGTCGGTTCTCCCGTGTGATCAATGGATACTGTCGACTCTGCATCACAATTGGGGCATACTTTGTCAGTTTTAGGGTTTTCTCCTACGGGTTGCATTTCCTTGTTTCATTCACAAATCAAGGTGTTCTTTGTCTATTTTGACCTATCCTACCCTTATCCCCTTTTTCGGATCATCCGCATGTTGTTTTTGACCAAAATTGAGTTCCCAGTGAACAACTGCGCTTGTGTGCTGTATCCTGTGCCTGTGTTGCATCAACTTGCGCCTGTGTACCCTTACACAAGTGCAGGATACCCTACACAAGCACAGGATGTGCTCACACAGGCGCAGAAGTCACTTTCTGCATTCCCCGCGGGCCCCGTAATGTTTCGCAAGCAAGTCAAATTCATGAAATTGACAATATGAGTTTTTGAGATACATACCGCTACTCCCGTGTCATCCGATCGTCTGCAGGTGCGTACACATTCCTCGAGGTGATCTGTCATTGGAATGTTCGCCATCTCTCTGCATGTGTCCTTTTCCAGAGCAACAAATCCTCCTCTTTGGCTAGTGCAAATGAGCACTTTTCACTCTCTTTGTCTCATTTATAGATCTTTGTCAGTGCATAGATGGACATGCACCCTCTCCATCTTATGCTAGTCGCAGTCTTTTGCACCTTCAATTGCTTGTCCTTCGTGCATCCGGTCTCTGATTGTCAGTCTGTTTGCTCCTATCATGTTCTATCATTATTATCGATCAATTGGCCTCTTTTCTGGATGTTCTGGCCAATCCCTCGAGGGGGCATGCATATGTCATTGTCATTGCCTGGGGCATTTTCATTATTGTTCTTTGAAACAAGCTTAAAATCGCATTGTCTCAAAGAGGGGCAAAATGTAGACGTCTAAAACTGGTCAACGCTTGCGGAGTCGTATTTTAACATTGGCGCATTACCTTATTTTAGGTTTTTGCGTTGCATTAACATTTCTTCTATGTTGCGTACTTGGTCTTTATCATTTGCGAGCATCAAGTCCTTCTTCTGCGTTCTTCATTTGTCTCACTTTCGAATTTGGTCTTGTCGATAACAATCTTCAGTCATGATTTTGATCGATCTTATCCTGTCGCACCAATGTGCGTGTTAATTTGTCATCATTTTGGACATCATCAATCCTAATTAGGGTTTTGTCCTCTTTTCAATCTTTTCATCTTGCGATCGATTCGTCATCAATCCTTGTCCTTTGATCAAATTGTCATCAATCTTGTCGTCTTGCGATCGATTTGTCATCGATCATTGTCATTTTCAATCTTGTCATCTTGCGATCAATTTGTCATCGATCGTTGTCATTTTCAATCTTGTTGTTTTGCAATTAATTTGTCATCGATCGTTGCTATTTTCAATCTTGTCATTTTGCGATCGATTTGACATTGATCGTCATCCTTCTCAATCATGTCAATTTGGATCAATTAGTCATTGTTCCTCGTCAATTGGCACATTTATCAATCAAATCACTTATCAGTATTGGTCCTTTGTTAATCAGAATCATGATCGAATCGACATCAATTATCTTTTGTGAAGACCTAATTGTCGTCCTTGCATTTCTAATTTATCTTCTAGGGTTTCATGATATAGTCATTTAACCTTGTTTGTCATTTCCCCCTCTAGGTTAAATAGTTCCTAAGTCTTCTTGTCATAATTAAATGTTTATTTAATTGGCTAACTAATTCCTCCCTCTTTGTGAATTAATTAATAAAGGAAAAATTGTTAATTAATTCACTTAATTCCTAATTTCCTCATTTTCTAATTTTCCTAATTCCTAATTTCCTCATTTCTAATTTCCTAACTTCTAATTCATCTAATTTCAATTTTCTCCTATATTTCTCCTAATTTCATGGGAATGACATAGCAAATTTGTCATAATTTTTCATAATTGACAATCAATCAATTTTGACATAGCAATTTGTCATAATTATCAATCAATCAATCTTGCATAGAAAGTGTCAATTTTTCATAATTTGTCATAATTGTCATTCTTGATTTGAAATTTCCTTTCAAACCTCTTCATGCTAATCTTGTCTTTTCTCCAATTTGTCTATAAATTGGATGAATTTCTTCAATCAAAGTCCCTGGTCGAATCAATCATGCTTCTGGTACCCTTATGCTATCATGCTATCTTGTCAATCTTGCTTTCATCTCATGCATATGCACTTGTAGGTGAGATCCACAAACAAAAGCAATTTGAAGGAGAAAGAAGGACAATGGAGCCACATGAAGGAGACATCTGCATTTGGTTTGCTTAGATTTCATATTGAATGTCTTGTTTTCATGTTTTCATTGAATGTTTTTAGGATTGTTATCACTGCATTTTAGTTTTCGTGATTGAGCTAGGCTAGTGTTTACATTGCTTTGATGATTTTTCAGATTCCTATCTATAGTGAGTACTGAAGAAGAGTTGTGTTTGAATGATATGTAAGCTATATTGAGATTGTAGCAGAATTACAAGATAGAGTGTTGATAGTTAAACTCCAAGTTGTGTGTTAATGTTGGTCGATTGATACAGAGTTCAAGGACAACTTCATGATGAGGAGATCCTTCTTTTTAGATCATTTTCTATATCTTGCCCTGAGTGAAGTTAGTTTTAGGTTGTGCAAGTCCTCTTTTGTATCTTTCCTCAAGAAAAGTTAGCCTTGGTTTGCAAGTCTGGAGCAGTGAGCTCTTTCTTTGTAATTTGACATACATAGTGGATATATTTTTGTGGGTAACTATTGACTGTGGTTTTTCCCTGTTTGGGTTTTTCACGTAGAAAATCTTGGTGATTATGTGTTGGATATGTGTTATGTATTAATTGTTTATGTGCTACATTAATAGTTTTCTTCCAGGATAGATTCACCCCCATATCAGTCCTACCTTGGGTTCAACAATATTTGCAACACAAAAGATGATACATTATCTCCTTAATGCTGAAGCACATGTCATCATAAAATTTGACCTATTGAAACATCTTTTCTCTAAAATAGATCGTTTAGTATGGCTCACTAAATGGATTATGTTAATGAAATTTAATCTTAAGTTTGTCTCTGAAAAAATGTTTAAAGGCCAAGCCTTGATCAACCCCTTAGTTGATGTTCCCTCACTTTCTACTCCTCTAAATCAAAATTCAATTCTTGATGATCTTCTCCTCCATTTGAATGTTGAGAAGATGTGATATATGTTCTTTGATAGTTATAGATGTTGAATTAGATCCAATGTTGGTGCCATATTAGTAACTTTCTTCAGAAAAATCATTTGCTTAACGTTATTGTCTCAATTTCCTATGTATTAGTGTTGGTAATCAGATTTGTCTTTTGTTATGTAATTAAATAACATCAGTGTGTAACACAAAAAAAAAGACAATTTCTCCTACCAAACAGTTGGAAAACCATTTAATTGATTGACCTCTGAATTAAGGTATAGCTCCCTCTAGTTAATGTTCATTCGGCTCCAAATTACATATAATCAATTGAATGCTTTTCACCAGAAAGAACTTAAAGGTAGTTGCATACACCAGTCAATACAAAATGAATGCAGATACTGATCCCTATATAATTTTTTATATAAAGCCGACAGACTTCATATGATCGCTAAAACAAAATTAAAAGACTTCCAAAATGAATCTAGCTAATAACCTTCTGCATATATAAAAAGTATAACAACCCTTTCTTCAAAATAGACTTGCACAGAAATCAACTTTGAAGTCAAACACAAAGATTTTAAATTGAAAATAGCTGTTAAAAAGATTCACATTCACAGATGTTCCTCCACATTCTTCATACACAAAATGTATTTAACTAGTCTTAAAACCAGTCTCTTCAAAAACTTAGCCAACCTCGACAAATTCATTATACTAGATACTTATAGGTCACCAGACCCAATAGTTTTTAACCAAAGTAAAATTAACTCATAAGAGTTAATGGAAATTAACCCTAACTACAATAACTGAATTTTAAAGAAAATAACTAGACCTGCTGGCAAGCAACTGCCAGCAGTGCTAGTCATGCAGACTGCTCTGTTTCGGTGTTATCACTTGGATTAGTGTCTTGGATAGGCACCATCATCGCCTTGGCCGCGCTCCATTCTCGATGTACCTTTGAAAACTCCTGGATCACCGTTACGTGCGGCAAACTGATATGAATAACCCTCTGCTTCAAAAAATCCTTCTTCCTCTTTACCATTTGCACTTTGTCCCTGTGAGAATCCAGATGATCGAGGCACACGGTGAGCATTGATTCCACCTTAGATATCCGTGTAAAATCTTCCATAGATAGGGTTTTCTCCATTTTAAACTGCATGATGTGACTACTGAATTGGTTAATCATTTCTGTGGTGTCCTCTAGAGTTTCACTGCCTTCCTTAAGTAATTGAACGTCCACACACTGTAAGTCCTTCTGCATGGTTGTCCTTGGGGCTATTAAGTCACCGCACAGCCTGGCTGATTCATTATAGCCCCGCTCAATAATCTGATTGTGCCATTCGATACTTTCTTTGCAAATGAACATGACATCTTCATTCAGGCCCGACACTTGGTTCTTAGCAAGAAAGTTCATTAGCCCATAATGTTGGATATCCCTCATCTACTTTGAAATCACAGTCCATTTAGACTTTTCTTTCTGCCATGAGACCAAGTCGGTATCTAAGGTTTTGGTGACCTCATTCACATCCTTAAAAATCTGAACCAAGTCAATTATGTAATTGGTTGCCTGGCACATGATTGTGGTGAGCCATTCTGAGAAAACCTCGATGATCATCCTGTTCCATTGAACTTCATCCAGGAATTTTTGATTGCTAGGTGACTTTGGACTAAAAGGTCTTGAATGTTGTGATAATGGCAACGGGCTATTCTGCAAGCTGTGGATATATTGAGCCATTTGTGTCAAACTCTGTTTCAACTTAGCCTTGTCCCTTTCATCCTTCCAGGTATGGGAGATGATTCATTTGGTAGAAGTCTCCAGGTGTTTAACATCCACAACTCTGGTTCCGACTCCCAAATTTATCTGTTCCACAACATAATCCACTTCTGAGGCCATAGCAACATCTTTGTTAGGCCTAGGTCTGCCGATATCCGTAGTCCAGTGCTTCGTATTTTCATCAAAGTCAATCACTGACTGTGTTTTTAACTTTCTAGGCTTCACAGACCTTCCCAGGCATTTGCTTACAACGTCCTCCATTGATACTGAAATTGGAACTACATTCCTTTTTCTAGAGATGGAGTCATTTAGCCTTTTTGGTGCTAGGGTTAACTCTTTTGAGGGCATGGATGAAAACCCTGCTAAGGATGAGGGAGTGGTATGACCTACATGAGACTGAATCTCAAGTATTTTTGAATCCTGAAAAATGGTATCAATGTCAATTGAAAGCTTGTCTGCTTCTGAAATAGGGGATGCCATTTTGCTCAGTGTTTCTTCTGGATCCAAATCCAGAATGAGGTGAGAAGCTGGCGGTTTGAAACCCTTCTTGGATCTTGATCTGGTTACCTGACAAGCAACAGGAAATTCGACCCTGATGCTAGATTTCTCCTCCTTAATCTTTCCCTGTACTTTCCCTGCATCAAAAATAGGAATGTTAGTCCCAGTAGAAATTTTATTCACAGTATTCCTCTTCCCACTTTTTCTTCTTGGGCTAGTGGTTCGCTCTAGGTGGGAACGATGACCCCTCAACTAATTTTTTGTCCTCCGGATTACACCAAAAGTGCGCGTCTGAACACTGTCACTCATCTTCTTGTTCCAATCTACTTCCGAAAGAGGTTCATTATGAACCCATCTCATAAACTCAGAGTCAAGTGTATCCTCATCATCATTGGTGACACCTGAAGTATCAATGGGTAACTTCATGTCATGAATTTGCTTCAAAGTTAGCCTTGACCAACTCCTCCTCCGTACTTCAAATTCATCTTGACAGCCCTCCCAATAATCTTCCAATTGAGAAACATGTTGATCAGACACCGCTTTCTTTACATACTAAGGAATGAAACCCCTACTGTCAAAGTTATCTCTCTTTACAAAAGACTTCAAATGAAACTTTGTAAATTCGAGTTCTAGGTTCAACACATCAGAAACTGATTTGTAGCTGTAATGTCCTAAATCAATGGAAAAAATCCCACTTGTGTCAGAGTCCTCGCCATAATCTTTGGCCATGTAAGCGAGCTGTCTAGATACTTCAATCGATATGCAAGAGTCTGAGACGTACCTAGGAAGCCTAAAGGGATCACCCTTAAATCCTCCGGCTCTTAAATAAGTGAAATGGCTAAACTGTATGAAGAAACTGCCATATACATTGACGAGTTCAACCGCTTCTGCAGACATTCTTCTATGCAAATTTCCTTGTAACTTGAAGGTTAGCCTTCCAACAAAAACATCATTTCAACGGAGGTAATCATTAACATGCCCTTTCAAGGTTAAACTAGGATGATACTCATAAATTCTCATACTTTGAACCCATTTTACGTGTGACAACCCGGACCACTCTTTAACACAGGCAAGCATGTATAGCAGATAGGATGACATATAAAAATTGGACATTCCAAGATAGTTACTCAGACCCTCATGTAGTCTCTCTGCGATAATAGTTCCCAATCAATAAACCGATTTTTATCCAGAGTAACCTGGATGAAGAAATACATCCAGTCTTCCCAGTAAAAAGAATGAGAATTACCTTTTACCCTGCTCAGTAGTATGACCACATCTCGGTTTACTAGGATTAAGTGTTCATGAGTTAAGGGTCTCGATAACCTCAAGCCTCCCTTTTGGAATTTTATTAGCCAATTTCAGGCAATCACTATTCTATAATACTGCTTCTTCTCAAAGAAGATCCCATATGATTTTCCAATGGTCCAGTCTTCATAGGGTTCCCGGTACGGGATACCCATAGCTGTCATTACCGTATGTCTATCAATAGACAACAAAACTTCACCATCATTTTTCCTTATCCACCTGTTGCCCTTGTCATAATGATTCATACACTCTAAGACTAATTCTGGACAAGGAGCATCAGTGGGGAAAGCAGCGGCTTCCAATAAACCACTTTGAGCCACATCTTTCATCATGTCTTCGGTTGAGTTTTTAATTCTCTCCCAAAAGACCTCTAAATCTAGCTGAACCAGGGTTGTGTCTCTCAATTTCGGTAAAGAGCTTACAAGGGCAGACGAGCTGACCAATTTGGGTAAAACAGGCCTCATCTTCTGGTTCGTGGTTTTTCCCCAGATTAACCCTAGGTGAAGAAAGAAATTTAAAACAAAACAAGTAGCTAAAGAACACCCAGATCTTTTAAAACAAACTACAACAATTTAGGAAATTGTTGAACATACCTTCCTTTTCTCTCTGTGCACCCTTATTGCTGCCTAATTTTCCCGCTCTGAAAACTTCTTCCCCAAAATCTTCTCATGAAAAATAATACTTATGATGAGACAACTACTTAGTTTTAAAGCAGAGAAAATCTTACCCATCATTACTAAAACTACCCTCATTGCTCCTTGTTCGTGTGAAGTTACTTTGAAATGATTACACTGTGGTTTGCCTTAACCATTAAGTCACCTCTCTTCTGACATTGCCGATTTTCACACATACTTGCCATAAATGACAGATTTCAAATCACTGGAAAAAGAATATTCTTTCCTTCAGCGGCCATCAATCGAGTTCTGAAAACCTGCACCATCACCACGTGGCAAGTCACACGCCTTCCAAAGAACCCGAACATATAACTCAGAACCTTGCACGAGCACCACAAAAAGAAAAAACATTAACATGACGAATGTTGAACCTTAACCTTGAACCAAAACGGTTCAAGTTCAAGGTTCAAAGAATACAAAATGTGGGTAAGGCTAGCAAAGCTTAAAGATGCATGGGAGGAAAGGACGCTCAAAACCACGCTCGTTGAACTTTGAACCTTGAACCAAAAAGGTTGAAGTTCAAGTTCAAGTTCAAGTTCAAAGCAATGAAGACTAATGAGGACCGAAAAACAAGAGCAAAATTTAGACAAGCCTTTGACCAATGAACTAGACCAGCATGACTAGAAACAGGGGTGCATATAGAATGGAAATTTGTATATAGGCCCAACAGTGGCTCTGCATGGGGACTGGGTGTCATAAAATGCCAAGCCATGAATCACAGGATCTCTGGTTCGTGGCATAACTGACTAATGATCTACTTAAAACAAAATGAACATACCTAAACTAACACGACAAAATAAATATGTACAAGTCAACAGGGGATGCCTATTTATAATTGATACAATTTTAAATTCTGCCCATTATAGGACAAGGGAAGCTCAAAACCATCCCGATAAGCAAGTTTAAAATAATTGGGCCCCTTTTCCTCATAGATCACATAAGATCCTTTCCATAGCGACTCAAATTTACCATGAGCACCTTTCAGTTCTCTTCTTTTATCCCATAATAATACTAGGTCTCCTTTCATGAACTTCCTAGGCCTTGTCTTCTGATTAAAAATCTTTTTAACCTTCATCTAATGCTCTGTGATCCCATCGTCCAATTTTTCTCTCTCTTCTTCAATTTTGGTTAAATACATGACCCTCTTTTTGAGAGAGCTCTAAAAAAATGCATCTTCTATCACCGTCTACAGTTTAGAAGTAGCTAATTCTAAAGGAAGAGAGACTTGCATGCCAATTCCATAAACCAGCTCAAATGGTGACATCCCTATGGCCCTCTTTGGTGAAGTTTGATCCGCCCATAGTGCTTCATGTAGCTTTTTATGCCAATCTTCGAAATTTTCACTGACTAACTTTTTCATAATATTAATCAAGTTCTTGTTACTTGATTCCGCTTGACCGTTACCCTGCGGATAATAATCAGAAGCGTGTGCCAAGGCAATTCCATGGTCATAACAAAACAAGCTCAATTCTAACAAAGAGAAATTTGATGCATTATTTGTGACTATTTTCTGAGGAACTCCAAACCTGACAAGAATATTCTCCTTAAGAAATGTACACACAATTTCTGAGGTAGTTTTTCTTATAGGGATAGCCTCCACCCATTTGGTGAAATAATCTGTTGCCGCTAAGATGTGAGTGTGCCCCGCACTAGAATTAGGATTCAAAGGACCAATAAAATCAAGCCCCCACTGCTTAAAAGGTTCTTCAATCACCACAAGCCTTAAAGGCAAGGCAGCCAATTGGGGTTTACCAGTGAAAAGCTTGCATTTCTCACACCTCGCCACCCAAGAGTATGCATCTTGAAACATCCTTGGCCAATAGTAACAATTTCACAAGATTTTGTATGCAGTAACTGTAGAAGAAAAACAACCGCCGCATGCTTCATTATGAAAAGCTTTTAACAAGGCTTCTTGATGTGGCTTATCCACACATCGGAGAAAAGTGCCATCCAAGCCCTTTTTATACAATATGTTATTCGAGATAACATACTTCGTAGCTTTCAACCTCAAATTCTTTTTCTCTCTAGGAGAAAGACCATCTGGACAGTCCCCATATGTAAGATAAAACGCCACACTAGTGAACCATGAATCTTGATGATCGACAAACAGAGTTATGGGTAAATTGCTGTCCTCTTTGAACTCATTTTTGGCCATCAATCTATAGAGGCCTTGTCCTCTGACCAGTTTAGTGGGCTTGATATCTAAATTAAATTCCTGTATCTTAGAAACCCAAGATGCTCTATTGTTGATTCCAACATCTTGTTGAGTTAAAACAACCTTCACTGGAGTATTAGGAACAAAGACAATTGCATGTGAGTGACGTATATAATACCTAAACTACTTAACAGCCTTAACCACTGCATAAGCATGATTCTCTATCTGTGAGTATTTCAGCTCATGCTTCTTCAGAAGAACACTCATAAATGAGATCGACACTTCTTCATTATCTTCGCCTTTTTGTACCAAAATCCCGGACATAGTATGGTCTGATGCATAACAATAAAAATAAAATCTTTATTAAAGTCTAGATTTACCAGGGTGGGTGCATGTGCAATTGCCTTTTTAATCTCTTCGAAAGCTTTTCTGCCAGCCTCATTCCCCTTAAAAGCTACCTTTTCACTCATCATATTCACAATGTACTTGGTAGTCTCAACAAAGTTAGGAATAAAGCGTCTCAAGAAGTTCACCTGTCCAAAGAAAGACCTCACTCCATATCTACTTGAGAGAAGACCAAGCTGTTGTATCACCTTTACTCTCTGAGGATCAACTTTCACTCCTTCCTGTGAGACAATGTGCCCCAAAAGTTTTCCCTCTGTGACACCAAAAATAGACTTTTTAGGATTGAAAGATACCCCATGCTCTCTGCATCTCATTAAAACTTTTCTCAAGTCCCGCACATGATGTTTCCTCTATCTGGAGAATACAATTAAATCATCCAAATACACCACAATAATCTTATCTTTCAAATGCCCAAAAGAGAGGTCCATCGCTCTTTGAAAAGTATCTCCCACGTTAATCAGCCCAAAAGGCATCCTGTTATAAGTGAATGTGCCCCAAGGAGTTATAAAGGCTGTCTTGTGTTGATCCTGCTCAGCGACACTAATCTGATTATATCTAGAAAAACTGTCCAACATAGACATCATTTCTGACCTAGAAACAGTTTGTAAAATATGATCCATCGCAGGCAGGGGATAATTATCTTTCAAACTTGCTTGATTTAAATTTCTGAAATCAACACAGATTCATATCTCTTCATTCTTCTTCTAGACAGGAACTATGTTCGCAACCCAGGTAGAATGATGTATAGGATAGATAATTCAATCCTTCAACATTTTGTCAACCTCATGAAAAATTGCTTCTGCTACCTTGGGATTAAAGTTTCTTAACTTCTGTCAAAATGGACTAACACCTGGTTTTAAAGGAATTTGATGCTGAAACTTACCATCTCTAAAGTTCTTCAAATCATCATAGCTCCACGCAAATACATCCTTAAACTCTACTAGTAAATCAATAAACCTCTATTTTTCCACTTCTGAACAACACTTTCCCAAATTAACCAATTTAGGATCCTCATTAGTACCAATGTTAATTTGCACATATTCCCTAGAGCTCTGAGTCACAGGAGCTTCTTTATCCCCCCACTTGACATACCCATCTTTCCTGTCGAGGAGACGTTCAAGAGAAACTAAACCTTTTGGAATTTTATTTCCCTTCAACTGCAACACCCCATCATGTACTTCCTCTTGCGTATCAGGGGAAAACTCCTTACAACTCTCCACCGACCCTTCATAAAACAAGGATGTGAAAATGTCAGCACATTGCAGAAAGCTCTGAATCTATTTATCATTTTCAAATACCTGCCAGGATTCAGAATTATCTGGCACACTAGGTCTATAAACTAGTTCAACCCTGTATGTATCAGTTGTGAAATTTGGGTGTGGAACTAGCAGGGCTGCAGATACCGCCAAAGAATCTGCCTTCGAATTAAATTCCCAAGGAACAACTTCAATTGAAAAAGCATCAAAGGCCTCAATCTCATCCCAAACACGATTTCTATAGTGTCTTAATCTCTCATTTTTGATAGCAAATAAGCCCCTCACCTGTTTCACAATAAGTTTGGCATCACCTTTCACCCTCAACATCTTAATTTGTAACCTCTTTTCTTCATCCAGACCTAATAGCAAGGGCTCATACTCAGCCGTATTATTTGTGTTTTGGAAATCCAGTTTAAAGGACTAAGGAATAATCTCTCTGTGAGGGGACACCAAAACGACCCAAGCACCTGATCTTGAAGATGAACAACTCCCATCAAATTCCATGGACCAGAGTTCATTTGACCTACCTGTACCTAGTAACATATTCTCATCTTGAGGGTCAGTTGTTATCATGTAATTGCCAAAGCCACAATCTTGATACAAAATTTGAGCTTTCGGATCATCAGAGGGAAAAACTATGTATTTAGCCTTCATTTCAGGGTGCAAAAGGACTCTCTATTTTCCAACTGAGATTGTCGCTTGAGACCAGTCCATCCTAATCTCCCCTCCCATGTCTTTACAAAACGTGCGACTCAATAACATACCATAGCTAGCAAGAATATCAGCCACTAGGATTGTCAACTTAATTCTCTTGGCAAGATGTGCAACTAAGGCGCCTGTGCATCTTTAATTTGTCCTAATAAAGGAACCTACTTGGAGTCCATGGAATAACACTTGCCAAAGGTCTTTGTTAGGGTCAAACCTAAAGCTTTTTCTATGGTCGAAGGCATGATGTTATCGGATGCTCTCGAGTCAATTATGCAATTACTCAATTTGTGCCCATTAATATACAAGGACACACAGAAAGGTTCTGGTTTACTTTCAAGGCTAGGTTCAAGGAGGTCATCTTGCAAAGGGGAGGACCTTGATGAGCTTTCAGGGGTTACTTGAGCAGGACTAACCTCAACATGTGCTGGTGAAACAATATTCATAGGTGTCTGGGCTTCGCTAGCTAAGGCATAAGCATCATCCCCTTTAACAAATTCAACTAATCTATCAAGTTCCCGCAGGTTCAACTTCAAATACTCCGCTAGAGAAATATAAACACGAGATGTTTTACAGAACTCAATGATATCAAAAGGGTTAGTAAAGGAATGAGAACTTAAAGGAGCAACATCTGGGACCACTTTTGACATACCTCCATGACGGGTTAAGATTTCTTTTCCCTTCTTCGAACTGTGTACGGGTGTTGCAACATCTTGAGATTTCAAATTCTGTTGAGTTCTTGTAAGAATTGCGTATGAAGAATCCTCCAAAGATACCAACATGTTTCCTCCTCTCTCTGAGTCGAAGACATATTCCATATAATGAATTTCAGAGTCGCCAAGCATAATTTGAGAGCTTACTTCATCTGCCTCTAAGACTGTTTCTCTTTTACTGATCATTTGAGAAAAATGAACCATCTCTGAGCATGAAGATCCATCATGTTCATCAGTTAAATGGAACACAAAAGAATTTTTTTTGAGTGGTGGTGCCTCAATAGCAAGTCTTTGCTGGACAGGGGGTAATTGTAATTGTCTTCCTCCACCCCCTACCTGTTGATTAGGATATCTCCTTGGAAGGTCTTGATATGGCTGGGAATAGGAAGTATTTGCTTTAGGGGTCTATCTCTTCAAGGCAATTACACCATTCATTAACCGTTGAATGACAGGATTTGAAGAAGAAGCAGGCTGTGCATTGGATGTTTGCACTTCATGTTTCCATTTGCCTGCAGTGATCAAATCATCTTCTAGTTCAACTGCTAGGGTTTTAGCAACACTCAAATCTGCAACCCTTTGCCTATGAATCAAGAAACTTATTTCAGAGGGCATTGAGTTAATAAAGAAACATTTGAGATTATCATCTGAGGGTTTTTGGTTGACAGGAATCTTGTGTAGAATCTTATCAAATCTGGCCATGAAATCTCTCATGGATTCAGGAAGTTCCTTTTTCAACTAAGACAACTGAGCTAGAAGTGAGTGTTCATCTTCAGCTACCTTGAATCTAGGTTTGAATCTTGTCTTCAAATCCTGCCAGGTAGTTATCACACTATTTGGCAAATGATAAAACCAGTCCGCCGCCACTCCTGTCAATGTTTGGAAAAACAACCTGATAGCCACATCCTCATGTTGAACCGCTATTACTCCACAGGCTACACTGAAAGCATTAAAATGTTCATCTACAGTGACCATCCCATCCCCGCTAAACTTAGGCAGATGATCTCTAGCAGCCTTGGGCAAAGGGTTAAGGGTCAAGCCTAGGTTCAACAGGCCTATAGTCGCCCCCCAAGGGTTATTGGCCACCATTGGAAGTATAATATTAAGGGGAGCAGGGTTGAATGAAATGGGGATGGGAACGTCATGCAAGACCAAAGCCTGATAAACAGGAGAAGCAGGTGTTGATGGCAAAGGAGACGGAGGTCTACTTCTTGCCCTTCGTTGGGGCGAGAAATTGGGTTGGGAACCTAGATTTTGTAATTCTTCAAACATAGGATCAGAAACCCCCCCTCTCCTCTGGGATCTGGTATATGGTCTAGAGTCCAGTGTGGAACAATTAGGGTAACAAACATCTGGGAACTTGGAATTGATTATCAGGGACGTGAATAAAGAAGACCCTAGGAACCACTATTCTTTCAATGACTAACTCTGTCTGATCCGATTGTCTTTCAATTTCACTAAGAAGAGCACTGATTCTATCATATTCTGCCCGACTTCCTCTATGCCTCCAGGCTAGAGTATCCAACTCTGAGGTAATGTTACTTTGTTCCTCTTGTACCCAGTTTAAATTTGGTTGCAAGAAAGGCAAGAACCCTTCAAGAGGCAAAACCATTTATAGAAAACAGAGTATATTATAAAGACGACCTGGTTTTGCAATTCAATTTTTCTCTTTGCACCCCAGCAGAGTCGCCAAAAATCTATTGGTAATCAGATTTGTCTTTCATTATGTAATTAAATAACATCAGTGTGTAACATAGGAAAACAGACAATTTCTCCTACCAAATAGTTGGAAAACCATTTAATTGATTAACCTCTGAATTTAGGTACAACTCCCTCTAGTTAATGTTCATTCAGCTCCAAATTACATATAATCAATCGAATGCTTTTCACCAGAAAGCACTTAAAGGCAGTTGCATACACCAGTCAATACAAAATGAATGTAGGTACTGATCCATATATAATTTTTTATATAAAGCTGACAGACTTCATATGATCACTAAAACAAAATGAAGACTTCCAAAATGAATCTAGCTAATAACCTTCTGCATATATAAAAAGAATAACAACCCTTTCTTTAAAATAGACTTGCACAGAAATCAACATTGAAATCAAACACACAAATTTGAAATTGAAAATAGTTGTTAAAAAGATTCACATTCACAGATGTTCCTCCACTTTCTTCATACGCAAAATGTATTTAACTAGTCTTAAAGTCAGTCTCTTCAAAAACTTAGCCAACCTCGACAAAGTCATTACACTAGAGACTTATAGGTCACCAGACCCAATAGTTTTTAACCAAAGTAAAATTAACTCATAAGAGTTAATGGAAATTAACCCTAACTACAATAACTAAATTTTAAAGAAAATAACTAGACCTGTTGGCAAGCAACTGCCAGCAGTGCTAGTCATGCAGACTGCTCTGTTTCGGTGTTATCAATGGGACTAGTGTCTTGGATAGACACCATCACCGCCTTGGCCGTGCTCCATTCTTGATGTACCTTTGAAAACTCCTAGATCACCGTTACGTGCGGCAAACTGATATGAATAACCCTCTGCTTCCAAAGCTCCTTCTTCCTCTTTACCATTTTCACTTTATCCTTGTGGGAATCCAGATGATCGAGGCACACGGTGAGCATTGATTCCACCTTAGATATCCGTGTAAAATCTTCCACAGATAGGGTTTTCTCCATTTTAATTTGCCTGATGTGACTGCTGAATTGGTTAATCATTTCCATGGTGTCCTCTAGAGTTTCACTGCCTTCCTTAAGTAATTGAACATCCACACACCGCAAGTCCTTCTGCATGGTTGTCCTCAGGGCTGTTAATTCACCGCGCAGGCTGGCTGATTCATTATAACCCTACTCAATAATCTAATTGTGCCATTCGATACTTTCTTTGCAAATGAACATGACATCTTCATTCAAGCTCGACACTTGGTTCTCAGCAAGAAAGTTCATTAGCCCATAATGTTGGATATCCCTCATCTACTTTGAAATCACAGTCCATTTAGACTTTTCTTTCTACCATGAGACCAAGTCAGTGTCTAAGGTTTTGTTGACCTCATTAGCATCCTTAAAAATCTAAACCAAGTTAGTTATGTAATTGGTTGCCTGGAACATAATTGTGGTGAGCCATTCTGAGAAAACCTCGGTGATCATCCTGTTCCGTTGAACTTCATCCAGGAATTTTTGATTGCTGGGTGACTTTGGACTAAAAGGTCCTGAATGTTGTGATAATGGCAATGGTTTGTTCTGCAAGGCATGGATATATTGAGCCATTTGTGTCAAACTCTATTTCAACTCAGCCTTGTCCCTTTCATCCTTCCAGGTATGGGAGATGATTCGTTTGGTAGAAGTCTCCAGGTGTTTAACATCCACAACTCTGGTTCCGACTCCCAAATCTATCTATTCCACAACATAATCCACTTTTGAGGTCATAGTAGCATCTTTGTTAGGCCCGGGTATGGCGATATCCGCAGTCCAGTGCTTCATATTTTCATCAAAGTCAATCATTGACTCTGTTTTTAACTTTCTAGGCTTCACAAACCTTCCCAAGCATTTGCTTACAACGTCCTCCATTGATACTGAAATTGGAACTACATTCCTTTTTCTGGAGATGGAGTCATTTAGCCATTTTGGTGCTAGGGTTAACTCTTTTGAGGGCATGGATGAAAACCCCGCTCAGGACGGGGGAGTGGTATGACCTACATGAGACTGAGTCTCAAGTGTTCTTGAATCCTGAAAAATGGTATCAATGTCAATTGAAAGCTTGTTTGCTTCTAAAATAGGGGATGTCATTTTGCTCGGTGTTTTTTCTAGATCCACATCCAGAATGAGGTGAGAAGCCGACAGTTTGAAACCCTTCTTGGATCTTGATCTTGTTACCCGACAAGCAATAGGAAATTCGACCCCGATGCTAGATTTCTCCTCCTTAATCTTTCCCTGTACTTTCCTTGCATCAGAAACAGGAATGTTAGTCCCAGTAGAAATTTTATTCATAGTATTCCTCTTCCCACTTTTGCTTCTTAGGCTAGTGGTTCACTCTAGGTGGGAACGATGACCCCTCAACCAGTTTTATGTCCTCTGAATTACACCAAAAGTGCGTGTCTGAACACTGTCACTCATCTTCTTGTTCCAATTTACTTTCGGAAGAGGTTCATTATGAACCCATCTCATAAACTCAGAGTCAAGTGTATCCTCATCATCACTGGTGACACCTGAAGTATCCATGGGTAACTTCATATCATGAATTTTCTTCAAAGTTAGCCTTGACCAACACCTCCTCCATACTTCAAATTCATCTTGACAGCCCTCCCAATAATCTTCCAACTAAGAAACATGTTGATCAGACACCGCTTTCTTTACATACTGAGGAATGAAACCCCTACTGTCAAAGTTATCTCTCCTTACAAAAGACTTCAAATGAAAGTTTTTAAATTTGAGTTCCAGGTTCAACTCATCAGAAACTGATCTGTAGCTATAATGTCTTAAATCAATGGGAAAAATCTCGCTTGTTTCGGAGCCCTCACCATAATCTTTGGCCACGTAAGCGAGCTATCTAGATACTTCAATCAATGTGCAAGAGTCTGAGACATACCTAGGAAGCCTAAAGGGCTCACCCTTAAATCCTCCGACTCTTAAATAAGTGAAATGGCTGAACTGTATGAAGAAACTGCCATATACATTGACGAGTTCAACCGCTTTCGGGGACATTCTTCTATGCAAATTTCCTTGTAACTCGAAGGTTAGCCTTCCAGCAAAAACATCATTCCAACAGAGGTAATCATTAAGATGCCCTTTCAAGGTTAAACTAGGATGATACTCATAAATTCTCATACTTTGAACCCATTTTACGTGTGACAACCAAGACCACTCTCTGACACAGGCAATCATGTATAGCAGATAGGATGACATATAAAAATTGGACATTCCAAGATAGTTACTCAAACCCTCATGTAATCTCTCTGCGATAATAGTTCCCAATCAATAAACCAATTTTTATCCAGAGTAACCTGGATGAAGAAATACATCCAGTCTTCCTAGTAAAAAGAATGAGAATTACCTTTTACCCTGCTCAGTAGTATGACCACATCTCAGATTACTAGGATTAAGTGTTCACGAGTTAAGGGACTCAGTAACCTCGAACCTCCCTTTTGGAATTTTATTAGCTAATTTCAGGCAATCACTGTTCTATAATGCTGCTTTTTCTCAGAGAAGATCCCGTATGATTTACCAATGGTCCAGTCTTCATAGGGTTCCCAGTTCGGGATACCCATAGCTGTCATTACCGTATGTCTGTCAATAGACAACAAAACTTCACCATCGTTTTTCCTTATGCACCTGTTGCCCTTGTCATAATGATTCATACACTCTAAGACTAATTCTGGACAATGAGCAATAGTGGGGAAAGCAATAACTTCCAATAAACTGCTCTAAGCCACATCTTTCATCATGTCTACGATTGAGTTTTTAATTCTCCCCAAAAAGACCTCTAAATCTAGCTGAACTAGGGCTGTGTCTCCCAATTCCGATAAAGAGCTTACAAGGGAAGATGAGCTCACCAATTTGGGTAAAACAAGCCTCATCTTCTAGTTCGTGGTTTTTCCTTAAATTAACCCCAGGTGAAAAAAGAAATTGAAAACAAAACAAGTAGCTAAAGAACACCCAGATCTTTTAAAACAAACTGCAGCAATTTAGGAAATTGTTGAACATACCTTCCTTTGCTCTTTGTACACCCTTATCGCTGCCTAATTTTCCTACTCCAAAAACTTCTTCCCCAAAATCTTGTCATGAAAAATAATACTTCTGATGAGACAACTACTCAGTTTTAAAGCAGAGAAAATCTTACCCATCATTACTAAAACTGCCCTCATTGCTCCTTGTTCGTGTGAAGTTACTTTGAAATGATTACGTTGTGGTTCACCTTAACCGTTAAGTCACCTCTCTTCTGACATTGGTGATTTTCACACATACTTGCCATAAATGGCGGATTTCAAATCACTGGAAAAAGAATATTCTTTCCTTCGACGACCGTCAATCAAGTTCTGAAAACCCGCACCATCACCACGTGGCAAGTCACACGCCTTCCAAAGAACCCGAACATATAACTCAGAACTTTGCACGAGCACCACAAAAATAAAAAACATTAACACGACAAATTTTGAACTTGAACCTTGAACCAAAACGGTTCAAGTTCAAGGTTCAAAGAATACAAAATACGGGTAAGGCTAGCAAAGCTTAAAGCTGCACGGGAGGAAAGGATGCTCAAAACCACGCTCGTTGAATTTTGAACCTTGAACCAAAAAGGTTCAAGTTCAAGTTCAAGTTCAAGTTCAAAGCAATGAAGACTAATGAGGACCGAAAAACAAGAGCAAAATTTAGACAAGCCTTCGACCAATGAACTAGACCAGCATGACTAGAAACAGGGGTGCATATAGAATGGAAATTTGTATATGGGCCCAACAATTAGTAACATCACTAAGTACGAAGCCCTTGTAGTTAATCATAAGACAAGCAATGAGAACTTATGAAGCAAAAAAAAAAAAACTTAGTATTTAGACTAAATCTTATCATTGTTGAATAACTTTGATTCTTAGACCATAGATACAATTCCATGGAAAGTCAATCAACATGCAGATGCAATGTCAAACAGTGCTTCCCTTTATCACTTGATGATTCAACCATGGATTATGAATTTATCATCCATAATGTTACCTCACCGACTAAGATTGCTTATTGTTATAACATGTATTTTGATAAGTGATACCCCCATATATTTTGATATTTGTGTGACAGTATATTTCTAGATCCTACAAATAATCTGAGCTCTTGATCTTGCTTATGTATACTTGTCTCACCTTAGATTATTTTATCTAACATTCTTTATCAAATATGATATAATTGTCTTTTCCTTCAATGTCTCAGCAAATGAAAGATCTCTATTGCCCTTGACGAAGCTCATTTAGGTGCTTGTAGGGGGTATTTTGGTGGTAGATCTTTGGTTCAAAAATTACTTCATATGGGTTACTATTGACAATCCATGAAAACATAAAATTATTTTTCCTTTGTCAAAGAGTGCCATCAGTGCTAATACCATATAAATTTGATCCATTATCTTACCCAATAAGTTTGAACCCAAGTAACTCCTTGAATATTTTCCATGTGGTGTTTGGACCTTATGTGAAAAATATCTTCTTCTCCTCAAAAACATACATTTATCAGCACATGTAAAAATTATTTTATGAAATGGGTTGAATCTATTTGATCCATAAATTTTAAAGTAATTTTTCAATTTCTCTTTGAAAATATCATTCTCAATTTGGTTTACCTTTCACTTTGACTTTTTAATTGTACATCATTTAAGAACAAAGATGTGAGGAATTCCTCGAAATAAAGGTCACTATATAATATTTATTGGTACATAATAGTATTGAATTATTTTATAAATGAAAGGGGTGAAATCAAGAACTATCCCTCAAAATAAAGGTCGCTATAAGAGAATATTTTAAGTTAGATACGAATATATGAATGTGGGGCTTTCCAACATAATGATAGGATTGTGTTCTATAATTGTACACCTTTTCATAGAAATAAAATATGCAAGAAATCATGTTTTAAATTTTATATAATGTACACATTTATCAAGAAAGTCAAAACTATAGAACTTGATAAAAAAATTTATATCGGTTGTTAGAGTTACCACCATAGTTTATTATGTGTCTCATTTTTAAAATATATATAGTAGCACAATATTTAGCAAACATTGTAGAGTTAATATTTACAATGGGGAATTAAATTTGATTAAAATATTTAAGGATTTCTAAGAAATTAAATTCTTAAAAATAATTATAATTATGTCATCTATTGAACAGTTTTTAATATTTTTTTCTTTATTTAGTCATTCCTATTCTATTTTTATGTTAAAAAAAGTAAATTGAATTTGGTTTTATTGGCTTAACAATCCAAAAGTTTATGTTATTCCTATTAGATTATGATTATAGCTAATGTAATCCATACCACTAAGATCTTTTAACAAATAATTCTTTGATTTTCTATGCTATAATATCCTTATACATTTCTTTTTAGAATTTAAACTTATATAAAACATTAAAGATTATTAAATCTAATCAATCTCCTATGGTTTTTGTTAGTTCACATGTGAATAAAATATATAAATGAAATTAAGATTTAGATGGCTCTTCCAAACCTACTCATCCCTCCAATTTTCGGTCTGGGCTCTCCAGCAGATCAAACCAATCCAAGAGCGGGGGTGACTTGGGACGCACCAACGGTTGGATGGAGCAAGGTAAACTTTGATGGTGCTTCTGCAAGCAATCCGGGCCAAAGTGGTATTTGTTGCATTCTGAGGGACTCTGATGGTCTCTGTATAAAAGAAATCTCCGAAAAGATTGGAGTGGCTACTAATAATGAAGCGAAATTCAAAGCAACATTAAGAGGTCTTCAGCTAGGGAAGGAGCTTGGGGTGCAGAAAATTCATTTGGAGGGTGACTCATTAAATGTCATTAACGTGATCCGTTGCAATAACACCCCTTGTTGGTGCCTTAACCAGTGGCTTCATCCGATCCCGGTGTTGCTAGCTACCTTTGATGAATTTAGGGTTAGCCATATCTATAGAGAAGGCAATGGTGAGGCTGATAGACTTTCTAAATTGGCTATAACCGCTAGTGACCCCCTCTGAAGATCCACCAATGATCTTTTCTGTTGGGCTGATTGACATGCTCTCCTCACTCAGGTTGGGTTCTTTGAAATATGGCGTGTCCCGATGGGTCTCCTGATAGGTGCGCGCTCTCTATTTCCAACTACCCCCTCTGATTGTGGAGCAAACTGGTGCTCTGCTCCCCAGTAGCCGCGATTCCCCCTCTCCACCTTCTGGTCTTATTTTTCAGTGGAAAGATCAACCGACTGCCTTGTTAACCGGTTAAGGTCTCTTCTTATCACCGTGATGTGACGCATTGCCGACACTATTGATTAGTGCTAGCTTTTGGGCCGTGGCTATTAAATACAAGTGTACTTGAGTATCCAGTTATGACTATATCCTTTCAAGGTTTATTTATGATCACTTGATGCTTAAAGTCGGTCAACATCAAGTTGAGGAGTTTTGGAGCATATGGTTAGTTGGATACTGGCAGCTCATGCGTGTGGGCATTTTTTGGAGATGCAGGTGTAGGGTGCCATATTCTCTGGTTCGATTCCTTGCTATTTAATAAAGGAATACCCCTTCTTTCCACCATATTTTTCTTTCCTCTCTTGGCAACTCAGTATGGAGACCCCAATCCTCCTCGAAGCTACTTGTCGACAGATGGATTTCCTGGGCGAAATCACGGACAGGAGTCTACAAGAGGTCCTTTTCTCTTGACATCCTCTCATTCTCCATAGCTTAAAGAGGATCATGGGAAATGAATTTCTTATGGCTTACCACAAGTACATTGCCAATGTTGATATTCCAGCCTTTTTTCTTGCAATATTAATCTACATGGGGACTAGTAAGCAACAAGCAAAACTGCTAACCCAGATGATGTTCAAGCACCGCCTGTTGGGGGAAATAGATGTTGTATTGGACAATATTGATGCCAATCTTAGAATTTTGCTTCCCCAAAACTACTATATGTCACTTAGAAACGGAGCCGAGGTGAAGAAGCTTGTGGTCTTTAATTCTCTGGATTTTGATTCCTTCCAAGCAACTTGGTCCGTCATCTCCAGGAACATTGAGTTCCATCTGAAAGTGGTTGGTATACAAAACGGTTTCACGTCGAATTGGAGGGCAATTTTTCTCTGTGGTGAAGATCTAGCGGTGACTGATGACCTCAGGATCCTTGAGAATGGTGATCTGGTGGATGGAAATGACTGGGGGTTTGGGTTTGGTGAAGAATGGTATCCAAATGACTACCGAATCCCTAAGGAGAAGGTAGAATCAGCAAATCATTTGAATTGTGGTCCTGAATGTCCCATTGTCTTAGATGCAGCCAATGTGCTCGCGGATGATGCTTCTAATGGATCTCTGTGACTCTGGTTGACTCTAAGCCCTCTGGTCTCTCTGCCTTTTGAGATTGTCTATTTTTATTTTTTGTCTTATGACCTTTGCATCCTTAAGAGGCCGGTATATTGTTGTCCTCATCCAGTCCTATGTTGATTTCTCTTTTCCATGGATTAGAGCTATGGTAGGGGGTTTTTGTCCTGATTCTTTCCCCCTACCGCTCTTATTGAATCAGGCCTTGTATTCTCATTTTTTAATACAAGGGTATTTCCCCTCTGCAGCTATTTACTTATAATATATATATATATATATATATATATATATATATATATATATATATATATATATATATATATATATATATATATATATATATATATATATATATTATAAGTAACCGAATAATCAAATGAAATATGAAAAGTGATAGATGCTATTAAAAAACCTGATGTGGATATGTAAGACACTCTTCACTTGTTATTTTCTCTTTTAAAAATTATAATCATTATTTAGTTAAGAAATTAGAACTATTTTCTTAGAAAGACAATTTTTTTTCTTTTTAATAATACTAGATAAAATTTATAGGATATATATGTGTGTGTACATACATATATGTATGTATGTATTAATGTATGTATGTATGTATGTATGTGTATGTGTATGTGTATGTGCATGTGTATGTGCATGTGCATGTGCATTTGGATGTGCATGTGGATGTGCATGTGCATGTGCATGTGAATGTGGATGTGCATGTGCATGTGTATGTGTATGTGCATGTGCATACGTATGTGTATGCCTATGTGTATTTCTGTACATACATACATGCATACATATTGTATGTATGTATGTATGTATATGCATATGCATATGTATATGTATAATATTAAAGCTTATTAAATCTAGTGAATCTTCTATATCTTTTGTTAGTTCACATATGATTATCATATATAAAATGGAAGAAAATTTATAGGATATGTATGTGAATAATTGAATGAAATATGAAGAGTGATAGAGGGTATTGAAAATGAATGATGTGTGTATGATATTTAATAAAATCTCCATTAGTTATTTTCTCCTTTCAAAACTAAAATAATATTTAGTTAGGAAGTTAGAAACATTTTCTTAGAATGACACTTTTTTTTTCCCTTTTTCTTTTTTAATGCTAGGTAAACTTAATATGGTATATAGAAAATATTAAAGCTTATCAAATCTATATAAAAAATAAATTCTATTAAATCTTATTGATCCTATGTTTTCTTGATAGTTCACGTATGATTGTCATATATAAATGAAAGAAAAATTATATTGCTGATAGAGGTTATTGAAAATAACTGATGTAGATTCAATACGTAAGACACTCTTCATTAGTTGTTTTCTCCTTTCAGAATTACAATAAATATTAGATGAAGAAGTTAGAACCATAAATTCAAAATGATAAATTTTTATTTTATTTTTTTAATGTTGGCTAAACTTTTTACCTCATTTCCTTTTAACAATGTTGAGGCTGAAAAAACCACAAGCATATTGGATCAATGAATGCACAAGCCTATGACCACAATGGCCCAATAGGGGTTTGAACCTTGGTGACCACAACAACACCACTAGGTCACTTAACCAACAAATTATGAAATGAACATCTTTTAAATTGGTAAATGCTTGAAAGATAACAAATGTAATGTGTTAATGGAAAATCAAAATTTATTTGTTTAACTTGCTATTTATTTTTGACATGGAAAGGATTGCATTTATAATATATATTTTCTTCCATATTTTAAGTATTACTTGTTATTTTTCTTTGACATAGAGAGGGTTGTAAGTGGTGTGTATTTTTTCTCTATATTTAATATTATTTGAGTTCATGGTTTATGAAAATATATTGAGTGATCAAATTCACAATAATGGTCAATTTAAGTTGATTGTTTAAAGTAGCTCAAATACTAAAAAAATGATTTGTAAATATCACGAAGATTATGTGGTAGAATTACACCTTGCAAGACACAATGTTTTTTCAATTATATCATTTGATAATATTTCTATATTTTTATTTTGGTTGTCAAAAAGTAAATTGCATTCCAATTTTATTGTTTGGTTAGCTATATTTATATACATATACTACAGGCTCTATGAAATAAATATAGACTTAAATTTCATATCTTTGATATAAATCCATCACATTGCTCAATAAATTTTACATGAAAATATATTGAGCTCTACTAGGTTTCAATAAAATATTTATGATAAGAATTATTGTCAATAATTGATGATGGAAAAATATTAAATACTTTTTAATTTAAGGATAAGACAATAAATTTATAAATAATTATTTAAATGTCATATGCAGTTCTTTTATATCAATTTCTCATCTTAAGAGAAGACAAGAAACGATCTGAAAATTTCATATTTAGATAAATTTTACACATTTGAATTTATGGCCTTTGAAAATTGATGTGAAGATATATGTTAAGAATAAAGGCTGATAATATATTTGCTTCAATTTATTTCTAATTCTATTCAAAGTTAATTGGTTACCTGTAATCTCCTCAATTTGTTCAAAAATTAAGGATTGCCTACTTGCATAATTTATAAATAAACTAAGCCCACATAGAAAGATAATATATTATATTTTAATAGACAATGATTCCATAAAACAAAGTAACAATAATTAACAATTATATCTCATTGAAATAAGAGCTAATATGTGCCTATAGACCTATGATGTAGATGTAGACCAATCTTTAGTAGAATTTCTTGGACCACTTGTACTCTCAAGAAAAGGAGATATATCTATGGGAAAATTAAAAGCTCTTGGAGTACCAAAAAATTAACTAGTTACTTTTTCTAATATCTCAATTATCTCATTCATATTTAGGCATTGTTCTGGTGATTCTCTTGTGCAGATCAATCCTACTTCCATAATTTGAGCAAGGCAGGCCAATACCAATGATATATCTAGCTCATTAACATCTCTAAGAAGGCTATTATCCACCAATTCTATTATTATATTTGTAAAATCCATGCCTACCCATTTTGGTAGATTGATATCTTCTATAAACATGTCATATGTGGGTCTCCTCATTGTCAACAACTCTAAAAGTAGAATCCCATAGCTATATACATCTCCTTTTGTTGAAATATTTCCATTGATTCCATACTCTGCAATATAACAAAATAACTAATGTTTCTTGATCCATTTCAAAAATCAATATTAAATACATAAAATAATTTAATGATAATTTATGTTTAAATATGTGAAATATATACCTGGTGCAATGTAGCCAATGGATCCTTTGAGTGCATTTGTAGAAGTCACTCGATCTGTTAGATTTCCAAATAGAAGTTTGGTAATGCCAAAATCTACTATATATGGAGTAATATCATCACCTAATAGTACATTATTAGGTTTTAGGTCATAAAGAATTACTTGCACAAAGCAATGGTGGTGTAGATATGACATTCCATGTGCTACATCCTTTGCTATTTTTATTCGATCAATTAAAATCTAATCTATGCTCATCTCCTCCATTAGGATATAACCATCTCTCCAAACTTCTATTTGGCATGAATGGGAGAATCAATGCTTTAAAATCAAGGTTAGAACAAGTAGAAATGAGTTTGATCACATTGCGATGTCTCACTCTTTTTAACACATTGCATTCTCCGTCAAAACTTTGAAGAGCATTTTCATCTTGCAAATTGATAACTTTAACAATAATATTTGTACCATTTTTTAGAATGCCTCTATAAACAAATCCAAAACTACCAACCCCTAATAGATTGGTTTGGCTAAACCCACCAGTTGTAGCTAGAAGTTCTTGATATGACATTCTGCTAGGCCAAATGTTGAGCTCAAGGGTCTTTTGATTATTATGTCTCATATAAAAGAATACCAATAGCACAAAAGATATGATGAATATTAAAATTCCAATCACAACTGCTACTACCACCTTCTTGGAGATTGGGAAGTGGTTGTGTTTTGAATTAGAGCATGGCTGCAATTTAATCCATTTACCACAAAGACCAACATTTCCTGAAATGGCTGACTCATCAATTGTTGCGAAAACTCCTCCCTTTGGAACCTCTCCAGTTAGACTATTTGAAGAGAGATTGATATGCTGAAGTGTTTTGATTTCTTGGAAGCCATGGTAATTGCACCTGACAAATTGTTTCTTGATAGATCAATACTCTCAAGATTCCTCAAATTTGTGAGTGAAATTGATATTGGTCCATCAAATGAATTGCATGAAAGATTTAAATATTGCAAATTTGAGCAACTTGATAATGCTGCTGGAATTTCACCTGAGAAGTTGTTGAGAGACACATCGATAGATTGGACCATTACCATTTTACTCATTACTGAAATAGAACCTTGTAATAAATTGTTGGAAACATTGAAATAAAATTGAAGATTTGTGAGAACCGCTCATTCAAGAGGTATATTTTATTCTAATTTGTTGTGAGCCAAGTCCACCTTTTCCAAAGTGACACATCTCCCTAGACTACCTAGTATTTTCCCTGAAAATTGATTGTGATGAAGAACAAGTTGTCTTAATTGAGGAAGATTGCCAAGAGTATCTGGAATTTTCCTTGAAATCATATTTTCACTAAATGATAACAACCCAAGATGTTTTGCCAGACCCAAACTTTTTGGAATTCTTCCATCTAAATTATTTGTTCCCAACTGCAATATTTTAAGATTTCGAAGTTGACCAAGTGTAGGTGGAATGGAATCATTGAAATGATTGCTAAATAATACCAAACTTATCAAACTTGTGAGGTTGTCAATGCCACTTGGTATGTTCCCCTCAATATTATTGACAACCAGCCTCAAAGAGGAGAGCTTCTTCGATAGGTGCCCAATTGAAGAGGGTAGAATGCCAGTGAGATAGTTACTAGTCAAATGTAATACTTCTAAAATAGTACAATTTCTCAAGTCTATTAGAAAAGAAGTCAAACCATTTCTTCCACTCACAAGATTATTCCCCGAGAGATAAAATCGTCGAATTTTGTAAAATCTCCCAAATTGCCAAGGAATAATGTCATTTAGTTGGTTAAAAGCTACTACAAGTAATTAAGGTTGAGTGCAATTGGAGAGGGAGCTTGGGATTTCACTAGTCAATTGGTTTGGCCCCAGATATAGTTCTTCTAACTTTGACAATTTGCCAAACTGCCAAGGAATATGGCCACTTAACTGGTTCTCAACTAATGACATATTTTGTAGAAGAGTGCAATTGGAAAGGGAATTGGGAATCTCTCCTATCAAATTGTTCTCATTTAGAATAAAGAATACGAGTTGAGTAAGCATGCCTAATTCAATAGGAATTGTTATTCCAGTCAATTTATTGGCATGAAGATCAACTGTTATTAGCTGAGTAAGCATACCCAATTCAATAGGAATACTACCATGAAATCCATTATTCCCCAAATCTAAAACAAATAAAGATGACAAATGTCCTAGAGAAGATGGGATTGTGCTCGTCAGTTGATTTTCAGCTAACCAAATCCTATCTAAATGTGAAAGAAGGCCAATTCTAGAGGGAATACTACCACTCAGAGAGTTGAAAGACAAAGCAAAAAGTCGCAAAGAACGACAATCTGCAAGAGTGGAAGGAATTGAGCCTTCTAATTCATTTTTAGACAAGCGAAGTATTCTAAGACGAGAAAGTCTTCCCAACTTGGGTGGAATTTGGCCTCTAAAGTTGTTATTCCAAAGAGAAATGACTCTTAGAAAAGAAAGATTGCCAATGAAAGGAGAGATGGGGCCAACTAAAGACATACCTTTTAGTACCAAAGAAACCACACACTGGTGATGAAAAGAGAAAGTAATACCAGTCCAATTGCACAAGGAGTGACTGGGAGGCCAATTGACCAAGGAATTGTTGGGATTTGAAGAGAGGGCGCCCTTGAAAGCCAAAAGAGCTTATATCAGAAAAATAAGATGGAGAAGAAGAATGTGAGAAGGGGAGTAGAAGTAAAAATAGAAAGAAGAGCAAGAGACAAGCCATCTTTGTAGTATGCCTGCCCTAATCAGATTCTAATCTCGGTTTGACCTTGGTTAGTTTACCATGTTATAATGTTATAGTCAGATGTTTTGATTATTGTGCGTACCTGTTAATATGGTTTTTGCATCAATTCTTATGTAAGTCTATTTGTTCTCCTGATTTGTGTTATTAATCTCGGGCTAACACTTTTATTATACATATATGTATGCATATGTGACTCATGGTTGTAGGAGATTGCAGGTACAATACCGCATATGTACAAGGTTTGTCTCCACTTGGATTTGCAGGTTTGAGTGTACCTCTTTGTTCCTTAGAGTTTGGATTAGGAAGTCGTAAGACCCTCGTTTTACCCTTGTCGTGCTCAAGTGAGCGTCGTCAGGCACCTATCAGTTTTCCCTTTGGTTGGGTATGCGGGTCATCTATTTGTTTGGCTTTCTTGGGTTGTGTGCTTTGCGTGTGGTAAAAATGAGTATTTAATCCTTAGTATTTAATTTGATTAAATGTGTGTTTACACATTAGTAATTAAGAGACTAAATTAAATAGGTTCCCTTTATGCGATTAATCATTAATTAGAATTGCTCAATTCATGTTTGTAGCTAGTTCGATTAAAATGGTTACTTTTAAATGATAATTTATTCAGTTTATGCTTTTTGAAAGGAAAGATCAAATTTATTCGAAATAGAAATAATTTAACCTCTTTGGCATGTTGGAAATAGAAAAGAAAATTTCAATTTATTGAGAAAATCAATTCTTTTTAAAAAAAAAGCAAGTTTAGCATATTGATATAGTTTGAAAAGAATGATTTTTTTGATTTTTTTTACTTAAAAACAAATATTTAAAATCCAAAAATGAGAATTTTTGGTCAAACTTTCTTCCATTTTAACCTAGGTTTAAAAATATTTTGGAGGATTGTTTTTGGAGAGATATTTATGGAAAATATTCTTAGGAGAGAATGGTTTGGAAAATTTTTGGGCATTTGTGGGAGGAGGAATTTCCGGAGTTGACAGGTTGAGCTCTTCAGCAAATCTCTTCCAGGATTGCATATGGAGGTAGGATTTTTATTTGTCTCCTTTGTTTGCGCAGAGATTTACTTTTGGTTTTGAAAGAAATGTGTTTGTTGTTGAAAAATCTTTCAGATTGATTTCTAGATTGAATTTGGGTTTGGGTTTTAAATCTATGCTTATTAGTTTGTGTTTTGCAAATTTGGTTGAATCATGTATGATAAATTATTCTTTTTGCCTAATATGATATTTGGTTGACGAAATTTGCTTATCTAGGTTTTGTTATTCAACAAATTTTGAATATATGTTAACCATTGACATTCTGGAAAAATATTTTAGTCTTTGTATGAGACTGTGAATTAAAAGAAAACTGGGGTTTTCTTTTTTTAAAGTTTGTATAAAAAAATAAAATTTAAAACAAATTTATTTTTTTATATTGGGCATTTTAGGTTTGGAGGGTAGAGGAGCTAAGGATCAACTCGCACCACCCTCCCCTCCATAGGCTCTTAGCCTTGGAGGTCTGCGACCACCCTGGTGGCCGCAGAGCTCTGCAACCACAGTGTGGCACAGAGACCTGCGACCCCATGGTGGCCGCAAGGACCCCGTGTCCACCACGGTGGTCGTAGCCTCCGCGGCTAGGGCACAAACCCCCCACTCCCGTGGATAGGAGGTGGGCCCCGCAGGTTGCCCTTTGCTTTTTTTTTATAGTTATTTTATTTAAAATAAAAAATATGCATCACATTTTATAATTTGGGTTGTTTAAAAAAATTTTAATATTATTTTATTAAAAAGTTTTTAAATAGCTTTTTTAAAATTATTAATTAGTATATATGTTATTAACTGGGAATTTATATATATATATATATATATATATATATATATATATATATATATATATATATTAATTAATATTTAATTTATATGTTTCTATATGTATGCAAGGAAGTATCAGTTTATTTGGGAAATGATCATCGATTTTAATTTCTTTTTTAATGTATATTTTCATTTTTGGAAAGTATGTAATTGTGTCGCAAGAGATGAGATTGGATTATTGTTTTCGAACAAGTCTGAGAATAATGTTTTATTTTGAAGAATAAATATCGTATTTCTAGTTGATTAATGTTTATTTAATTATATTCTTGTGACTTTGGTTTGGAAACTCATAATGACGTATTTATGTTATTTTATGATGCAAAATGAACTTTAGAGAGTTAGTAAACCATGAGCGACATGTACCTAGACAATTTGCAATCAAACTAGAACAATTAGAAAACTGGATCGATTCTTGTGTGTAAACAATATGGAGGAAGATTGTCTTTTTCGATCTATGCCTTTACATGTTTAATTTTTCTATATTCGCATTTGCTTAGGAAATGGCAAGTCCTAGATTTTGAATTGCTGGATATTATCGTATATTGATTTGGGTACCTGTTTAAGTCCTTGATCTCGAGTATTTACTATTTTCGTGTGATGGTTTTGTATCCAATCATGTCCTTTATGCGAGTGTTAGGTGTGTTATGTGGTTGGTCATAGCTGGTCAGGTCTCTAGTTAGACAGTCATTGCACCTCGTATGAAGGCTTGTTTGACCAAGTGGGTATTCCTACCGTATTGAACTTTGTAAGCTTGTCCTGGTGTATACTTGGGTTTTAGGAATTCATTGGATTATGGTCTAGTGTCATATGGGAAAGTGGATTTTGATTGGGGGTCACACCCAAAGTAGTTGTTGTGTAACCCATTGAAAGTGTGTCTAAATAAGTGATAACCTAATAGCATATTAGAGAGTTTAGTTAATAAACACTGAGTAAGATAATTATGCCTCACGTATGGGATGAGTGCTAGTACAGACTCGACATGAAGTGAGAAGGCCTGAAATGGCAAACCATCAACCTTGTCTTCACGAAAGGATGTGTTGGGTCCACATGGGACTTGGATGGGATAGAGGTTTGGGATAGGTTGTCAGGGTAACCCAATAGATAGGGTCGGAACCTATGGAGACCTGCCATGGTAGCCATACCAAGTTATGTGATGACACTTGTCCCTTATGTTCGCTAGTGTGATGTTTGTGTTGTCTTTGATAGGAGCATTGTTGTGGAGTCATTCCTTGTTGTTTATGCCCTTGTGAGAACCTGATTTTCATGTTAGACCATGGGTTGCTTATGATGGGTTGCGAAGACTTAGTTTCGCGGATGCTCCAGTTGATATTTGTATTTACTTCTTATCATGTTTAGTTGGATCATTTCCTATTCAGGAATCATTCATGTATCTTTTGGACCGATGTGGTCGTATGTATTATTGGTTTATGTATGCCTTGATGGCAGGATGTAAATGATGTGAGCCTTATGTATTCTTCACCCTTTTATTTATCAAAGGGGTCTTGCAATTGAGCAGACCCAGAGATGTAGCTCACTAGGGGTGAACTCTGATATCATTTTGGGGTTATGTGGTGTTTATGTTCTTATGTTTCCTCTTTAATTTAGCATGTATGGATGGCATTATGGTTAAAATGTATAATGTGGATTAAATGAAGTTAATCTTAAATGCATGTATGTAGTCATCTTATTAAATGCAGTAATTTGGATCATGAAAGAATGTGGATTTGAATAATGGGATGTATTCAGTTGTTGATAATGCAATTAAGTATGCATAGAAAGTATTCGTTAGTTTATAATGAAATTAAAGTATGTAATGAAATTAGATGCATGACTTATGCTTTAATGAAAGATTGAACATTATGTATGGTTCAATTGTAATGGATGAACTTAATCATGTTATCTATAATTTTAACTTATCGAAAGAATTAATCCTTGTTTAAAGTAATATCTTGTCATTAAGTTAATCAGCTTAATTGGATTAATTAGCGTGAGTTGAGTTAAGTGTTGAATTAAGTATTCACGTTGGGAAACTCTTTAGGTGTTATTGAAGTCTTCCGATCTGAACTTCAGATATCTCATTATATCAGTATGTTGTGTTTAAATTTTTAAAAAATAAAATTTACACTCTATTCTTATGTTTTAGTTTTATCCCTCGGAGTTTCCTAACGGGACATTACACTCTTCATCTATATTTCACGCTCAGAGAGATTTAAGAGTAGCTATTCGTGTTTGTTATTAATGGGACTGAGCTCTTTAAATAGCCCTCGATTGGATGATCAAGTTGAAATGAAGTTACGCAGCAGCCTCCATTAGAGTTTCTTTCAGTGTCGTGTCGTGTGCGACTTGTTCAGTCCCGTAATTGGAGGAATGAGGAGGTTGATGTGTAAAGTACTAATATTTAATAGGCCTGTTTTCACCTGCTCTAATGCTTGGCAACGACGGGCCATATAAAGTCTACACGGCTGATGAATGATAAGAGAGACCAATTTCTTGGAGCCAATTTCCTGATATTGAAAATCACAGATTCATTAATAAAGTCATTTCTTTTGGGCTTGTGGTCGAAGTAATTGCCGTGCATGACTTTGGATTCTATCATCTCATTTAAATATGAAAAGAGGTCAGTTTATGCTAGGAAAAAAAATGTCTTATCATTAAAGTCCTGTAAGTAATTGCCGTGTATGACTTTGGAGTCTAGAATCTCATTTAAATATGATAGGAGGAAAGCTTATGTTTTAAGAAAAATCGTCTTTTAACATTAAATCATGTAGTTTTACATTTTTGGATCTTATTCAATATATCATGCAATGGTTACATGTTTATAAAATTAGTTCATAGAGAGAAAGGAAATAAATGAATTGTTTTATTTAGAATAGGTACAAATTAGCAATTGCACCTTGTTGTGCAATGAGTATGCCAAAGAGGTGTGGAAGGTCAATTAGGGGAAATTTTGGTCAATTTGTTTTGCATAAATTTGTGTAGTAAACTAGATCAATTGGTAGGTGATTTAGAAAATGATGTTGTTTGTGCAACAAAGGTCTCAATGGAGAAGTGATAGATTCAAATCCACTTCACATCCACTTACAATGATCTAACCATAACTGAAACAAAACCCTTGAATTAAGAAAACAATCAATTTGCATTGCCAATAGGCTAATGTTATGTTTTCAATTAGGTGAGAAGGAGAGAGAGGTAGGGATATGGATAGAAATAGGTAGAGATAGAGGGGGGAAAGGCAACAGAGAGAGAGAGGTAAATATATAAAGATAGAGAAGAAGATAGAGATATATAGAGATGGTGATGGAGATGAAGATGGAGAAAGAGGAGAGGGAGATGGAGAAAAGGAGAGAGATATGGAGAGATAAAAAGAGAAAGGAGATATGAGGAGATATAGAGAGAGGGGGAGATCGAGAGAGATAAAGAGAGACAAATAGATATGGAGATAGAGTGAGAGAAATATGGGGAGATAATGGAAAAGATAGAAATATATTGGAAGAGGAGAGAGAGATAGAGATAGAGATATACAAAAAGAGAAAGGAAGATACAAGTAGTGATATAGAGATAGGGAGAAATAAAGAGAGAGGGAGAGATATATATAGAGGGAAACATAGAGATATGGGGAGGGATAGGTCTAGAGAGATAGATAGATAAGGATATAGAGGCACATAAATATATATGGATAGAAAGAGATAGAGAGAGGAGAGAAAGATCGATAGACATAAGAGAAGAAGAGGGGGTGATATCTAGATAAAGAAAAATATAGATAGACAAAGAGGGATAGTGAGAGAGATAGAGAGAAATATGTATAGAAAGAGATAGAGATAGGAGCAAGAGGGAGTTAGATATATTAAACAAGAGAGAGAGAGAGAGAGAGAGAGAGAGAGAGAGAGAGAGATATTGATAGTGAGGGGGAAGAGATATATGGAGATAGATATGCAAGGGGAAAGAGTGAGAGAAAGAAGGTGACAAAGACAAGTAATAGAGACAAGTTTAGAGAGAGGAAGAGAGATAGAGAGAGGGAAAGACAAAGAGATAGAGATAGAGATAGAGATAGAGATAGAGACATAGATAGGGAGGGAGAAACAAGGACTGTGTGTCTATGAGGAAAGTTTATGTTTTAAGAAAAAACATCTTTTAACATTAAATCATGTAGTTTTACATTTTTGGATCTTATTCGATATATCATGCAACCATTACATGTTTATAAAATTAGTTCATATAGAGAAAAGACACAAATGAATTATTTATAAAATTAGTTCATCAGAGGTGTGGAAGGTCAATTAGGGGAAATTTTGGCCAATTTTCTTGTATAAATTTATGTAGTACACTAGATCGATTGGTAGGTGATTTAGAAAATGATGTTGTTTGTGCAACAAAGGTCTCAATGGAGAAGTCATAGATTCAAATCTACTTTACATCCACTTACAAGGATCTAATCATAATTGAAACAAAACCTTTGAATTAGGAAAATAATCAAGTTTCGTTGTCAATAGGATAATGTTATGTTTGCAATTAGGTGAGAATGAGAGAGAGGTGGAGATAGGGATAGAAATAGGGAGAGATAAAGGAAGAAATGAAAGAGAGAGAGGGGTAAAGATATAAAGATAGAGAAGAAGATGGAGATATATAGAGATGGTGATGGAGATGACAATGAAGAAAAGGAGAGAGACATGGAGAGATAAAAAGCGAAAGGAGATAGGATTAAATAGATATCAAATCTTGAAAAATAAATAGAAAGAAAGAGAGGGAGATCGAGATAGAAAGATAAAGATGGAGATGGAAAGTGATATATAGAGAGAAAGGGTAAGATATAGTGGTAGAGAGAGATATATATATAAACAAATAGAGATAGATAGATAGATAGATAGATAGATAGATAAATAAAAGAAGAAATATGGAGAGATAGATACAACGAGGAAAATAAATATGAATATGGAGGTCTAAAAGGAGAGGGAGGGGGAGAGAGGGAGAGATATGGATAGATAAAGTGAGACATGTATAGAGATAGAGGGGGAGAGAGGAATATAGAGGTGGAGAGGAAGATAGAGTGAGAGAGGAAGATGGAAAGAATAGATTGAGAGATGTAGAGGGGAAGATAAAGTTATAAAGATAGGGGGATGGAGAGGGAACGAAAGAGAGGAAGATATCAAAAGCTCTACAGAGGAAGGAGAGATAGAGAGATATAAATATAAGGACATATAGAGAGAGGGGGAGATGGAAAGAGATAAAGAGATAGACAAATATGGAGACAGAGTGAGAGAAATATGGGGAGATAATGGAAAAGATAGACATATATTGGAAGAGGAGAGATATAGAGATATACAAAAAGAAATAAGGAAGAGACAAGTAGTGATACAAAGATGGGGAGAAATAAAGAGAGAGGGAGAGATATATATAGAGAGAAATATAGATCAAATATGGAGAGGGATAGGTCCAGAGAGATAGATAGATAGATAAGGAGATAGATGAACATAAATATATATGGATAGAAAGAGATAGAGAGAGGAGAAAGAGATCAATAGACATAAAGAGAAGAAGAGGGGGTGATATAGATAAAGAAGAATATAGATAGACAAAGAGGGATAGTGAGAGAGATAGAAAGAGAGAGAGAGAGATATGAAAAGGGAAAGAGTGAGAGAAATAAGTGACATAGATAAGTAACAGAGACAATTTTAGAGAGAGGGAGAGAGATAGAGATAGAGACAAAGATAGGGAGGGAGAAACAAGGATTGTGTGTATATGAGTTAGAGAGAAAGATATATATATATATATATATATAAGAGGGGGTGATGGAGAAAGAGGGAGAGATAGGGATAGAAAGAGGGGGGGAGAGAGAGAGAGAGAGAGAGAGAGAGAGAGAGAGAGAGAGAGAGAGAGAGAGAGAGAGAGAGAGGGGGGGGGGGGATAGAAGGGAGAGAAAAAGTAGATATAGCTTGTGAAATATAGAAGGGGTGAGAGAGAGAGGGAGAGATGGAAAGAGAGTGAAAGAGGGAGAGAGAAATAGAGATAGAAAGAGGGAGAAAATGAGAGAGGGAGATAGAGATACACAGATAATAATATAGGAAGTGATATATAGATAGAGAGTAGGAGTGATGAAGGGAGAAGAGCATATAAGATAGATAGAGATATAGATAAAGATAGAGACAATAAGAGATAAACAAGGAGCCAGTTTCTATGCAAGTGAGAGATATATAGAGATACAAATAGGGAGGGAGAAACAAGGAATTTCAGTCTCGCATGGTAGGTGAATTGGCTTGGGCCGTGGGTTTGCTCCCCATTGGTCTCGGGTTCAATTCCCTGCCAAGTTATCCCGGTGGCTGGGGACTGCAGGCAGACTCATCTACCTCTAGAGGACTAGTCTCGCCTCGTCTCGCCTCTACCCTGACCCCAACTTGGCTCCCATAAGTCCAAGGTAAGGCGGGGTTGGTCGCTGGGATGAGACACGGGGATTCCTCTGGGTTATCAAAAAAAAAAAAAACAAGGAATGTCTATGTGAGTGAGAGATATGGAGATAGATATGGAGAGGGAGAAATATATAAGGACAAAGTGGGGGAGAGAGGTATACAAATAAAGAGATGCTAGAGGAGAAGTAAATAAATATAAAAAGAGGGAGCCATAGGAGAGAGGGACATGGAGAGAGTGAGATAGAAAGAGGGAGATATAGAGATAGATATTGTCGAAAGGATAGAGGGAGAAAAGAGCGATATAAGGAGAGGTAAGGAGATATAAATAAGAGAGATATACAAATGAAGATAATATTCAAATGACATGCTACCCTAAGCATAACTCCCCAAGGATACATGATTTCCTTCAATTATTGTCATGAAATGAGTAATCAAAAGTTAGTTTCTCTCTCTTGATTTCTCACTCTAAACTTTTAAATGAGGTTTTAATTTGAAATTTATTTTATAATATTAATAAAAGTGAAAACTTAACAAGATAAAAAATTATAAACTAAATTAATTATTATTTGTAACTCCATAAAAGGAAAACAATAATAAATAAAATTTTAACTTAATAAAAATTAAACCTTAAAAGAAGAAGGTGGTGATAAGTTAATAAAACAATATCCTAATAAAAGAAGATAAAATTAAAATATATCTTATCAAAAGAAGGTAATAATAAAACATTATTATTTGATTCAAAATATAATTTTTCTACAATAATTAAGATTTCAATATAACAAATTATTATAAATTTAAGTAATTATAATAAATCTTAATTATTATTAGTAATTTCATTAAAAACATAAATAATTAAAATAAATTTTAAACTTAATGAAAAATTAATTGTTAAAAGGTAGAAGAAATTAGCTAATTATTTTTTTATTAATAATTTTTCCTTTTCCTTTTTTGAAACTTAAAAGAAAAAAAGATAGAATACCCTAATAAAAGAATATGATATTAAAAGACATTCTTATCAAAAGAAGAAAATAATAAAAGCTAGGTTTTTCTTTTTTATACACATTTGTTTTTTCTAATTAATAATATTAAAATATATTCTTTAATTTTTTATCATAAAATATTTTTTTAAATTAATATAAATGTAAACATATGATTGAGATTAATTCAATCGTCTTGCATCCTTCTCCTTGAATCTAAGCATTGATTTCAAAAAGTAGGTTGCGCATTTCATATAGGGAATTCCTTTGACATAATAATTAAATGAAAATATTAAAAAATATAAATTTATAATTAATTTGAAAAAGATGAGTATGATTAAAAAGGTAGAATTATTTTTTTTGTTTTAGGTTCATTTAATTAATATTTTTATTAAAATAAATATATTATAAGATATATATTTTTATGTAATTTTAGTGCATCTTATTATTATATCTTGTTTTTATTGTTATTGATTTTTTACTCATTACTTTGAATAAAATTTATCAGTGTAATTGTAAGGAAGTTAAGTAGTGGAACAACTTCCTACACCAACCTTGAGAGGAAGGTATTGCAAAACTTTTAGAGATCATTACAACAATTATAGAAACTTAATAGAAATAAACATAAATCGCATGCATGCTACAACATAATGATTTACGTGTGGAAAACCCTTTTAGGAGAAAAACCCCACACTCCAAAAGCCACCCAATATATTATTCAGAAATCAATTTAATAGATTACAATATCAAAGCAATATTTTTATAGGAGTACCACCAATGGGATATAGAGACAATTTCAACAGCTATCAATCATTGATAACACATCATAATACAATAGTCATAATACAATTCGCTCTTGAAATAAGGTTTTCTTCTAGGGAAAACACATCTCCCTGCCCTAGAACCCCTATGGTTGGGGTGCTGCCCCTAAACCCCCATTGTCACATACCAATAGTAATCTTTTTTCAACAATATTATTTTATCATTGCAAAATTGAGACACCATTTTTCATGCAAAAATGATGAGGGATTCCAATATCATTGTTTAATCACTAGGGGTCAAGAGGACCATAGACTTAGAACACCATATAAACTTCTTTGTGCTTACAACCTTAGTCAAAGAATCTACAATGTTCATCAAAGTCACTACCTTAACCAACTTAACCCTATCATCCTCAACCATATCCTTGATAAAATGATATTGAACATCAATGTCCTTGGTCCTAGCATGAAAAGTTGTGTTCTTAGCTAGGAAGATTGTACTATAAATTGTCATTGCACATTGTTTTATTCCAATATCTAAACAAAATCACTTAAGCCAAATAGATTTTTTAAAAGCATGAGAAGCTACCATATACTTTGCTTAAATCATGGATAAAACAACCACAAACTATCTCTTACTCCAACTAATTGTACCACCAAATACAGTAAACACATAAGCATTGGTGGATCTTCTTCTATCAGCATCACTTGCCAAGTCTAAATCCACATGCCCATGAATATCAAGATAAATATCATCTCCTACTAAATCACAATGATAACATAAATAATAATTTAAGGTACCCTTGAAAAATCTCAAGACACTTTTAATTGCATCCCAATGAACTATACCAGGATTAAACATATATCTGGAAGGAACTCTCACTACTTGGGAAATGTTTAGTTTACTACAGACTATAGAATACATCAAATTTCTAATGACACTCTGGTAAGGAACTCTTCTCACATGTCTTTCATATTTGATGGAGATGTAGGACAATCTAAAATAGACAATTTCATTCCAACTATAAAGAAAACACATAATGGCCTACAATCATGCACGCTAAACCTCTGTAAAATTGAATTCACTTGCTAACTTTGGCCTAGCTAGAGTTTTCTACTCACTCTATCTCCTCTGATTTTATCCCAAGAATGTGCTTCACTGCACCAAGATCTTTCATTCCAAATTTAGCAACAAGATGAGACTTTAGTTTTGAAATCATATATTTTCCTTTACCAATGAATATCGTATAATCAATATATAATGTAATGTACAAGAAATGATCACCATCAGACTCATAATAAACTTAGTGATCTAATTTAAAATGATCAAATCCCAACCTCATAACATATGTATCAAATTTCTAATACCACATCCTAGGACTTAGTTTGAGGCCATACAAAAATTTCTTCAATTTACAAACCAAATTATTTTACCTTTTGCTACGTAGTGCTCTAGTTGTATCATATAAATATCCTCCTCCAAGTCACCATGAAGATAAGTAGTATTCACATCCATTTTTTCAACCTCTAATTCATAAGTAGGAGCTATAGAAAGAAAAAAATCTAATGGATGTCATTTTTGCAATAGGAGAAAATATGTAATGACCCACTTAGCTTAACCTAAAATTTTTCTCTCTTTTTTTTTTAAAATTACTTAATCTTACTTGTGTTTGATTCAATGACATACTCAAGTACTTATATCCAAATGGGATAGGAATCCATCCAATCGGGATAGGCATCTAACCATATGGGCTAGGCATCTATCCATATGGGATAGGGGATTTCATCTATCCAATTCAGGATAGGCATCTGCCCAAATAGGTTAGTCATCTATTCATAAAGAATAGTAAATGCTCTAGCAAGATACTTTAGACTCATAGAGACCATGTTCGGGTCTTGACTCACTCTCTAAAGATTATACCCCCCTACTAGGAGTGCACCGAGGTCACCATCCTTAGGAGTATATGAAAATATTATTCAAATTAGCTTGCATTCCACCTTGAAATTAGGCCTCAAGCCTCGAGAAGTCAAGTGAATCCATATGGGATTCCTTCTAAGAATTGTTTGAATTAATTTTAATCTTTCAATTAGTATTATCTAGACCCTTGACTGAAGGACCAAGGAGCTTCAAAAACCAAGAACTTATGTAATGCCCCGCCAGAAACCCTAAAGGAAAACATCACAATCTAGGCAACTAAAGGGTGAAATAATTTTTTTTTAAAAGAACAAGTGCTTTAATTAAAATCATTGTACATCTACTAACATAGCGGAAGTATTACACCTGATTCGCTAAGGGTTACCAACGAATATTACTTCATAGATTATATTAACACCACAAAAAATCCTATTGTTCAGCTAATTAGGAAAATTAAATGTTTAAGATAAAATATACATCTAAATTCCATAATGAAAGAATTCAAAGTACTCCAAAGAAATCATTTAATATATACAAAAGATTTAAGTAACTGAAATAACATGCATTCTAATAATTTCTTTTTTTATAATATCCATAAATACATGTTTTACAAAAATACACCATGAATTATAATGTTACAAAATGAAGGTTACATAAAAGTTTGATACAATGACCTTAAGGTTTCCACTGAACAATGATCATGAACAAGAGCTGGTACATGAAACAAGAACATCAGCGAAGCCCTTCCTTGCCTAAAGATACATTCCAGAACATCCGACAGGAAGTAGCACTACCACCCGACCATGTGATCCCGAAATGGAACCACCCCACCATGCTAGGAGATAGTAGAAAACCCTCAAGCAAGAAAAATAAGACAAGTACAAAAGAAATACATGACTCCACTAACATTCATGTGACTCAACTCACAAAACACTAGTGACTCTAAGGAGAGAGTGTCATCGCATGTCTTACGGTGGATACCATGGTACAACCTCCATAGGTCCCGGCGCCCATCTTGGGTTTCTCCTGGTAACCTCTCCCAAGCCTCCGATTCCATCTAAGTCTCATGTGGACCCTACCAATCCTTTCGTGAAGACAAGGTGGTAAGTTTGCCATTCCAGGCCTTCTCGTAGCATTGTGAGCCCTGTACAAGCACTACACCTATACACGAGGCACATTATCTTAATTAATGTTTATTCTAACTACCCCCTAATCAATTTATTAGGTTATCACTTTTTATCTGACTTCCGATGGGTTATCCTGTCATCCACTTTAGGCACCACCCCCGCTCGAAAGCCACTCTCTCTCATAGGACACTACAGGAAAAGTCTCTCTATGAGAACCCTATGGCGAAACAGACAACCATACCTAATCCTGACAAACCACAGGTGAAGATACACAATTTACTAACCAAAGGTTGACCATTTGGACAAAACACACAATGGCTCACATCCATAAGGTTATACATTGACACCTAACCAAGGAAACATAATAACATAGGACACAACGATAATGCAACAAGAATTGGAATTTAAACTTGACATAAAACACCATTTACACATGATCCTAACACAAGCAATCTTTCCTTAAAATAGTCAAATGCAATAAACAACTTGCAAATAAAGACTTCCAAAAAATAAGAATTACAACTATATTAATACACTATTTAATATGTCATAAACCTAATGTTTCATCTTTTTTCGTAGTTCAATTTTAGAGTTTCTCTCTCTATCTTGCTATCTTTTCTTCATTCCATTCTCTAATCCTTCGTTGCATCCCATCTCCTCTTCTCTTCCAACTCAATGGTCTATATATAGTGTTGTCATCTACCCTCTGTCCTACTTTCAGCTATCTCTTTTAGTGGTGGATTGATTCTAAATGACACCACTCATGGTTTTATTGCAACATAATAGTCCTAAATGGTTTTGAATCCTTATGTGTTCACCATGCAATGTTATCCATTACCTACTTTGTGACACCAACCACTAAAGTTGTTTAGTTCATAATCAATGATGATACATGCTGCTTTTAGCTCTCCAAATACTTCTAGCGAAGTGACTAATAAATCCTAGTACCTAGGTTCTAAAACACATGCATGAATTTTCTTCCATATAATAAAAAGTGTGCAATATGTTCTTAAACTGCAATATACTAATCATTTAGACAAAATTCCACTACTATAGCTAATAACTTAATTACATTTAATACTCTATGATTTTTCATTTAACTATCCCAAACGATTAATGATACCTTTCCATAACCATAACATAAGCAAGATCATAATCATAACTTATAACAAAAACTTCCATAAATAATAACCCAAAACTAAAAGAAATTTATAACCTCTTGTGAGCTTGACTGGTTTGCAAGACCTCGATGCTCTTTCGCCAAATAGTAACGCGCCTTACTTGCGAACCTATCTCCAATATACTCCCAACTCTATCTCAAATCTAACTCTCTTTGATACTTCAAAAGTATCCTCTCTATCTCTCTATCCTATTCTATTTTTCTCCTCTATTCTATTCTTTCCTCTATTCTATTCTTTCCTCTTGAGTCTACCATCCTTCCTTGGATGCAAAAATGAATGTGTTCTTCTTCCTTTCTTCCACCTCTATTTATCCTAAATTTCCCTATGACTTCTCCCCACTCATAAGCTCAATGATGGTGATTGATGAGGAGTCTTCTATGAAATACATTGAGTCTCAACTGGACTTTATCTCAACTCTTTAATTATTCTAATTGTTTATCCATCCTTTACCCTACACGTCTAACATGTTACTGTAGTTCATAGAGCATGGGTCGACTATGCAACTCTCCCTATCAATGGTTTTCCTATTTCCATGGCACACTACTCAAGATTACCTATTATCTTATCCATAACTGGCAGTGCATGAAGCTAACATTTGGGTTATGCTTTGGAAGGAGCAGTCGATGTCTAGTTTAATCATCGTGAAGATTGCAGTCTACCTCCATGGTTAATGGAGAAATCTACAACTTCCCAATCGACATGGCATCATGTGCCAATCTACTCCCCTCAACTCATGGTCTCCCACGAGTCTTCATCGATACCGTATCCTTAACGATGAGTTTCTGATTCCTAGTGGCAGTTTGAAAACCAAATATTGTGGCCATGTAGCAGTCGATGTAATATCGACCCCTCCCTTTATTAAGGGGGGTGGTCGATATTACTATCGACCACCATAATTATTAGTTTAATTTACTTAAACTTAAAACCCGCCATTACCTTTTTAAAATTTGTTTTATTTGTTTTATTTTAATTTCATTATTGTATTTTTAATAATTAATTAATGACTTTAATTAATATAAATATTTAAATATTAATCCTTCTTAGCAAATTATATTTTTAAATATATATATTTTGGTTTCCAATATTTATAATTAATGTCTTTTCATATAGATATTCAAACAATTGAATTATATATGTTACACATTCGAAAAGTTTATTAAATATGATATATTTATAATTCTAATTATATACATACATATACAAAAACATAATAGTTCGAATTGACGATATTATCCAATGATAATTCAATCACTTAAGCATTATTTAAAATAACTACACATAATTAACAGTCACCCTTGTGTATATAATATATATATATATTCAAATGATCAAGTCGCAATTATCGAACTGACATGCATAAGATATTCATATATTTGTAAACACAACAATCATTAATGAAATCACATCCTCTTATACTAAGATATTAAATCATCTTTTCTAAACAACGTTAAGTCGCTAGATCACTTAACTCTTTTTTTCTTCCAAATATCAAACTATTTTTCACTCTTATAGACAAAATAAATGTAACAATTACCAATAACATGCAATAATTAAAATCACTTAACATACAAACTGAGCAAACATCAGGCAATTACTCATAAAAGGTCAAACAACAAAATACGAACTCTAAACAAACTGACAGAATGACCAACCAATGACACTCACCTGAGTGTAACTAAATAAAATAGGGTCAACTACTATCTCCTCCACTTCCATCAGAAAATATAAGGCACGCTCAGACTTGTGAAGTCAAGTGGAGACGATACCCCGTACCTACCCGGTACTTGTACTTGTAATATCCCACATCACCGAACCACACAGGCATATATACAATATAGAAAACACGGCATACACACCGATGAAGGAGAATCACAACGTTCCCTGTCTCACCGGAGTGGGTGAAGGAAAATCGTCCCCTTGCATCCAATACACTTGCAGACATACAACATATAATTCCACATTTGCATAGATAAGTAAAGTGTTAGTACATAGCAATAATTCATAAAATGCCATAAATCACGAGTACTGAAATACTGCAAATAAGTTAAGCATCTCATATCCAAATGAAGCATGAAATAATGTCATATAAGTCTGAATAACAAATCATGGTAATGTATCCACTGAAAACAACAAGAATAAAATATGAGTCCAAACGAGTAGGGGTACTACAACTTACCCTTAACCATATCCTAATCTCCATTCCCAAATGCTTGAGTACCAAGGACAACTCCGTTCCTGGACTACCTACATTACCCATTTTGGCATGAGATCAAGGTGTAAAATATGTATTTTTGGTTTCTATCTATGTTTAATGTAAATTTTTTTGTCAGTATGCAAGCCTTTTTTATGGTCAATGTCCATGATAGTTTCTCTACGATTTCTACCCATGATGGTAGCTCTATAGAAAAAAGGCTCAAGGTGGCCTTCTACTTGTGGCCTAAAATAACTATGTCCTATTTCCTATGATTTATGTCACCCTTGACCTGTTATCATTCATTGAATTTCCATCAAGATAAATACATTTTCAAAATTATCATACACAACCAAACCTTAATGAGGTTTTCTAAAGTTTAATTAAAAGGATGATAGTTCATTTAAAATTTCTTTTTAGATTATCGGTCCAAGGGGGATAACCCGCCAATTGAATTTTAACTTCCAATTGACCCTTATTTCTCTTTGGTGATTTATAGGGATGATGCCATGAACGTCGTTGTTGCAACTTTATTAGGTGTTAAGTGTAGTAGTTCAACACAATGACATTACTCGTAAGCGTGAACTAGAGGCACCATATATACTAAACGCTTTTAAGTTTTTGGTTTCAACTCCTCTTGTTTAGTTGTCTAACTAGGAATTCAACTATAAATTCATGAAAGCTTAAATAACCATTACACAAACAACTATAAAAACAAAACTATTATAACGAAATAATTGTTACTTGAAATAAAAAAATCAACCACTTTGGAAATTATTTTTTAAAAGGAAGAACTAATAAACATAACTTCTAGAAAGGTAACTTTGAGTTAAATATAAACAATTCTAATTTCTAAAATAAAAAACTAACTAGTACTAAGATTGAGATTGTTAGAAAGGAAACATTAAATAATCACTTGAAAGATCAATCTATATACTTGTAAAAAAAACTACTTGTTAAGGTTTGTAAAGCATATAAGTACTTTTGGAATGCTTCTTGCTTTGAGATAACTTTTAAAAATAAAACTAACATGAATTAAAAATAAGTTGATAATTAGTGTTTAAATGCGTATATGTTAAATACTTTTAAATGGTAAAGGGTTAATACTTGCAAATAAAACTCATCTATTTCATTCCTTAGAAATAATTTCAAATCAATCTACTTCTACTTGCTCTTGGACTAATGCCAAATTCTTTTGCAAAATTATAATTGCTAAACTAACTAACTCTTCCACTTGAAGTAACTTTAACTTCATCTATAGATAATTCCTACAAATGATAACTTTATCAATTTCAAATTCTTACAAATGAGCTAATGCTTTGCTCCTTAAATTTACTTCATAAAATTTATTATTTAATTTTCTAACTAAGCTATCATGGGATACGTTTTCAAAAACTCATTTGCTTAATTAAGACAAGAATCCAGAAAAAAGCTAGATCAACAAGTCTAACTTTTATTCAAGCTCCAAACTAAGTTTCATTAGTCATTTATAACAAAAGATAAGTATTTAATTTGAGATATAAAACGGGCTTCTCTCATCCTAATTTCTCTTTAGTTAAGAGGAACTAGATAAATATATGATTTTTTATTAATAATGTTTCATACTTCGGTTTTTATTCATTTCTAGTTACCAATGATCCTTATGGTTTATATTTTAGATTTAAGTTTTCCAATCCTATCTTTAAGCTAGTTAATGACCCTAACTTATAAAAAATAATCATAAAAATATTTAATTTATCTAAACTAAATCAAATAATACTTTAATCAAAATTTTATAATAAATATCACTCAACTTTCAACTAACTAATAGATTTAGTTATACTAATTTCTTCACAACTACTACCATGACTAATTTTAATTGTTTTTGATCAATTTTTAAAATAGAAATAAATTAATATGAATATCCAAAAATCTATTTAATTGAAATATAGTGAAGTAATTTTAAGATAAGTCTTTAAGACATTGAAAGCCGCATTTTGCAAGATTATATGAAAGCAATTACATCAAGCATTATAAAATTGAGATTTTAACATATCATATGTTACTTTCTAGACCTTACAATCTTGGTTCTTAAAGGAATTTGCTAATTAATTTCTTTATCCCTAAGCCTTAAGCTCATGATATTCGCTATAAAAATTAAAGTAAATTTTGGTTGAGTACATCTCTTCAACCTCCATAATCACCCTTCAAAAGTGTCTCGACCTTCCAATGTGGTTGGGCTTAGGATGTCTTTGAAGCCTTTACCACAAACCAATTTTACTAATATCCTGCAACTAGGGCGTTCCACTAGAACAATGTGCTTTGACGTATTATGTCAAATAGTTCAGTTGCCTACATTTTGCATATCCTACAATCATTGCGTTCTATTAATAATTCTTGGGAGGCATTATATCAAACAAGTTAGGTCTCTTGTCTTTGCTTAGATGTCTACAACATCAGGACAAATATTTTTATTTAGTGTGTGGTGGAAGTCCATACCCCATTCTCAAGCTCTCATCTTGGCACAGGCAGGAACAATCCTGACAGAGATTGCAACCTCTATATTTACACATCTTAGTTACATTAAATTGAAGGTTTCTAAATCCTTATCAACAGACACATTTTGGGCATATCCAACAATCATAGCAGTAGACAAGCCCAAATTTCTTTGAGGCACTCTATCAAATATTTCATGTACCTTGCCTATGTCCACATTTTGTATATATGTCTACCAAAGCGCTGGAGAGAATCTATACACATTGTTGTGTACACCCTTAACAGATTTTTATTCAGAAATAAGTTTGGGAAGACATCATATGAGTTATGATTTGGAAGGATCTCATTTGTGAAGTATTTAAAAGTTTTTGGAAGAAAATGCTATATTTGGAGAGATGAAGGAAATCTTAGAAATTTTGATAGCAGAGAAGATGAAGGTATATTTCTTCATTATTCTACAAATAATAAAGCTTAGAGATTCTATAACAAGAGATTGAATAAAATCATTGAGAGTGCAAATGTGAAGGTTGATAAAAACAATTCAAAAGAAGTTTTCATTCAAGAAGGATATGAATCTAATGAAGGAGAAGAGAAGAATGAAGATGAAGACAAGCAAAAATAAAATATGGTTGCTCTTGCAAATGTATCAAAAACCCTAAGGTATGTGCAGAAAAATCATTCTGAGAATCAAATCATAGGAGATTAAAATAGAGGAGTTATTACAAGAAGCAAAGATGTTGAAGAACAAGTTATTCTATGTTTACTTTCTAAGTCCAAACCTAAGATAGTTGAAGAAGCTTGCAAAGATCAGAATTGGATGAAAGTGATGAAGGAAGAGCTAGACCAAATTGAGAAAAATAAGACTTGAGAATTAGTACCTAGACTGGCAGATAAGAATGTTATTGGAACATAGTGGGTATTTTGGAATAAGCTGGATGAAGATGGTTAGGTTGTAAGAAACAAAGAAAGATTGGTATGCAAAGGTTACACTTAGGTTGAAGGTATTGATTTTGAGGAGACTTATGACTTATGTTCATGTTGCTAGAATGGAGGCTATTAGGATGTTTTTGGATTTTGCAACATATAAGGATTTCAAAGTCTATCAAATGGATGTGAAGTTAACATTTTTCAATGGAGAATTGAAAGAAGAAGTCTACATTGAACAAACGGAAGAATTCAAGTTATCAGATGATCAAAATATTATTTGTAGATTGAAAAAGTTGTTGCATAGATTGAAATAAGCTCCTAGAGCTTGGTATGGAAGGTTAGATAAGTATCTATTGAATCAAGGTTTTGAAAAAGGGTTTGATGACAATATTATATACTTAAAAGTTGAATCAATTAATATTTTAATTGTTGTTGTATATATGGATGACATAATTTTTGGAGGCAATGATGACATGTGCACGAAGTTTTCTAATGAAATGCAAAAGGAATTTTAAATGTCTATGCTCAAGGAGTTGAATTTCTTTCTTGGATTGCAAATGAATCAAAATAGTAAAGGCATTACTATTTCTTAGTCAAAGTATGTTAAAGAATTGTTGAATAAGTTTGGATTAGGTAATTCCAAATTGGTATGCACTCCTATGAATACCAGATGCAAGTTGACTAATGATGATAAATCTCCTTGCAAGCTATTACAAATCAATAATTGGAGGATTATTATATATGACTGCTAAAGACTAGATATCATATATGTTGTTTATCTTGCAAGCATATTTAAATAATAACGAAAAGGGTCACATGTTGTTGTAGTGAAAAAGATATTTAGATACTTGAAAGGAACATAAGATTTTGGATTGTGGTATCCTAGGAGATTAGACTTTACTTTGAAAGCTTATACTCATGTAGATTGGGCAAGAAGTGTTGATGATAGGCAAAGTATGAGTGGTGGAGATTTTTTCCTTGGCTCCTGGTTAGTTGCATGGTTAAGTAAAAAGTAGGATTATATGTCTTTATCAACCACTGAAGCTAAGTACATTTTAGTTGCTTCATGCTGCACTAAGGTACTTTGGATGAAATAGATATTGAAGGATATTGGTATATTGTTGATTTAACCTATCTCAATCATGTGTGATAATACAAGTGAAACCAACATCTCTAAGAACCTGATTTTGCATTCTAGAACAAAGAATATTTCTATTTGGTATCATTTCTTGAGATAAAAAGTATTGGACAGTGAAGTGAAGCTTTAATATTTACCTACCAAAGATAGAATTGCAGATATCTTTACGAAGGTGTTGTGCAAAGATACTTTTGAGTCTTAGGGGCCATACCCCTTCCTAGCTTGAACTAAGTGCATTAGTCTAGGATATTTCATACATATTTATGTATGTCCTAATGTTTGGGGCTTCCTCTTAGGGGGAGCTATGTGGTTTTTGAGTTGAGTTGTTGTTTCTCACACTTATCCTTGATGTCAAAGGGGGAGAAGTTTGAGTTTGAGTTTGAGAAGTTTGGAGAGTTTTTGGGAAGTCTTGTTGAGCAAGCTATTGGAGAAATTATCTATTGTTGATGAATGTTGCCATTAATGACAAAGTGGGAGATTGTTTCAAGTGTGAAGTTGATTGATGTATCTGTATGGTTGTCATTGATATCAACGTGTTGATTTTGTTTCAGTGTTTGGTTTTTGCTTTGAATATTATGATTTATTGCAGATATATTCTTGATATGCTGGCATGTTGTTGGATATTTCTTTGAGATTCTTCTTTCATGGTATGGTGGTCCGAAAGGTGTTCTCTAGAAGTCTATGCAATGATGATAATGATTGTCTGATAGAGTTTGTAGAGTTCTTCATTTCTCTGCATCTTCAGTTCTCTTATTTCATTTTTTATTTATGTTATTCACACATGTATCTTTGTTATTATAACTCAGCATGTGTTGTTGTGCTCCAAAATTGCATTTTTGGCCAAGTTCTTTCCTGGTGCGGTTGACCCTGGATGCTCTATCTTGTGGCTCGGTGATTGCGGCATTTGGATAACATGTTTCTTTGTTGTGTCGTCCACTTCTCATTCTTTTCCATTGTGGGAATGCTTAGTGGAGACCTAATTTTTTAATTATGTTTATTATCTCCTTGGCCAACTTAGAAAAACTAAGATCATAAGAAGGTGTTTATTGAAGGAAGTTGATTGTAAAAGGAAGATCTATCTTTGATGCGACATGGTTGTTTACTGATGTTGTTTGGTACCAGTGGTAGTGAGCCTAAGGTTTCTTCCAGCATTGCAACAGTGTGGTAGTTGTGCCTTTGTGGTGGATTCTTTCTTTCTTCCTTCGGGTAGTGAGCCCTCCTTATTTTTGTAGCGGTTTTTGTTGGGCATTGAGCCTACCTATAGTGAGCCATCTTTGTAAAAATCACCTTAACCGGTGCTACCCTAACAGGTGTTTTCATATTGAGAACTAACATTCTTCATATTTTTTTCCTTCTTGAGTTTTCCATGTCATATTTGGTGTTTCATGTGTGTGTTCTTTTATGTTAATATCTTCTTATGGTTAAGTAATTTTTGTTAATCCATACCAGATCTGCATTTGTGAGAAAAGTAATATATTTTTAACTTACAATTGATTCACCCTCCCCCCCTCTAAGTTGTTTGAAACATTCAACACATTGAAGCTATTATTGCAATGAGTTCATGGGTGGATAAGCTTCCTTATGAATTTTTAAAAATGAATGCATGAGTATTTTAAAAATAATTCTTAAGATGTCAAAAGATGTGAATGATAAAATATTTGGAACTTATGATGAGAGCATGAGAAAAAGTATTGAAAAGTGACCCAACAAGATTGAAAATGTGTAGAAAGGCAAGAAAGAAATAAAATCATCTTAGAGAGAAGCCTGTGCTTCTTCTTTGTCAAGATCTAAGCATGTATCAAAGGAACCTACAAAGGCTATTGTTGTTGAAAGCGATGAAGAGAAACCAAAGGATGTCAGTATGCAAAGAAGTGTTACAACAAGGAAAATGGTGATTTATTCACCTACTTCTTTAGATGAAGGATATTTTAATGAAGATAAAGTGCTTGAGATTCTTGGGAGACCAAATGGATTGAAAAGTGTTGGTGAGTTGTATGGAACCTTTCCCTCTTATGATTAAGATACTATTGAATGGGCTTGTGTAATGTATTTACTCCAAAACAATCTTGTTACCATAAATGTTGCTAATGTTCTTCTAGAAGTGTTGATAGATTTGTTAATTAATCGTATGGCTACAATTGTTGATGATGATAGTGATCCTAGTGAGCCTTGCACAAAATGAAATTTGGTAGAGAAAATTACAGAAAGGTGCTTAAAGGCACATCATGATCTTAAGTTAAATTTGGTTAAATTAAAAAAAGTGATGGATAGTGCAATGTAGTTGTATAAGTATTGCTTCAAGTGGCTTGCGACTACAAAATAATTTAAAGATGAAATAGACTCCATTGAGTCTCAACTTACAAAGTTAGCCTAGTCTTTCAACATTTACAAAGATGCTAATGGTGCAATGAGATCCAAGGCTCTGGATCTTCATTCTCAGTTATCACTACAATATAAACAAATAAAAGAATATGTGAAGTTGTTTTTTGGACTCAAGGATGCCATGGAACTATAGTTTTCTACTTTTCTCAGACTATTGGCTGATGTAGAGAAAGTTGAGAAAAGTGTGATCAATATCGATGTTTTTTATGATGCAGTAAATTTATGTATAGATTGTGAGTGTTAGAGAAGAATTGTGTCTGCTACTATTTGTTCATGAAACTCTTCTTTTGTGGGATTGAAGAAACAATACAAGGATATTTGGCTTGGAAATTTTTTATAGGTATTCCTATTTTTTTTGCTTTCTAGATATTTTTGTTAGGGGGAATTGCATTTTTTCTAAGTATGGATTTTTAGATTGTGAAGTTGCCCTTTGTCATTGTTGTCAAAGGGGGAGAAACATTGTTAGGGAGATATATTGTTTGAGGAAGTTTTTTCTTTTTTTTCCATCAATGACAAAGGGGGAGGTTGTTACACATATGAACACCATTGATGTCATTGATATCAAACTAAAGTCAGTCTATATGGTTTGATTGCTATTGGTGATCTAGATATGTAAATGTTTAATAGAAGTATGATACATCTAGTTGATCATTTGGATGTTTATTCTTATGACATGTTGCTATAGTACTTATTACATATTCATGTGATGTTGATCAAAGGATATGGGAGGATGATTCAACGTGTTTTCAAAAGCCTAGTGTTCCTTACCTAGTTTGGAAGTATCTACTCTATTGAAATACATTATGTTTTGGAATGTATGCTTGTACCGGATATGATTTAGATTATTTTACTATTCCTAAGGTGGTATATTTATTATGTGGTGGACAACTTAATCTGTTTTTGGGTCCGAATTGGTAGATCAGTTTGTGTCAACTTATGCATATTGGTCCAAGTGGTTGCATGCAAAGATTTTTTATGATGATTGGAAGTTTTTTTCACTTGGTGTGAAACCTCACACATCTTCTTTACCTTCTGGATGATATAATGTTGGGTCAATGCTATGTACATGTTACATTTTCCTGTGGCCGACTTAGCAAGTCTATTGTGATCAGATTGGTATATATTAGGAAGATGGATTCTGTTTGAGTGAGAGAGAAAAATTTAATGAAAGTGTGTGCTACATTGTGGTCTATGATGATGTGAAGGAAGTGTGAAGTAGATCTAAGGTTTGGTAAGTGTGTAGAGTGGATAGATGAGTAAAAATTGTGAACTGTTATCCCCATTTCGACATATGCTATTTTTTATATAGTTCAATTGATCATTTCTATTATATTTGAATAGTAGTTTGCATCTTACCCTAAAGAAGTGATCTTTAATAAACCAAGTCCTCATTTTGCATTTTGCCTAAGGTTGTACACCTTAGTCTACAACTCTAGAGTAATGAACTCTTGGCAAGGAAGTCGTATTCATTGCAAATTGTTGATATATGTTGTGAGTTAGATTCTCGCTTTGTTTTTCCCTATTTGGGTTTTCTACGTAAATATGGTGTTCATGTGTTGGTGATTTTTATGTTATTGTTAAGTATCCAATTTAGAATTATTATAATATAAGAAATATATACATATATTTCTTATATTATATTACTTTTTTTTTAACTTCAAAATATCAAAATTTATCAAAAATTATAAGAAGATTTGCGTTGTGTCAAAAAATACAAAAAAATTTGTGTCAAAAACTAGAAGAAAATATGTGCCACGTAGAGCTACAAGAATATTTTTGCCACGTAAAACTAAACATCGAATACTGAAAGGAGTTATTTATGTTCGAGCAAGTTTTCGCAATACCATTGTTACTGTTACAGATACACGGGGGCAAGCGGTTTCTTGGTCTTATGCCGGTGCTTGTGGATTCAAAGGTACAAAAAGACGTTCACCATTTGCTGCTCAGACTGCAGCAGCAAATGTTGTTGATTTAGACATTCCTTTATGGCTCCGATGGGGGAGAGAGATAGATACCTCTATTATTAATTCAGTAAACCGAGAACTTCCTATCGAAGTTCAATATGAATGTTTAGGTACCTTCTACGAAATCTATGATCATTTTCGAATAAGAAAAGGTAGAGTGGGGGAAATACTTAATAAATACATTCGAACAACCGTTGGTCGCATTCGTTTTAATCGAGAAATAGAAGAAGCTATAAAAGGCTTGTGGACTTATGATATCCGACAAGAAATGTTACTATTCAGAATTTAATGTTATTAATCTTACGCTTATCTCATTGATGCAGAGATAAAGATCAAGGGAGCCTCCCAGCTTAAACCCATTGCTTAATTTTGCTCCCCAAAATAAAATGGGGATATCTTATTCTTATGACACAAAATCCCGTTAATCTATTGTAAAGTTCCAAACTGATTCACCCCCCCTCTCAATCTTGTCGTGTGTTCAACACCAATAAGCCTTTATTTATACTTGATATTAGGCCTTAAATAGATGGTTTTTAAATTTAATTTTCTACAAGAGGTCCATATTTGTCTCCAGGATTCATATATGATAAAAATTTAGAATTTTATCCTATGAAAACTGTTTGTTTCTTATATTTATCTCCTTTTATAATAACTCAAAATTAAAAAATTATTTTTTAATTTTGACACTTAAATTCTAGACCATGAGCTACTACCAATTACCTACCATGAGCTACTACCAATTACCTATATTAGTTTCAAAATCTGATCTTTTCATTTACCAAGTGAAATCATTCTATTATTTCAAATTATATTGTTCATTTCAATCATGTGTATCAAGACCTTTTTAATTTTTATATAATTGTATTTTTTTCTACTTCTTGACATGTGTACATACTTTTAAGGAGTGAAGAGCCTATATCAAGATTTATTCACAAGTTTTAGGGCCCTAGTTACTTTTTGGATATAATCACCTCCTCTAGTGAATATTGTCATCATGGTTGTCATGGAAGATTAATGTTGTCATGTGTTTTGTTAGGTCCTAGGGGGTCTTAAATCCCTTGATCCTTATTCTTTTAAATTTTATTAGCACCATATAAAGGTGATTCTTAGTATACTCCTATTAAGACACTCTATTCTATAGGTGCATCTATACCTAGCTTTTAATAATCTTTGAATTTTATACTTAGTTATTGTCTTGATTTGTTGATTTTAACATCTAAATTGTTCAATTTGATCATTGTTTGTTTTATATCTTGTCAATTGTATGTCATAGCTCTAGTGATTTTGTAGTAGTGTCAAGCTAGTTAGAGATAGTCTTAAGAGATATTAATTTATATTTTTTTTGCATACAAAATCATGTCCTAGAAGACGTACATGAAAAGATTAGAGAACTTCACTTTCATACCTTTCTATTTAATTAATTTTTTCAAAAATATTTATTATTTTCAGTCATTCAATAGGAAAAATCAAGTTATCTTGGGGGAATATGTCAAACTAGGTTAGTGCAAAATTATTTCAAATTAGGTTAATGCAAAATTATTTCAAATTAGGTTAGTACAAAAATATTTCACATGTATTCTAATTATTGTATGAAAAATAACCCACTCAAAAAAAAATCTAAAACCTATTAACATATATATTATATATCTATTTTTCACTAGGAAAAAATGATCTCATTCCACCAACTTTTTTTATGATCAATAATCCAATTTTTATAAAATTATTGATAAAATAATTTTCTACATAATTAAAAATAAATAAATAAATTTAATCATGTGAATAACGAAATTAGAATTCATAATATTAAACTTACGATATGATATAATGTTTTTGAACTTTTAGAATCAATTCCAAGACTAAGTTTTGCTACTATTCGACTCTCCACGATAATAATTACACCCAAAAAATGAAAAATAAAAACGCCTTCTTAATATAATTAAAGAAAAATAAGCAACAGGATCCTTGTAGCTAAACATTGGATCAAATTCTCCTCAGACTAAACATCATAATTAAAATTATACCAAATTATTTATGTAAGAGCTAAAACACTATTTGATTTGAACATTGAATTGCACCTATGTACACCGTCACTGGTAAAAAAAAGTACAGTTGTTTCTATATTGTTCCTGCAGCCGATTGGTCAGTTTGAACGAAGGTGAATTCTCTGTAACATTGACCTCTGCACTGTTTTCCTCTTCTTTGCTCCGATGGTTTTATTGCACCACTGTAACTGCTTCCCTATCATAACATCTCGTCCCATATTGGAATCCTAGTTTGAAGTAGTTCTACATTGCCATGCTGCTGTTTTCTTTCAAATAATTGGCATAGATGCTAATTACTTTTGCTACAAACTCTGTACAGGCCAAGTAATGCTATGGTTAGTTAGAGGAGAAGCCAAAAACAATCAATGTTACTAGGTAGAATATGGTTGGACTGTTACCTTCAAGTTTGATCAGAACATTTCCCTTAGACAGATGTTTATCCTGCAAATTCGGATGTTTTAAACTTGAGTACACATAGAATAATTATAACTACTTTTAATGTCCTTTACCCAATGGAAATGCACTCACCGAATAGACGTAGCTGTAGTAAAGCTCTCTCTTAATGGAAGTTGGAATTCTCCTCATGAGCTCCTCCATAAGACTCTGCATGTTTTTGTTTATAGTCATCTATACTGAGCTAGAAATGTTTCTATGGAGAGCTATGAAGTAGTGGTAGATACATACCTGTAGTATAAGTCTTGGATTTACACAATCAGAAAGCAATCTCTGAAACTTTCCACGAACAATAAAAACTCTGATATAATCATGACACATTGAAAATTTGTTAAAAGAATTTGAAGTTGTACTTAATTAGATTATTCTTGCTGATGATAGATCATTAGATTTGAAATGTCAATTGAAAACACATACAGTTAAATTAAAAACCATCATATATTTATTTTAAACCATCAAACTATTTAATTGTTAATGCCTTAATAATCCATCTCACTATAAAGTGGAATAATCCACTTTTATTGAAAAAAAAAAAATTCATCTCACTATAAATTATAAATTTGAATAGTTCACTTGAGAATCATTACATTTTGAATAGTTCACTTGAGAATCATTACATTTTGAATAGTAGTTCACTTGAGAATCATTACATTTTGAATAGTTCACTTGAGAATCATTACATTTGGAAGATGAAGGCAATCATAATGCTAGAATGGTTGAAAATTATTAAATGCATCATTCAAATTCATGAGAGATGGATGATGTAAAGAAGCACTCTTGATTCCAGTATTTAACACTTGTTGATGTGCAAAATTATGTTTAATACTGTAGGGAGAGGAAAATATGATATATTTTTTTTAATGAACATTCTAACTATGATTGTATCAAAGGCATTACCTTTTTGAGGTTGGGTCCATCAAAACATCTGTTGCAATTTCTGATACCAGCTCATCCCAACCGACAGGAATTGGTTGGTCTTCTTGGAAAGGATATCTGTATGAAAGGTATATATATTTACAATAAATATCAAAGAGATTTTCAATGATAATTGTGAGAAATGAGCAGTAGATAAATCTTATTTGTTCTAATACTATACTAATTAATTGTAGTTGGGATTTAGTCTAGCAATAAGCCATATGATATTTGTTTTTGCTTGTAGCCTTTTGGGCATGAAGAGAAAGAACATAGCATTGTCCAACCTCGAAGAATATTATCCATGAAACCCAATTAGCCTAGGCTATTTAGGTGATGATATATAAACTTATTTATTCTTAAATATATCACTAGTCAAAATTAATTTTCTGATAATTCGTAGTCATAGTAAGTTGCCTTGCTTAAAATAGATATTTTGCCATGTTTGATCATAACGTAGGTGAACATTTTTTACATTTTTCTAATTTTCTTTAATAGCTAGATTTGTATGCTGTTATCTATTCTGAACTAGCTGTGTTTTACACTGAATAGTGAACTATTCGTTTATTTTTTAAAAATAAAATGGTTTATTCTTCAGAAGTTAAACATCCTAGAACAATTTATAAGGATAGACATTACTGATAAGCTTTGCAGGCTTCAAGGGACATGATTGCTCGTCTCAGATTCTGCTTTGATTTGCTTGCAATTCGAGCTGCAAAACTCATTGGTAAGTCAAACCTTTCCTTCTTTGCAATCTGAAGAAGAACTTCCATGATCTGTGGGATCCTCAAACAGATCAGATACACGAATATTCACTTAAAAAATGTTTTAAAATCAAAAAGTAAAACACAGTAGAGTTATATCGTCGGGTTTAAACAGCACATTTTAAGCTTTGACATATTTAGATGGTTAATCTGAAATTACATTAAGTTCTTCAATATGATCCATCTATTTATTTTATTTAAGATGAACCATTTCAACAAATCAAAACTTATAATGTACTTAAAAATATATTTCTAATAAAAACATAATACAAACTCTAATGTTAAAGCTTGAAAGTTTTGCAAGAAACTCACTTCATGGGTCAGTGGAGCATCTACTTTGATGACTTGACAACGGTTTTTTAGGCCATCAATTAGGCTTGCATCATTATCAGAGCAGAGAACTAGTTTGACTGCATCTGTGTAGCGGTCCATCATCCATTTGATGATGTGCTGAACATCTTTTGAGAGTCTCTCCACCTCATATAGAACCATCACTGAATTCACAAGAAGATCACACAGAAGGATTTTAAAACGCTGAATTCTAATGCGTTCTAAAGTATAATGAAGCTAAATCTTAGAGATTTGCACAAGTAAACATTTTGAGGACGATTCTGTACAGAAACAACTGTTTTTTCTTCTATATTTTAGATATACTTTAGCAGGAATGTTCAAAGACCTTTGTAATCTGCTACAAAACTGGATTCATATTCCTCTAGTACAGCTATCTCAGATGTGCGTGCTAACTCCTTGATGAGGGCCATTAACACATAACGGGAATTCTCAGCCACAGGTGAGATATTAAGCTCCATATGGTGAGGACTTGATGCAACGGGCAGACTTATTGTCCCATGTCTCTTTCCCTATATTCAATCATTAAAGAATTGTGAATGTACGTAGAAAATGTTAATGAACGAATAGATTTCTTATGATAAAAATGAAGTGAAATCCCCATTCACTTGTGATCTCATTAGCAAATCCTGATGCATTATTTCAGCTATTTTTATATATTATGCGTACGCTATTAAAACTATAATAACTGATAAACAAACAAATGCAAGTTATATAAAATATAGTTTCTGAATTCATTGTGTATGTTTTTTATTGATATTTCAGATCGTATTCAATGAGTCATTATTATTTTCATCTTGATGATAGATTATTAAGTGTAATCTGAAATGAAAATACAAAAAACATACACAACGAATCCAAAAATTATCTTTATTTTCAAGATGAACTGTGAAAAATAATACTAAATATGAATGAACTTTCCAATCATTTCATTTTTCATTTAAAAAAGACATTGCTTTTATATTGATAAATTTATGGATGACTTTTTTGATTATATTTTTAATAGAATGAAATATATGTGGCTTGATACTGCTAAAATAAATGGGTGGTTTGTTTTCACTATTGGATTTGCCAAAGGATGCCTCTTTTGAAAAATTGACATTTAAAATAACAAAGAAATGGGGGGAGAAGAAAGGGTGAGAAGGAAAGACAGAAGGGATTCAGCTTATGAAAGTTCAAGTTATTGATTCTTTTAGAGGATTTCTATTAAAAAGTGATAATCTAAAATATTTATTAATGTTGAGAGGTGTTTTATAATGATGGTAAAGAGTGAAGTGCAATTATATGAATGTGTTAACAAAAAAATCTAATCTTTTAATTTAAATTTAATAATCGTTTACATGTCAAATTAACATTATTTAATAATAAATATAATATTTTCATGAAGATTTTTTTTATATAAATATATTTTAAATATCTGTAATAATTATAAATAGTTATGAAAATATAAAATCATTTCAATTTACGGATATACCTAAGAAAGAGAAAGGTGGATGGACTGATAGGCCCCTGATCTAGCACAGGCTAGAAAAATAAAGACCAGCAGTGAATTCAAGCAATAATATATCTCCAAACTCCAAATCAAACTAAATAGAAATTTATCAGGGACTAGTTGGAAATGAAGAAATAGAAAAAGTTACCTGCAAATCGAAAGATCTAAGCTCATGTGAAATCTGAAAAATCAAATCCAATAATAAGTGTCATTGGATTGTCCAGGGTAATAGAAAATTACAAAAGATCAAGTTCAAATCTATATGCTCTAAATCATACATTGGTTTAAAACACACTGACACGATGAAGATTCGGTATTACTTTTGCATTAACATGTCAGTAAAACAAGAATAGCACTATACGGAAAGGCCACTTACCCTCCAAGAAGAACCTCCATATATATCTCGTAGCAAAGCCATGGTGAGAGCTTTCTTTCCAGAACCAGGTGGGCCTTGGAAGAGAATATGAGGGCAGTTCCCATGAGATATCTGTTTAGTAGATCCACAAAATAAATTCATTTGAAAAATAAAAACATTAAAAGATTATCAGCAACTATTTTGTACATATTGTGTGCAAGTTATAATCTTGAAGAACTTATCAGATCATACATAGCTAGAAAAAGTTAACTAATTATGTCTTAAGGTCTCACCAATTGTTTGAGAAACTGAGCCTGTTGCTTATGGCATACAAATCCTGCAAGAGATCCAGGACGATGCTTATCTGCCCAAGAAACCCTGATCTCTCTTTCTTTTGAGGGCAAATTATCAAAATCCAAGGGCCTATCCTTTTTCAAAATAGGTGCACCATTGGCAGGCATGCAAGCTCCTCCACCTATGCAAGATAACCAAACATTCGTTTTACACTTCCTATATGGGTCTTTTTCTTTCTCAATGCTTGCTTTACTGAATTCTCTGACACTAATCCTTGCACTAGGTTTTACCCTTACAGACATAGAGCTACTATGTATGGCAACACTTGATGAGGTGTTTCTAAAGCTTTTATCAGAGCTGCTTTTATCCTTGCTATAAATAGTGTCCAATGGAGTGAATTTAGAAAATTTGGGAGACATATCTGCTTTAGAAAAAAATATAGCATTGGGAGATACGCACTCCGAGCTGTCCATCATAATACTGTCAACCCAGCCACCATCAGATGTTTTGCAACTGGCAACCAATTCATTCACATTTTTGCTGGTGGTATCAATTTTCAATGTCTGCTTGTTCAAATCATTTGTCTTCTTTTCAGCCTTGAGTAATTCTTTGTCAAGTCCGTTGGTTTTAATGGACTTCCTATACCCATTAGGCTTTAAGTCTTCTACCGAAAAACGAGGATTTGATTTTGATCTAGAGCTTAGTCTATCTGGTTTTAAGACCCTGTTGAGGCAAAGAAACAAATTTTAATCATGTACAAAAATGACTAAATGCATGTAAAAATACATATTACAAAATGATATTGATTTCATAGTTAGACACTATTGAAAGGCAATCTATGCAGCTTTATATTTAGCAAGTGTTACCTTGGGGACACTTAAACTTTTTTTAAGTGTCTCCAAGATAACACTTGCTAAATATGATGCTACATAGACACAGATCTACTTAAAGGACCTGTGGTAGGGACATGTAGTATAGTTTTTGTATACACATTGGTAATTTAAGGTAGCTATTGTATCTTTAGATCTCAGTTGCTAAGAAAGATAAAATTAAAGTTATTGAGCTGTTTATCTAGAAGATAAACTTGTGTTTTTTCGTATATTGAAATAGGACAACTAAATCTAGGTCTATATTTTTCACAAGCAACAAATTTTTCTGCACCTCAATCATCATCAAAGAAACTGAAATGCAAATCTAGCTTAAAATAGACAAAAGGAATTCAAGTTCCACCAAAAAAGATTAACCCAAAATAAAAACGTTCACCCACAACGTACTCATCAGTAGTGGCAGACTTCTTTGCATCAACATCAGCTCTCATCAGATTGTTAGTATCCTTACGAGATTCAAATTTACCAACTGAAACTGAACGGGCTCTGGTAGAATTGGGCCGAGCATGAAAATTGGGAAGATTATGCAAAGAAGATTTTGACACTGATTTGCTTTCTGAAATGCTATGTTTATCATGCCACTCCCCTTCATGATTCTCAAATCCACTTCTCCTGCGACTAGGTGTAGTGGGCATGGGTCTATTACTCTCTCCCATACGAGTCCTCCTTGTATGATTGAACTTCTCTGTGGTGGCAGTCGCCATGACAATGCACTCAGACAAAAATGAGCTGTTAGTTGTGTAGGTCAAAGTGTCTTGAAGGATACTGAAAGGTGAGATTGTGAGGGTTTTGCATTGACAAGCTGGGGTGGTTCCTCCTACAATTGGGCGTTACTCTTTAGAATTCTTGGGTGTTACCCATCAACAAGCTCTCTATAGATGTTCAGTTCCTATAACAAATAGATGATACCCATTAAGAAGGTTTCTATGGATGTTCAATTCCTGTTACAAATGGGTAACACAAAGTCTCTAATATCTATAGATGTTCAATTTCTGTTACAAATGGGTAACAGGAAGTTTCTATAGATGTTCAATTCCTTTTACAAATTGGTGTTACCCATTAACAAGGTCTCTATAGATGTTCAATTCCTCTTACAAATGGGTGTTACCCATTAACAATGTCGGGTGCTTCCTCCTACAAATGGGTATAATCTAAGCAAGGCTGGGTAATCTGTTTACAAGTGAGTGCAATCTCTGAATCAAAGTCACATTCTGAAAATGATGAAATCCAACAATTGATCTCAAACTCAGGTTGCTAACAAGACCATGTTTCCTTTTGAAGCTTGAGCCACAGCAGCTCAAAACCTTCAAACTGATAACAACAATTTTATATCCTTGTAAAACCCAATTATATTAATCAAATCGCCAGGCTGCCTAGGAAATAGAAATATAACTGTTTTCATATTTTGCATCGAGGGTCTCTACGAGTGACAGATATCAAGCTCGTATAAGCGAAATTATGGTGATCATTACAAGGATTTCTTTCAGCTGGGGCCACAAACTTTTTCGGCACTTCCGTTTTGAGCTTAGTAATATATGGAATATTGCCTGTTTTCTTGTTTACTCCATCCTGTGTTACCTCGTTTATTGTCTGGTTCCAAAATCCAATCCAAAGTGTAATCGATAATAACACCTAAGAGAGCAATTTACTATATATTCAATCTCCAGCTTGGTTAGATTTTTGTCATGATCAATAAAGTTTTGTTCGATCAAAATATCCTTTTAAAAATTCCATGAATATTTCTTCTAACAGCTAAGGCAAACTCATCCGACCGGAGTAATTAGTGGCTTAAAAAGTATCAATCATTAAAATATATTTTATGTAGCTTTCATTTTCTAATTGATAATTGATATCATCTGTAACAAATGGAAATGCCAACCCTGGCGTCGTGAGGAGAAATTTATAATTATGAACGTCGCAATCACACCACAAACAAAGTTTTCAAGAAAATTATGAGCTTGATGTAGTTTTTCCTTCTGGAATTTTATGTGTTGTCGGCGGCCTCGGAAAGTTTATCCTTTTTTGATATATTTATTTATTCTTTATTTTAAAAGAAAAAATAATATTATAACATGTAAATGTGGACGGTGATTCCCGTTGTCTATTCTATGCTTGGAAATACAATGTTAAAAAGAGCATTATAAATAAGACGAGGAATAGTTCTAATCATAAAATGAAAGGAAATTAGGTTTTTTTTTGGTACCAACTTAAAATTAAAGTAGAAATTTATGTTTCAAATATAAATTTATGTTTGTATACATGTAGTTTAATTTATTTTAATTAGTTTGTTTTGATGTAATGAATTTGTATTTGTTTGGTTTCATTTGTATTCATTTTTAATGGTTTAGATTCAATTTTTAATCTGTTCATCTATTAAAGTATTTTGGTTCAATTTTGTAAATTATGAAATTTGTTTAGGTGAGTTTTGTAATTTGTAAAATGAATTTAGACTCTTTTAAATTTAAATTTAAGTTTAAAGTTCAATTATATAAATTGACTAAATCACAAAAGCATTTAATTTGTATGCTAGGATGTTGTATAAAAGGACAACCATCAATTCATTTAAGACATCTAGTGAACATCCAATGCACATCTAGTAGCTAGCAAGAAAGCTTCATTGATCACTACATTATCTTTAGAGCATTTATATATGCATAGTATCATAGGTAAATTGTACAATTGATTGTTGTTTATGAACATTGTGGTGAGTAATTGACTTGGTATTCAAGAATTTGAGAAAAGACAAACAAATTTTTTTGGTCATTTACAAACTCATTTTTCCACATCAAAGTCTTTATATAGGTTGATTTTAAGATGAGAATGTTTCAATATGAGATTAATAGAAATTAATGTTCTCATGAAAGTTCAACTCTATGAAAAAGGGTCAAATCAATAGTTCACACAATTGATCCCATATCCTTGTGAGTAAACTTACTTATCATGGAAGCGACACATAATCAAACAAAATATTTTTTGATTCAAATTTGGTCATTTAACATTACCTACATTTTTGGTTTAGCGGTAAATCAATTAGGAACATCTAAACGAATCAAGTTAGCATTGGATTAAGACTTAAGTACCTAGTTTCTGGGTAAGAATACAATAATGTGTCTCATTTCTTGACTAAAATGAAAAAATACAAGAAAATCATTATTGAAATTGTTCAAGTTGAATCAAAGTGAGCTTCAATTAAATTTCCTATGATTGAACCTAATCCACATGTGGTGGCATCACATGGTATTTGTTGAGACTAGGATTGAAGGGGACTTAGTTGAATCTCCTTGAATTGTTTGGGCTTCAATTGAACTTCTTTCAATCAAAACCTTTTCATTCTTTGAGTATAAAAGATGGATTTGACCAATCTCTTAAATTATTTTTTTTCATATTTGAAAAATGTTATCAATATTTCTTTATGTATATATAGTATTTAATTAAATTTAAAATATGATTGAATAATAATCTATATTAAAATAATAAAATTACACACATGCAATTATACAATCAATAAATTTATAATAAAATTAATAATGATTTCAATATATAATTTAATTGATTTAAAAATTATAAACTTGATGTATTTTAAATTTTAATTAATTTGGGAAAATGATTATCTATTTTTTGATTGTGAGTTGTTGTTTATTTATTTATTTAACTTTTAATTTCTTCAATTATTAGTGTAATATTTTTTTTATATTAAATTTACATGTAAATATTATTGGAAATGTTAGAGATGCTACATATGCATTGACACATTTTAATTAAAATAATAATAACACCATGGACCTTCATAATTATATTTCATAATCAATATTGTATAGTTGATATAAATTTTATTTCTTTTGTATTGAATGAATATTGTATAGTTCAAGGGTATGAACATTTTAGATTTTCTACATCTATGTAGATAGCGATAGAATTTACATTTATGTTAGAATCGTTTAGTCTACTATATATAAAGTTAAATTACATTTATACATAATGCATCTAGATCACATGTGATGTGATAGACAAATCATATTTTATGCTTGATAGAGTTTAGATTTAATAATTTTTGTGAAATTGACATGTGATTATATATACGATCAAAAGTATTGATATAAATAAATAAAATAATATAATATAATTTTGAAATTAAAATGAAAATGAAAATTAATATAAATTAATCACAGTTAATGAGATATATCAGATTTTTGAAATAAATTGATAGGACAATTAATATTAATTTGATGTGATATTTCAATATTATTTATACATTTTAAAGGGATTTAAGCAAATAGATTAAGAAGAGCATAAGGAGAATTAAGGGAATTTATTTTTGATGTCATGTTAAATGCTTTGGCATGTTTAATTTTTACTTCAATTCTCATAAAATATAAAAATATCCAATCACATAATATACCTATATACAATTTCATACCTATGCTCACAGTTGAAATAGTTTTGATTAAGGTAAGAAATATTTTCAGAGAACCTAGAACCTTTTACATTAATAAAGATAGAGTGCTAAGAATAGAAAGACAACAAAGAAAAACCTAAAATAGAAACAACGAGACAACAAAGAACAACCTAAAATAGAAACAACGAGACAACAAAGGACAAAAAAAGAATAGGTGAAGTAGTACAATGAGATAAAAAAAAATATTTTACAACTAAAAGCTACAAACAAATAGCCAACCCGAATCAAGGTGGTTTAAAAAAGTGTCCCAAAGTAGCTTGTTCACCTAACTACTAGGATCATTTCCCCTAACCTTATTATCTTGAAACCAAGGGGGCATAAAAGAGCCTCTATTTTTATGCCTTATAATTTTGAATGAGATATTTATCTTTAGGAAATTTTTAGAAGAGTTCTTTTAATTTTTCATCTTCAAATGAATTTTCTTGAGACAAGAGGGGCTATTGGCTACACCATCTTCAAAAAATTTAGTATTGGGTGAAGCATCCATCTTCACATGATCTTTAGTGACATTTCTTATATTTTCATCCTTCTTAACATCTTCTATTGGAGAAGAGTAGAAATCCTTTGGGGCGAGCTATTTTTTCTTCCATATATTGTGTTTTTTTCTTACTTTTCAAGCAAGTAGTATAAGTATATCCCAGTTTTCCAAAAATATCACAAAGGATTGGGGAATCTTCATAACTAATTTGTTGTGTACCCAAAATCCATATTTAGAGGATAAGGAAATCTAGGTAGAGAGCATTTGAGTATTTTCACAAATGCACAAATTTTAACACATAATGTAATCATTTTTTACATATAATGATCTTATCTATGAAACCATAATGCCTAATTGAGTTGTCTATAATAATTAGGATCTTATCACTCCAAAATTCCAAGGGTAGGTTAGATAGATGAACCCAAATTGGAAAGTTGGAAGAGACCTCTTTCATATGGTAATGTTATGCTTCCTTTAATTATATTTTAATGTCATGTTTCAATAATCATCATTATATGTGAAAATAATTTGCATAATACTCTAAATCTTCATCTAATGATGATTCATTAAACAAATCATTAAAATATTAATAAAATTAGGATCAATTAACAAAATTACCAATATTCACTGCACTAGTATTCTAGATATTCACACTAAATTTATATAACTTAGACATAAAAAATAAATACTAAAAAATCTATGTCATAAATTACTTTAAAAATGAGTACTGACATTGTTGAGAATAAGACACACATAGGTAGTGGATGTCTAGTGTATTAAGGTTTTGTAAGATCTCTAGAATACTTTCTAGAAGGAAAATTGGCCTCTAGTAACTGAATACTAATTTAATTTTTGGCTTTGGTAATGTCATGTATCCAAGAGGTTCCCATGATAACTACCACTTTATACCTGCCTTTTATCTAAGAAGGGCCAATTGTGATGGCGTTGGTAGTTACACCATTGTTATTACTACCAATGTTGGGCTGACAACCTTCATTGGGACCATGAAAAATATTATTATAGTTCCATATATATGTCCTATTATCTTTAGCTTTATATGCCTCATTAATTTGTGCGGAGGCTAGTTTGAGCTTGTAGGTAGCTAATGAGTAGTCTCTAATATCATCGTAAATTATTTTCCATTAAACATAATTATATAGGTTTAAAACAGTGTATGTATGTCAAGATTTTCTTGTAAATATTTAAATATATATACATCCACATAGACATGCAAATATGGTTGATTAGAATAAAAAATTCAAGATAAACATAAACCAACCTCCCAAGGGAGGAATAAATATGGTTGAGGAACAACAAACAAGAGTTGAGAACAACCCAAGGAATTCAAATTGCACAAGAACTTTAAGAGACTATTAATAAAAGAAAATGGAATCCCTTGTCTTATAGGGAGACAAAAGTAGTAAGGAATTATGCACCTAACAAGTACCATAGTAGAGGATTGTGTTTATGAATTATTAGCTTCTATAAAGAAAGAGAGGTAAAACCATTTGGTTAAGTTTTGAATAATATCCATTTTTACCTCATGTCCTACACATGCATGATTTAATATTTATAGACATACTTTTAGATGGTACAAACTCATGAGGTTTCTTTTATGGTGGTGTCATTGCTCACTTCCATTCATTTTTCTTTACCATTGACAATTGAATTGAAGTAAATGGGTTTAATTTGAATAGAAGTAGGTAGAAATTGTAAGGTTGAGCAATAAATGTAGGAAATATTTAAAAACCCTACTACAAAATTGTAAAGTATTATCAAGAAAATTAAAGGGGGTTGTATGTAGGCTAAAACTAACCTCTCTTGTCTCAAGATTTTGAAAGAAATGGTTATGCCTTCATATTCAAACTACATCTAATAAATAAAATATCTCAAGATAGTCAACAATCATTACAAACAAATGTATTAGTCTATTGAAAAGAAAATATGGGTTTTGAGTAGTGTTCTCATGACCTAGTATTAAGGACCATGACACTTAACCTCAAATGGAAGAACTATAATCAATCATAGACTATATTTTACCTCTTGATTAGTGATAGACAATACATAGAAGAAATTATTATGATGGCAAACATGTCACTCCTAAAGATATCTACCATGGTTGCCTATAATTTCTTCAATGGTTGGAATTCGCTAAATGGCTGCAAACTTGTTACCTTTCTTTTTAATCTAGTTATTTACAAGAAAAATAAAATATTTTGGGTCTGTGAATTAATTATTTCTTGAACTCTATATGGGAATGTAATCTTTTCCGAGGTAAATGTGTGAGACATGGTGTGACCCTTTTGTATTCTAAAGGTTATATGTAGCCACATCTTATAGTTTGGAAGCTTCTCCATTTCAAGTCACATATCAACAATTATATCCATTTTCCTTCTATAAACCCTATCACTTTTCTTATCTACAACAAATGAGAATTGTTCATATATAATTTATTTCTTTACAATTTTCTTGTAGCATTTGGTTAGTTGTGGTCTTAGACCTATATGCCATCTTTGGCCAAAAAATCTCCTAGAAGTGTGCTTTTCTTGGCCCTGGTACCTTGAACAACCATTTATTGATCTTCAACATGTAAATAAAATATTGGTAATCACTTATAGAAACAAAGATGCAATTTTTTAAATATTGGATTCCTCCAAAAATTTCCCCTCAAATACTTTAGTCTAACCTCCTTTAGATGATAGACACTATTTAAGATTTTCAAAACTATCAAATTAAACACAAAATCATGTCAACAACTTCAAAACATATGAAACTAGATGCACCAAACTAAAAGAAAACTAGAAAGATCTCACTAAGAGACTTGATGTTATTAATACTAATATCATCAACCTTTCCACCATATATGACTCTTCATAATCAAGCTTTCAATACATTATTGTATACACTACACTATACAAAACATGACCTACAAACACAGAATTGGCAACAACACTCCATTAAAAAATAACTTGTTCTTATTGACATTGCTCAATCTATATATTTAAGCTCTATCTCAAATAAATATTTATTATATTTTTATATAGATTAATTCAATTTATTTATGTAAAACGATATAACCAAAAGATAAAAAATTTAATATAAATTTGACTCATCCAATCCCATCTCTTATCTACAAATAAGACAGCATTACCATAAACAATGTGCATAGTAATGACCTCATACGTTAATCACTTACCCAATGGTTGGCTAGAACAAAAGGTTAAGAAATTTGAGATAATCTCCAGCATATTCTAATCATACAACAGAAGACAAGATTAGTAAATATACAATAAATTAATGACCATGTTAGGATGTCATTCAAGACAGGATTAGTAAAAATACAATAAATTAATGACCATGTTAAGATGTCAGTCAAATTTCTTCATTATATTATGTGAAGTCCAGTCCTAAGCCAGAAGTCCAGTCCTGAGCCAGTCTGTATATATTTGGATTTCTCCAAACTGAGACATCATCGTCCATTGCAACATATGTAGATTTGTTTCCTTTTGTCATTCTGTTGGAGAGCGTACCCCACAATTTTGTTAAGGCATATCTATTTTGCCAACTTTTGACAACTTTAGGACAGAATGAGCATCAAGTTTTTATTAATTATTAATTAACTATACATCTTGATTATAACGTCTATGAGAGGAGTTTTTCTTGATTACAGAATTTATTCTATGCCTATATCCGTTCTTGTCTTATTCTATCACTTCTTTCGACAAGAAAAATAATTATATTGTAATATACTTAACGTCTTTGAATTACCTTAAGATAAGTCAAGATTGAGTATTGGATGTTGAGAATATAGATGGACAAATAAAATCTCCACAACAGTAATAATATTAGAAGAATAGCTTTTGTAAATAAAATCTTAGGCAATAGTTAGTAGATTGAAAAAATCTTCAACAAAGAAGTAGAATCTCAACCTGTTTGAGAGACACACCAACTTTGTAATTTTGAACAGTCACTTGTGAATTTTTCTTGATTTGTTAATCTGTGTTGGCAGCTTGTGTATGTTGGGCGATCCTTTTGTATGGTTGTTCTTTTTTAGGTTGTGTAACGAAATTAAAAATCAATCTTTTTCAATTACAATAATAAATTTGTGGGGTTATAAATAGATTCATTATAAATGTTACATATTGTATGGTATTCATTTAAAAGATAAACATAAGTGTTTTAATATATGAATTAAAATAAAAAATGTTATTTAATGATATTGTTGAGCAATCAAAGTGTAGATTTGATCATATTTAGCACTTAGCTATACAAATGACCTAAACAATAATAGGAAATGGATTTTCCTTTAAATGATGACACTTAAATCTACATTTTGACAAACCAAACTTTTAAAAACTTTCCCTAGAGAAGCATATCATCACAAGCTATAATAACTTGTTTATAATTTGGAGACCAAAAATTGAAGAAGTCATTATGAAAGCCTTCACAAAATTATCACAATTACATTCGTTTGTGCTTATGGTTTAACCCAATCTTCACATAAATAGAAATGAAATGATGTTAAATACCACTTTTATACAACAAAACTAACACAAAGTTTTATACAAAAATAATAAATAATAAATAATAAATTTAATGAGAAATAGAAAACAACAACTAATAAGTTATTAAATCAACAAAAATCACTTGTACAAATACCACAATTTTAATATAAACAACTTATATGTAAAAACATGCATTTAGCAATATAAATTTTATTTTAATTCATCATAATTTATAAAAATTAATTTAAAAAATTAAATTATTTGAAAGATTAAAAAATTAATTATAATTAAAAGACAAATATATTTTATTGTTGCCCTCCTCATAACAAATATCAACTGGGCAGGAGAAGGATAAGGAGAAATCGAGCAGGGATCAGGATAAAGCTAGAGATGGGATTATTCTAGATAAACTCAAAAACCAGTTTGAGGCTCGAATGGGTTTTGATCATGGGGTATATGAAAGAATCAAGAATTTGGAAATAATTGATAAGAAACAAGAAGAGAAGGGAAAGAAAGTAGAAAGTAACCAGAAGCAGTGGAAAAAGGGGAGAAGCTAGAAGCTCGGATTAGTAAACTGGAGGAAGGAAAAACAACCATGAAAAAATTTTTGGTAATGATTCCGAATATCCTTACTTTTGTGACTCAGAAATTAGAGGAAATTACCAAGTTCCTTGATGGCTCCAGCACTTTCAAACCTGTTGTGGACCTAGATATCGATGAGGATGCTACTGAGGCAGGGACATTGGAAAGTGCTCCTAGTGGTGTGGCAAAAAGAACTAGGGCGAGTATGAAAAAAGTTGCTTTGGCCTCTTCCAAGGAAATCCCTATGCTTAGGGATAATATTAAATATTTGCAAGGGATTAGCAGAAATTTGGCTAATTCCCTTAAAAAAATTAAGTAATTTTTCTTTTGTCTTGTTTCTGTTTTGGCTGGATGTTGCTGGTTTTGTTGGGCTTTTATGTTGATTTTTGCACAAAACTGTGCTGGTTTTTTGGCAGAATGTCTTTTCTTGTTTTTTAATGCTTTCATCTATTAAGGTTCTTTTGTAAAGGGTTTCAGGATCCCCTCAAAACCTGTTTTTCCCGTAATCAAAAACAAATATCAAAGTTATGAATATTGTTGCCTTCCTCATAACATCATATTACATTACATAGTTTTCTTGTATATATTCATACACTCTCATGGTTGTCATTGTGCTAATATAGCTTCTAGAGAATAGTACCCTAATTTTATAAATATGCACAAGTTGACTAGATGAATCACACTCTATCATAGCTCTTAAAATATTGAATTGGGTTTTTGAAGGTAACAAATGATTTAATGATAGGTGTGATGAAAATCTTTCTATACATTTCATAAGTGCTTGGAATAATTGCTAGGTAAGGATGGTTGGAATGAATTTTGAAGTTGGTGAAGAGCTTATTGTTCAATTCATAGGGATGTCATGTAAGGGATGAAAGATAAAGAAACATTTAAAGGTCCCATAAAATGAAAATATGGTTCTCTTCCTCAAATATTTTGAGGCTTCATCGATGGTTCAGGGTGGGTTTGATAGAGAGGAGCTCAAAATGGTGTGGAAAAATGTATATCTTTTCTCATGAAATACTTTGAGTTGAAGGGAAAATTTAAATATTGTCACTCTTATCATTTCCCCCATGTTTTAGACCAAATAACATTACAAGTTTTCCTTTCTTTCTTCTCTCCTCTTTGGATCCTCAATGAAGGAAGCTAAGGAATTGACTGCTAAGAACTTAGAGAAGCCAACTATCTTAGTGCATTAGGGGTTCATTCACTCCCTTTTTCATTTTCTCCTTTCTCTCTATCTTATAAACACATTAGGGCTTTCCTAATTGAGGACTCCATACTAGCTAATAGTCCTTTTACTCATCTTGTAGGGGATTTTGCTTGCAAAAATAAGGGATCTACTACTACTAAAAATAAATAAAAACTTGCCTCCTCACAATTTTCCCTTTTGCCTTGTTTAGCTACTAGAGAAAAGAAAATATTATCACCTTGCATGATAACCTTGAGTATTCTCAATTACCAATCCTAGCCCCCCTTGGTCTTATGATGATGAAATCCCCTAAAACCACTTGTTCCTCTTCCCAGAAGATAGTTGTTAAAATACTTTGCAACTTGAGAACGGACCTTTAAGGACCATTATTTATAGAAATCGTGGTCATACTAGGAAAGTAAGAGATCCCAAGGATAAAAAGCCTAAGAGCCTTTATCTAGTTTTATGTTGAGAAACTTAATTCTGAATGGGGGATAGAGTTTGCAAAGGTTTAAAAGGAAAAGGACAAGGTGGATAAAATTGTTAGATCAGTCCAATAGGCTTGATTGCCACCTAACCTCGAGCATTAACATCAATGACACTTTCAATGAATTGAGACTATGAAAGAAAAGATAATGAAGGAAAAAAATAAGGGCAATGATGATGATGATAATTTTAATATTGAAGATCCTATCCTTTTTTGTGGAAATGAATGCTCTCCCTATGGATTGAAATATCTTTAACACCACTCATATTATTTAGCCTAAGTAAACTAAGTATTATAACTGTTATGCTAGGGTACAATGTGGGTTGCTTCTTTAAAGGCTAAATTTGTTGATCTCAAAGGAAAAATGGTTATGCTATTTTTGGTTTAATTCAAAATTCTTGCAAATCTATATGACTACTCAATATGTTCCACATGACATGGAACACAAAAAAAATGAGGAGAGAAAAGATCCATCTCAAGAATGTAATGGTCCTCTATCAATGTACAACAAGAGGATGAATATATGGGTGTGACTGTACGGTGAGGGTCAGGGTGTATGGTGGAGGTGAGGTTGTAGGTGAGGGTGCTACATATGGTGAGGGTGTGTAACTATACGGTGTAGGTGAGGGTGTACGGTGGGGTGAGGTGTACGATGGGAAGGTACGGTGAGGACGTACGGTGGAGGTGTGACATACGGTGGGGGATGTATGGTGGAGGTGTGATGTACGGTGGTATAACCGTATGGTGGGCTTCAGCAGATGTGCAGTGAAGGGTTGATCTTCCGTAAGTAATGAATTCTAAATATTAAGAATCCCTTATGCATGTATATTAGATTAACAGATATACAACTGGAGAAAGTAAACAATGATGAGATTCAAGATTTTCCAGATCTATAATGAGTACACAGAATAGAATAGGGTGAGGGGTGAATCTCACCGAAACTGAAAATACCAAATAGGGAGGGTCTTTCACCTCTGAAATGGAGGATAATAGAACTTCAATAGGAATTCACACAATAGAGAAAAATACCAAAATTCACATACCTATGACAAAGACTAAATATATATGGGCTCCAGGAAACTTCCCAAAGGGTTACAAACGGGCCGACATGACCAAACTAAGACTTGCCTAATCGAATTAAATAAAGGGCCCGAAAGATTTTTTATTAAATTTGGGGCCTTACAATAAAGTAATTAAATTAATTATTCAATTATATCGAGGACATCACAGTCCTCCCAGGCCAAAAATTGCTTGCCCTCAATCAATTGTAGGCTTGGATGCTCCAAAATTTGCTCACCTTCCCAGATGGCATCCTCGATGGGTAGATTCTTCCAACGCACAAGGAGCTCCTTGACTGTGCGTGATCTCAACCTCTTTTCTTTGACATCGATGATCTCCATCGGCTCCAAAATTAGTTTTCCTTCTTTGTGGATGGGTGGCAGATCCTTGGACACTGTGATGCACTGCACGATGACCTTCTTGAGACATGACACGTGAAAAACATTATGAATTTGACTCCCCTCATGAAGCTCCAACTCATAGGCATCTTCACCCACCTTCTGAACCACCATGTAGGGTCCATAGAAACGCGGCTTTAGCTTCTCCTTACCACTTGTCTTCAAGGAGGATTGTCTGTACGGTTGAAGTCAGAGGTATACCAAATCTCCCACCTCAAAATTTCACTCAATCCACTGTCATTCGGCATACATCTTTTGCTAGTTCTGAGCCCTCTGCAGGTTATCTTTGAGAGATGTTAGGATGTCTAAACTCTCCTGAAGCCAACCTTTGGCCCTCGGTGCATGACTGTCTCCCAGTGCCAAGTCAACAATAAAAGAAGGTTCATAACCGTATAGAGCTTTGAAGGGTGGCATGCCTATCGACATGTGATAGGTGGTGTTGTAACAATGTTTACCCAAATGTAACTAGCAAACCCAAGCCTTCTGTTGAGCTAAGATGTAGTTCTTAAGATAACCCTCCATTCATTTGTTCACAATCTCAGTTTGTCCGTCTATCTGCGGTTGGTAGCTCATGCTAGGTGACAACTCGGTTCTTGTCAATCGAAATAACTCCATCCAAAAGGTACTCAAAAAATGGCTATCCCTATCACTATGTTTCATAGTAGAACATGTAAATGAAATACCTCACAGAAGAACAACTCAACCACTTGAATAGATTGGTATCTTGTGGGGATGGCAAAAAAATGTGCATACTTGGTCAAGCGATCAACTACAACGAAAATGCAATCCTTTCCTTGCACTCTGGGGAGCCCAATAATGAAATCCATCGAGATACTATCCCATTTCTGGTCAAGGATTGGCAGTGGTTGCAGCAGTCCGACTGGTAGGGTGTGCTCATATTTGTTCTACTGACAGGTAGATAATTCCCGCACATATTGCAGGACGTCGTTCTTAAGCCCCTTCCAAGAAAACCTTTCTCGGATCTGTCTATAGGTTTTCAAGTATCCTAGGTGTCCATCCAAGGGAGAGTCGTGCATTTCCTTCAAAATCTTTTCCTTCATCTTGGACTCAGGTACTAGATAAATTTTGTCCTTGTAGTAAATGATGTCGTCAACCACCTTGTATCAGTCATCCTGCACTTGACCATCCATCAATTCACAAGAAAAATTATTCTTGGAGTATTCAACCAATAGGTGTTCCTTCCAATCCGTCAAAATCTGGGATAAAGAACATATGGTAGGCCTTCTTGACAGGGAATTAGCTACCATGTTATTCTTTCCCTTCACATACTCAATGTCGAAATCAAATGCATGGAATTTTCTCACCCACTTCCATTGTCATTCATTCAGATCCCTCTGCTCCAAGAAATATCGCAAGCTATTGTGGTTTGTTTGCACAACAAACTTTTCCTCGACGAGGTACTACCAAAACTTTGTCAGTGCATGCATGATGGCGAGCATCTCCTTGTCATAGATAGAGTACATCCACTCAACTCCCGAGAGCTTTCGACTCTCAAACACAATGGGGTGATGGTCTTGCATCAACACCACTTCAATGCCTTCTCTCGAAGCATCACACTCCAGGATGAAAGGGCGAGTGAAGTCTGGTAGTGCCAGAACCAGACACATACTCATAACTTTTTTTAATTTATCAAAGATCTGTTGCGCCTACACATTCCAATGGAAGGATCCTTTCTTTGTTAGATTTGTCAATGGTGCACCAAGTTGTGAAAATCCTTTCATAAACCTCCTATAATAACTGCACAATCCAAAAAAGCTACGCAGCTCCAAGAGAGTCTTATGTGGAGGCCAATCCAAAATTGCCTGAATCTTCTCCTGGTGAAGTTGTACCCCCTGAGCGTTGTTGACGTGACCCAAGTATAGGACCTCAGTCATTCCAAATTCACATTTGGACCTTTCGACATACAATGATTACGATTTCGCAATCCCCAATACTTCATCCAAATGTCCCAGATGTTTCTCCCAGGTCTTGTTGTAGATGAGTATGTCATCGAAGAATACCTGTAGGAACATACATAGTTGCTTGTTGAAGATGTGGTTCATTCAGGACTGAAAAGTGGCTGGAGCATTGGTTAATCCAAACAACATGACCAAGAACTCATAGTGTCTGTAATGGCAACGAAAAGTTGTCTTTTCCACATCTTTCTCCCTCATACGGATCTGATGGTACACACAACAAAGATCAATTTTGGAGAAATAGACTGCACCATGTAGTTCGTTGAGAAACTCATCGATCTTGGGAATGGGGTATCTATTCCTGATAGCCTTCTTGTTCAATGCACAATAGTCAACACACATTCTAAGTGTTCTATGCGTCTTCTTCTTTAGTACCACCGAAGACAAAAAGGGGCTAGAGCTGGGTCAGATCCACCCTTTATCAAGGAGTTCCTAGATCATTTTCTCTATCTCTTCTTTGAACTTTTTTGGGTGGTAGTAGGGTGTGGTGATAACGGGTTTTTCTCCTTCCTCCAACTCGATGGTGTGCTCAAACCCTCGGTGTGGGGGTATACCAGGTGGAATATTAGCGAAGACCAAACTATGCTTATCCTAAACCGATTGAGGTTCCTCATCCTAGTATTAAGTCGGATGCTCTTTCACAGGTTTTGTTGAGATCAAGCAATGTGCAGCCTAGACTACTTCATCATGTCGGAAGATGGCTTCCATCCATTTGGCAAAAATATCCCTTGGGTCACCATTCGACATTCCTCTGAGAACCACCTTCCTGCCATCCACCTCAAATGAGAACTCCATCCTTTTGAAGCTCTGCGTGTACTGGTCGAGGGTCTCCATCCATTGAATGCCCAATATGACATCCGTGTCATCCATATCTAATACAAAGAAATCATCGATCACCATGTAATTTCCCATGGTGATGCTCAGTTGTGGAACCTGGTGAGTGTATGATAGGAGACTGCCTCCTACTACCTTAACATCAAACCCTTTATGCTCCTTTGTACACAAACCCCTTCGGGTGATGAGTGATGAGTTTATGAAGTTGAGTGAGGCCCCATTGTCGAGCATAACCAAAACTCATTTCCTTTGGAGTGTACCATGTACCCTAAATACACTGCACCTTGGGGTACCCGCCAGTGTGGCAATGACCCCTCCCCTCCGTACCAATATGGAGATTATCTCCGCCAGAATGGTTTCTTCGGTAGATTCTTCCCTTGGTGGTTCACTTTCCTCAGGATCCTCTTCTCCATCAGACATTAATTCAATATAGTGAATCTTTCCTTTGCCCAAACATCGATATCCTTGTTCCCATGGCTCTTTGCAGGCGAAGAAAATCTTCTTCCTTCTAATTTCTTATTTTGTGGCTTCATCAAGAAATGACCTCTTTGGAAAGGGTTTATTATCCTTCTCCTTAAGAATGAAAGGTGGTTTGGTATGTGCAAAATTTCTAGAAGAGGAAGATGTTGGCATGTTATGGGCCTTTTTGATTACTTCTGTGAGCGTTCTGGGGTTTCACCCTTTTACCCAAACTTTCAGAGGTTCCATCAATCTATCAATGAACAAGACCACCAATCTCCACTCTGAGATGTCTGTTACCAACACAGATAGTCTCTAGAACTTTGTGATGTAACTGTCCATTGGTCCCGACTGTTTTAGTTGCGCCAACTCCTTGAAATTGAGTTCTGGATCCTTCTCATCAAACGGATATATGAGCTTCTCTGTGAAGTCAGCATAGGAATTTATCTGGTCATGGAAGAGAGTGACCATTCCATGATGCCACCATTCATGTGCGACTCCTTCCAGGTGAAGTTCTGCAAACTGGATAGTTTCATCATCAGGCATGGGGTTGAGTTGGAACTACGCATCTGCTTTCTGAACCCAACCTTGTGCTGAGGTTGCTCCAGTCCCATCAAAGGATGACAGGTTGATCTTGCCAACCTTTCGCTTGATGTCATTGTTATAGTGTCCATAATAGCCCCGACTTCTGCCACTCGAGTATTTCATCTAGAGCTCAGCATAATCCTTGAAGGATATTTCCCCCTCGAGATTTGCATCCCTCCAATCTTGGTTCAACTGTGCTTGCATCTCATGAAAGGTCAGTTCTTGCTCTACTCATGGCACTTCTAATTTCTGAGGAAAAGTCACCATCAGCAGTCATGAATGTGAGCATCGGACGTTTGACCTTCCAGTGATCGAATCATCGCCATGCCCATTCTGTTCTCCATTCATTTTTCCCAAGGCCAATTGTCGTAAGGTATACTCCATGATTTGTTTTCGTTGAGCTAACCTTGGCTTATGGTTAGCTTCCTTAATAGTGCCATGACTTCTCTTTCAGGATCTTATGGTTCCCCCATTCGGTCGACCGAATGGAACCTCCTTCTAGTGTACACTTGCATCCACTACACGAGAGGCTGGCAAGGTCACAAGCTCTGATACTACTATAATGTTCCTTTGTCAATATACGACAAGAGGGTGAATGTACGGGTGTGACTGTATGGTGAGGGTGAGGGTGAGTGTGTACATCGGAGGTGAGGTTGTAGGTGAGGGTGCTACGTATAGTGAGGGTGTGGAACCATATGGTATAGGTGAGGGTGTATGGTGGGGGTGGTGATGATGTATGGTGGGGTGAGGTGTACAGTGAGGTGAGAGGTACGGTGGGGTGAGGTGTACGGTGGGAAGGTACGGTGAGGACATGCGGTGGAGTTGTGATGTACGGCAGGGGATGTATGATGGAGGTGTGATGTAATGTGGTATAACCATACAGTGGGCTTCAGCGGATGTGCGGTGAAGGGTTGATCTTCTGTAAGTAATGAATTCTGAATATTAGGAATCCCTTATGCATGTTTATCAGATTAACAGATATGCAACTGGAGAAAGTAAACAGTGATGAGATTCAAGATTTGCCAGATCCAGAACAAGTACATAGAACAGAAAAGGGTGAGGGGTGAATCTCAATGAAACTACAAATACCAAATAGGGTCTTTCACCTCCGAAATGGCAGATAACAGAACTCCAATAGGAATTCGCACAATAGAGAAAAATACCAAAATTCGCATACCTATGACAAAGACTAACTCGACCATATATATGGGCTTTGGGAAACTTCCCGAAGGGTTACAAATGGGCTGACATGACCAAACTAAGTCTTGCCTAATTTAATTAAATAAAGGGCCCGAAATATTTGTTATTATATTTGGGGCCTTACAATAAAGTAATTAAATTTATTATTTAATTATATCGATGACATCACAAAGAAACCATAATGAACTCTTCAAATTGTTTATTGAATATTAGGGGAAATTGTTTGGTTAACTCTATGTTTTTCTATTTAACATTTTTTTAAAGTACAAAAACTCTATTAAATTATTTGATATTTATGCACTATTAATGTGATATTAATGGCAAATTGGCCATTTTTCCTACCCTTTGGGCCTTTTGTGTTTAAAGGATTGAATACACTAATTTTTTACTGAATATTATAAAAAATAAAAAAAATTTGAATTTATCAATTTATATTAATAAAATAGAAATATATACTCTAATTTGTATAAGACATATTATTGACAAATAGAAAATGCATATGAACATTGTATTTTAATGTTGAGAATACAAAAAATTAATTTTTGAGTCGTAGATGTTATTCTTCTTTAAAAATAATTTAATGATGATGACGGGGAAAAATTATAATGACAAATTATGTGCTACAATGATGATGATGTTAAGTATTTGGATTCAATAAACATATGCTAAACAAAGAAATCACAATCAAGAAGACATGTCCTATTATTTTAAATAGAAATTCCACTCTCTAATAGTACTATAATGACTTGTCAAAATGTAAATTATAATTTCTTGCATACAAAATTGATCTCATCTTAAATTTTCTCTCTCTATGAGATCGTTAATGCACTTTAATCTTAAATTATTTTTTTAAATAAATTGATATATATTGAGAGGTGTGAGTTGTTTTTAAACCTATCAACAATTTTTTTTTTAAAATTGACTAATACGTGATAATCTTTCTTTCTAATTTTAATACCTAAAAATAAAGCATAACTAAAGATAAATATTATAAATATTGAGATTGAATAATGTAGTTTGACGAATATGATTATATTTTAGAAATGAAATATTCTTGTAAAAGTGCCATTGTGGAAATTTGAAACTCCTTTGTATTAGATCCTTTCAATTCATTACAAAGCTAACTTGATTCACACTAGGTACTTTTATTTTTACAGATTTATGAAAATTAGATGAAGTTTATTTTTTTAATGATTAGAATAGGAAGTTTAAATATATATTTTTATGAATAATATAATAGTAATTTTCACAGCTATCTAGGTTCCTTCGTTGGACATTGTGGATGAAAATTCTCTTCTTGAGAGTAGCATGATGAGTCCCATGTTTGTTACATGCATAACAACAATACCAAAAATCACATGTGAATAGACAATGAAAAATAATAATTCATACTATTTCCCATTGATTGAATAAACTCACTATTTCTTGGTTTATCTCTACCATGATAACAAAGGCATTGCAGCACGCTTGGGCAAGTTACACATATTTAATGCACTCACTTTGGAGGAGATTCTCCATAGTCTTTAGCATGTGTTTCTAGTTATTTGAACTTGGCAAATTCCTTCACACATCACTCACTTTCCTTAAGCTCTTTCTCTTTTCTTTTATATCCTTATGTTAGTGTTCCAGATAATCATTATAACTCTTTCTATTTAATTTATATTTCTTCTCCACTATGGTTAACAACTATGTTGCACTTGGAGTTGGTGCTCTCTATCTCCAAATTCATCAATATTTTGTTGACATGTTAATACACTCTTACCTATATTAATTTAATTCTCACCTTTAGTATTCTTTGAGAATATTAAATGAGATTATTTTAATGTTTTTGTTAAACTTATTTCTATGTCTAATTCCTCTATCTTATTTTCAAAGAACCTATGTCTTTAGATTTAATTAAATGCTATGTGACACTTGGTAAATAGGTCTACATTCACAATCAAAGGCTTAGGTCTATATAACCACTTTATTAGGGAAAGAAGTAAATAAACAATTGATGTAGATTTTATAGATTAATTAAGATTGAAAATTAAGAACTCTTATAAAATGCTATCTACCTTTCTATACATCAGTACTATTTTCAAATTTGCAAGACATTATTATCTTGACTATTACAGCTTCTTCTGGTGCAAGATCTAGTTTATAATGAAGGTCCCATTTCTAAACCTTCAAACTTTAAATTTATCCATAACAAAAAAATGAGTTTATTTATAATAAGACATTTTATTTCATCTAAAAAATAAGATACTAAATAAAATCATTATCAAAAAGATACTTAATAAATATGACGATGAAAGGAATAAGAAAATGATAATCTTGATTAATTAAATTAAAATAATCTATCTATTTAATTAGTATTAAGGTGATGTAAAAGTGCCTAGGACGTGTTTAAGATGGTGTTGAAAGTAGTATAAGGATTGTGATGTTATTTGTGTCCTTAGAAACTAGGGTTAATTTTAGATGTCTAAACTCTAAATACAAAATCATTTCAAAATAGAAATTGTGACTAATAAATATTTTTGACTAAAACAAAAAATATGTATTATGTATTTGAAAATAATTCTCTACATGATTTTAATAAAAAAATACTATCAAAAACTACTATAAAACACAAAATATTAAATCTATTATAAAAACTATTTAATTTTATAAAAAATATTATCAAACACTACTACAAACCACAAAATATTATATCTTATTATAAAATATATATAATTTTATAAAAAACACTATCAAACACTATTATAAAGCACACAATATTATATGTATTATAAAATTTTATAAACTACAAATTAGATCACAAAGGAAAACAATTTGATTATACGTCAATTCTTTCAAACTTATTGTTTTGTCAAGAAACCGAAACATCCCGAAATTCATCATATATAGAACTTGTTTAGTAATAATGCAAGTTTAACTTTCACATGAACATTTATGTACACGGTTTACCTATAATGTTTAATTACATGAATTTCAAGGACCTACAAAATTATCAGGCGAATAAAAAATGTCAAATACATTATCTGCTATATTACGTCTTCCTCCATACGTAGAATTTTACATGTACACAAATTTCCCTATCACAAACTCAGCATCCCACAGCGACACAATATCACCATCATATTCAAAAAAATTATTAACTGTAACCCCCACAAAGGCCAAGATCTAAAGCATAAATGGGAATGACAAATCAATCTCGTCATTCAAACGTTGTTCCATCAACAAACACATTCACCTGGCTTGTTTGCTCTGTAAACATTCTTTCCCATCATCGTAAACTCCTTGCACAAACTGTGCACTCACATCTGGGCATTACCTTCATACACGGTGGAGGAGAAGTATTCTGCCATGAGACTAGCTTAAAAAGATATTAAATATCTTATTCTGGGATTCCTTTTTCCACATATATTTATCCCACATCAAGCAGCGAAGGAATATCTAGAAGAAAACGCTAGTATAAATAATGAGGGATGAAACTATTCAAAGCATACCTTTCTCGGCCTTTTGGCTAAGATCAAGTGTAGTATCTGTTCTTATCAGTTTAATATCTGATACGTGGTTCAATGAACCACACGATATTAAATTAATTTCTTTAGGGGGAAGCCTCATACGGTAGCTTGCTACCAGAGCCTTCACGCGTCGCTTCTGTCTTGCACTACTGCATAAGCCTGGCGCACCCCTCACCCAACTCAATATACAAACTAAATTACGCTTTCATTTGTTTGTGTCAGTATTTGATAGTATGTGTTTGATATCTGAAAAATGTCACTTTAATCAATCTTATGTCGACACACTTTCTAGTGACAAAATATTAGACAAAAGTTGGTTGCATAGTAGCACTAGCGTACCCAAACTTAACGCCTAAGGCCTTGGCTTAACCAGCACACTCTAAGCGTTGACCCGCTTAGGTGGCTGATCTTCCTTCAGTTCGCCGTTAACGGAGGCCGTTTGGTGGATGCGCCCAGATTTAAATTTTAAACCACCTTCACTTCCCGCCCAGCCGCGTATGACAGGAATTTTGTCAGATGTTGTTCACTCGACTGCCTCTCATCTCTATTTCCTTCCTTTTTGAAAACACACCTTGCAAGGAGAAAGAAGACTGCCTGCCGAATCGCTCAGGCATATTCGAGCAAACCAGAAGCATGTTCTAATAGACATCTATGCGAAATGTGGAAGCCTTGACAAGCGATGCGAACTGTTACAGAATGCTTCAAAGAAGTGTGTTCTCATGGAACGCCCTGCTTGCAGGATATCTACAAAGTGGGTTTGTTGAAAAGGCTTTAGAAACTTTCAAGAAAATACAATTTGCAGGCATAAATCCAGGTTCCTCAACCTTTTCCAGCATCCTCAAGCTTTCGAACAGGCTATGCACACCCATCACACGATAAAGGATAGAGATGTTCTGTTAGAGGTTGTACTTGCAACTGCTCTGCTAGACATGTATGTAAAATGTGGAAGCTTTGACAAGGGACTTGAACTGTTTGACAGAATGCCCCAAATAATGCGTTGCTTGCAGGATATTCACAAAAATTGAAAAGGCTTCTGAAACTTTCAAGCAAATGCAATTGGCGGGTGTAAATCCAAACACTACAACCTTTGCCAGCATCCTCGTAGTCAATGCCGAATTCCTGGGAGCTTTGGAACAGGGTATGGATATCCATAAAAGCATAGAAGATACAGGGACTTTGTCAAATGTAGTTGCAACCGCTCTAGTAGACATGTATGCAAAACGTGGAAGCATAGATGAGACACGCGAACTGTTTCACAACGTTCGTGCCTCGGAAATTTGATCTCATGGAATGCCATGATTGCAGGATATAACGAAAAGGAAATTGTTGACAAAAATTTACAAACTTTCAAAATAAATGAAGATGGGTACTTGTGAAGCCAATTCTTTCCTGCTTGTGCCAAAATGGAAGTGTTATTGATTTATTTTATATGATTAGAGACTATCCTATCTCCTAATCTATTTTTTACACTTAGATCTTTCTCTCTTTATCATGGTTATTTTATTGTTTTTTTGGTCTATTTTATCAAAGTTCTTTCTCTATCATTATCTTTTGGTAATTGAGAATCTAAGAACTCACTTCGTGATATTTTATCACAAACCTCATACACAATTGCTTCTTGATCTTGCTTTCTCCAACTTATCTGAGGATTCACTAATTATTTGATCTCTTTACAATCAACATCGACATTGGCTTGGTTAATAAAGAATTATCTTGTGATGGATTTTAATTGGTTGGTTGAGTTATACAAGTCTAAGATGCATTGAGTAGTTGCGAACAAGGGCTTGGGCTTACCACATGCTAACTTGATTTTAAGGAAGTTTGTATAAAAAGTCTTACAAGTTTAAAAGGAAAAGATGCAAAGAAGAGAAAGGATTAGGGAAAGGGATACTCAATACTAATCGAAGAAGTAGGATCAAGGTGAGGAAAAATTTGATTCTACTAAATATTATAGACAAAAAGGTAAAAGAAAGGGAATAAGGATTAGGGATATAAAGAGCTATATGCATATTTTGGTACAGGAAACAATATAAATCCAAAGACTGTGATTCAAGAGAAATGGATAAGAGATCATTAATCTAGAGTGTCTAATTCTAGAAGAATAAAAAAGCAAGAGAAATAGGGTGGAAGGATTTCAAGCTTTAGAGATTAGTTTTACTGGTCACATAGCTTATACCTTTTTGAATGATGGTATGATTAATCCTGGAAGTATGGGTTCTACACGGAGAAAGGGAGATGAGAAGTGGGATGAGAGAAATGAGTAGGTAAAATACTTAAAACCTAAGATTTTGAGACAAAGGAAAAGTGGATCCTCAAATTCAGAATTGGGTCTGGTAAATACTCCATGCTAAAGGAGAGGAAGAAAGGAAAAGAGTGAGTGGAGAATAATTGAGGTTTGTGGATTAGTATTATATCTTAAGAATTGCACAGTTGTATTAAGACGTAAAATCCTAGGGCCAAAGACAAAGATAGAGTAGGGAATGAAAGCATGGAGAAAGCTATGATAAAAGACCTAATTCCAAAATTAGTATGGTATTATTAAAGTCTTTAAATTATTGAATCTTTCAAAGAGCCATAGGATAGTGATTTCAATTACGGATATATTAGAATTCGCTTGAAAGAGTTTTTGTAATACTTGCCTTGATGATTTATCCATGGGATTTACATAGTTAGATCTTAATAAATATTGACCCATGTAGGCATGCACTTTATTGGTCTTAAGAGTGGCCTTGGGCACCCATTAAGAGGGTTTTTGAATAGGAAATACATCTAATATGACCTTGTATTTGATAATGCATTAAGGCACATTTTATATGTTTTGTATGCTTTTACAAGTACAAGTCTTATTCACAAACCATTTTTCTATTATCATTTTCCTCTAGTACATGAGTTGAATTCAAGTTCTTGATCTAACATATTTTATTAGAATTAATCAAGTTCTTATTCTTCTATATCAGCTTACTCTAGCTATTATTTTCCTCATCAAATTTGACAAAATAATTATGTGATTCTATTCACTTTTGAATCTCACAATATACAACTTAAAACACACATCAAAATCTACTTGGAAAGACAATATCCATCCTAATAATGTATATGATTATGTTTTTCATTTTCCTCACTTAAAACTTGCAAAGCTAGCTAGAAACATGTTCCTTTCATACACACCCCATTTTCCCCAAAAGAAAAATGAAGCACTTTATTTCTTTTCAAGTTTTATGATCAAATGTCCTCCTATATTTAAGTGTTTTAGTTTTCCTTGGTTCTTGATGAATTGATTAGAATTGTGAATCTAACATTTATATTTTTGATACGAGGTATTAGTTTTGTGGTATCAAGATGTGACTTGGGTTCTCATATTCTCCTCTTGTTTATATTTTATTTCTTAACTCATCTATAAGTTGCTATGATTATAATTCTTTACTTGAGTGTTTAATGATATTTTTTATGTTATATTACTATCATTCATACATTGGGAAAGTCTTTAAGTGTTCATTATGAAATAAACCCCTTTAAACTCTTGTGAAACCATTAGATAGTCTTGGAAATATATTGGAAGTTGTTTTGGTGTATCTATAACCTTTACAAAACCTCCTTGAAGCATTGAAACCCTTTATTACAACTCTCAAAATAATAATTTTTTTCTTGGTAGACTATAAATAAAACCTTGTTCCTTCATTATTATCATATGTAGGTGTGATTTAATGTGCATTATTATAGTGCAAGTCTAGTTTTTAGATCACTTCATTTAGCATCACAAATAAGCTCCACAAGGACATTTTTCCTATTTAGGATTATTTCTTTTTAATTTTATTACTTTTTAAGTTAGCAAGGTCTCCTTATGAACAATCTATGTTTGTAGGCCACTTTCATCACATAGTCTATAGACACCACTATCTTCATTAGCTATTTCTCATTACTTGTCATGCTCTTCATATGGAAATTTGTTGGTAATATGGTTTTCATCGTAGAAATGTCATCCTCTATTACAAATCAATAACCAAGATTTGTGAATCTCAAAGAAATGGTCTCAATATAATATATATTCATAGGTTTAAAAAGTTTTTTTTTTTGTATGTAGTTCTTAAGAACATATTATTGTAATCAAATAACATATAACCTCCTATTTAAACTTTATAAGTGATGAATTTAATTAATATATCATCATCTTAATCACATATACTATAATTTTTGATAATATCATATATTTTATTACAAAGTTGTATCTTTCCATGCTCTCTTTTAGTTTTTGACTAAAAATTAAATAAGATGTTCATTTGCACCAACCCTATCATCCTTTTGAGTAAGAGCGATAGTGATTTTATCTCGTCTTGTATATGACATAAGATAAGATTTGTATAGAACTTAATATTGACTAGCATTGGTACCTTTGAAATGGAATCCTTGATATTTTCAAATGCTTATTTACCCTCTTTTATTCAATTGAAATGATTAATCTTTTTCAACATGAGGGTAGTAGTAGTCTGAACTATACCTATAAAATCTATTATGAATTTCCTCATTAAATTATTCTTTCCTATAAATATTGCATGCTCATTTTATGCCAAGTAAGTGAAATCTTAAGAAGAGATCAAACCATTTTAGGACCAATAGTTGTAACTTACTAAGAGACAATGTGCCTAGGCCAACAAATTTCCTTGAGAAGCACTAAAAATGATTTTTGGATTCAAAGAGAAACCAAAAAATTGGCACCTATGAGACACCTTCTTCAATTGATATAAATGGTATTCTTTGTTCAAATACAGTTATAATAGTTTAAAATGGTATTCTTTATTAGATGTTGCCCTTATTGCATAGGATAAAATCATTTTTTTCTTATATAGGAAAGAGTGATCCATTTTATGCTTATCTTTTGATTTTACTAATATTTTGTTGAAACTTGAGAATTCATCGACGATTAAAAACTTATTAGATCCTACTACATCCATAGAGGGTAGAGTAGTGTTTTTTAAGAGGGGTATGTGCACAAAGATGGTGGTCAAAAAAGTGGACACCACCCAAAAAAAACAAGGAAAAACAAGCAGCGCGTATGCGGTTCTAAAATTTGAATTCACTGCGTATGCGCTTAGGTTTGTTATTCCCGAGCCTAGAGAAGGTAGCGCGTTCGTGCTGCTTTTAGGAAAATGAGCGGGTACGCACTACGCCTAGGAAAATGAGCGCATACGCACTAATAATCCAAAGATAACCATGTACGTGGTGCCTGTTAAAAAAAGTTTTTTAAAAAAAGTAGGTCTCATTTACTTGTGAATAGCGCGTTTTTACTTCATTTTTTCTTTGTTTTATCTCCTAAACCGCGAACGGGGTGCTGGATTTCTCCTCCAGGATATGGATCAAGGTTAGTTTTTGTTTATTTTTGTCTTTCTTTCCCGTTTGTTCAATTTTTTTTACATTTTGAATTTAATTTCATTAATTTTGATTAGGTTTTTTCATTATTATTTCAAAAACTAGATTATTCTAATCCACAACAAGAACAACCAAATGCACCTCCTAAAAACCCACAAGAACAACCCCCAATTCCTCCTTTTGACCGCACACCCAAAACACAAGAGCAATTAATTAATCAGTTAGGACAAAATACGTCTAAAATCAATAGACTGATTGTTAAATTGAAAACATCTAAACTTGAGCATCATCAATCCCTCGCCACTAGCCTAGAAATATTAGCTAGTGGTGCCATAGATGTTTCCACACAAATTACCAAATGGGGAAGCTTTAGGGATAGGTTTCATCAATTCTATGCCGATGGGCTATCATACAATGGAGTAAAAAACAAAAATCTTACTAAACAACAAATATGTGCCCTTTTCGTTGATCCCAAAACTGGTCAGTCATTACCTCTTAATGAAAAGAGGTTTCCCATATATTGGTGTACCAATGTGCAGATGAACAATCTTTTTTGGCAGAGGCGATGGATGGTCTTTGATGATCCACCTTGTAATAATTATGAGGTGCCATTATATTTTTTTTAGAAAAGTACATATTGTGAGTTTGTGCTCAATGTGCACCCAAACTATTTTGACATGAGAGAGTTCCATGGTAGAGGTGGTGGCTCTGTCCAAGATAGACCAGGAGCCCATAGGCGATTACCCGCGAAGAGTCACCGCCCCCTAGCACCCAAACCCAAGGTGCATCAGGTTGTCCCAGTAGAGCTGAAAGAGTCGATAGAGCTACAGACTCTTCGAGTGGCCATAGCATTGAATGGTGCCATGATCCAGCATGGGGCGTCATTAGCACACCTTATTGTATTGGATGATGAGCCATTAGGTGGCGACAGAGAGCCCATCCAGCATATGTGTGTCAGTTGCTCGGGGATATGCTCGGGGATAGATGATGCAGCTGATGCAGATTGATCCTCATCTCATCTGTGCATGATTTGCGGAGTAGATGTCAGGCCAGCATGACTAAGGATTTTGCGCAAACAGATGAGTTGATGGACATGGTGTTTGCCTGTGAGCGACAGACACAAGTGTGTTGATTTGAATTCATAGCATTTTATTTATCAATCACTTTAAATTTGTAATTATGTAAATGAATTTTCATTTATACTTTGATTTAAATTGAGACAAATAATATGCATTTCAGGTTGTAGTAGCGGTATACCATACTCCTCCCCCAGTTACTATAGCTACAACTTCGACACCTGAGGTATAAATTTTGTAACATGTCAAAATAGAATAGTACACTTTGAATTCAAAAAAATACAAGATATACTAACTATCTTTAATGCTTGGTCCAATTTTTGGTTTGTAGGTGTTGACAGGGGACGAAATCTCCTAGATTGATGACATCACGCTCTCAGCGATCAATTTTGGCCTACAAGGCTATACGGTATCATGTTTTGTACAACCCTTTTTATGTATTGTTTTCATGGAATATGCAAGTCATTTCATTTTATATTTTTAAAATTATGTTTAATTTATTATCTGTACTAATATCTCATGTTAATTTTGTTTTTTACGGTACCCCCTTCACGTCTAGGGCTCATCCTAAGAAAAAGAATTCCTCAAAGACACCAAAACGTGGGAAGAAGGTAATTGAACACATTTTTAGTTGTGCAATTGTTTGAAAATGTTGAAATCAAATATTAGTTGGGGTTTGTAGATTGATTAGTGTTTTTTGTCTATTTTACATGTACAACAGCCATTGAGCTATGTGGATTTGTTGAATGCACTTGATTCGCCCGTGGATCAAGAGAGGGTGGAGGTATGTATCTCTACTTTACTTTCTTGATTTCATGATTATATGCACATGTACATGTGAGCTTGTGATATATTATAATCTTATCATTTTTTCATACAGGAAATATCCATACCTATTTCATCAATGGTGAACCCTCCTCTGTGCATTGGAGAAGCATCTCAGGATCTGGTACACTTTTGTTTGATATGTAAAATTAATTGTTTTTAACCTTCAATACTTATCACTATATTAATTATTTTTAGTCTTTGAACATTTTTTGTATAGGTAATAGCGACAGTTTCTACATCAATGGTGAGCCATCCTCGGTCCATTGGAGAAGCATCTCAGGGACAAGTACGTCATTGTTCTCTATATTATACCTTTTAAGTGTTTTTGATATATTTACGTTAGTACATTTTATTAATTTTACATTTATTCTACAATAGACCCCTTCGCGGTACGACCATAATGTGGATCCATTTAAGTATGTCTTCAAGAAAACTCCTAAGAGTGACAAGGAGAGGAGAGCAAAGACATTATCTCCTAGATCAGCCGATGAGGTAATCTACATTTCAATTCCAAAGGAATTATAGTTAAATGCATAGTTATGTTGTTAATTGTGAACTATTTTCTACAAAAGAATTCTAACTTGGTTTTTGAATTGTGGTTTTGCAACCATCTACAGAGCCATGTACTGCATCGAAGAGTCTTGATTTTGATAATCCACCACAATTTTAAGATCATATAGTGTTAGTTTTGGTCATAGAATGACCAATACATGTAGATATATTCTACATTTTTATTGTATATCGATTTGGGCATGGCATATGCCACATTTTTGTAATACTTGTATTGACTTGGTAGACATGCCTTTTTTTAATATATATAAATATCAATATTTGATCCAATAAATGTGTACTGAGTTCACTACTTTGTATTTGTTGTATTTTGTGGTTGTTCTTTTATAAATTTAATTGATCATTTGCCTATGTAATCAACAATATGAATATAAACAACAAAAATATATGATATAAAACATTGCAATCGTGGAATATGATTTGATAAAATTTCTAAAATGTTTAATTAACCCTACAAAACTCCATAAATTTAGTTCATTATTGTGTATCCGTTGTATTTGGTGGCTGCCCTTTTATAAACTTAAATGAATATTTGCATATATAATCAAAAATATTAATATAAACAACAAAAATCAACAATATGAATATAAACAATAATATGTGTTTGGTGAGAGAGCACCCTCACGCTCACAATGGTCAAATTTTGTTCGTCATGTGCACAAACCGACATCGCAAGCGTGTCTAGGTGGGCAGGTTTACACTAGGAATACTCCTGTAGTGCATCCCAAAGCGCTGGAATGTCAAGAGTCATACCATACCGGTGCGATCTCTCAAGTGCCCTAAGTCCAAAAACTTGTCAAAATTTGATGGACTATTTCTTGAAATTCAGGACACATATGGTCGATCCGTTTGAACCCATGGGGTCATGTGAGGCTCCTCTACAATGGCCTATCTTGGTTTTTAACGACTCGGAGCCATTTTCAATTGGTAGCATTTTTTCGCTTGCTGCAAAAACCGTCAGTTGCATGCAATGCAAAGTTGCAAGATTGGCTAGAATTGATTCTGTTCATCGTGTGCACAAACCAACATCATGAGCGCATTCAGGTGGGTAGGTTTATGCTAAGCATGCTCCTCTCATGCATCCCAAAGCACCGAAACGTCGAGAGTCATACCCTACGGGGCGATCTCTCAACTGCCCTGAGTCCAAAAAATTGTCAAAATTTGACAAACTGTTTCTTGAAATCTAGGACACATATGGTCGATCCGTTTGAACCCATGGGGTCACATGAGGCTCCTCTACAATGGCCTATCTCAATTTTTGATGACTCAAAGCCATTTTCAGTTGGTATCATTTTTTTGCCTACTGTAGAAACTAGCAATTGCATGCAATGCAAAGTTGCAAGATTGGCTAGAATTGATTTGGTTCATCGTGTGCACAAAATGATGTCACGAGCGTGTCTGGGTGGGCAGGTTTATGCTAGGCATGCCCCTATTGTGCATCCCAAAGCATCGGAACGTCGAGAGTCATACAATACTGGGGCGATCTCTCAAGTGCCCTGAGTCCAAAAAATTATCAAAATTTGACGGACTGTTTCTTGAAATCCAGAGCACATATGGTCAATCTGTTTGAACTCATGGGGTTGCATGAGGCTCCTCTACACTGGCCTATCTTGGTTTTTGACAATTCAGAGCCATTTTAAATTAGTAACATTTTTTTGCCTACTGCAAAAACTGTCAGTTGCATGCAATGCAAAGTTGCATAATAGGCTAGAATTAATTCGGTTCATTGTGTGCACAAACCGACGTCATGAGTGCATCTGGGTGGGCATGTTTATGTTAGGCATGCCCCTGTCATGCATCCCAAAGCGTCAGAACGTCGAGAGTCATACCATACTGGGGCAATCTCTCAAATGCCATGAATCAAAAAAATTGTCAAAATTTGACGGACTGTTTCTTCAAGTCCAGGACACATATGGTCGATCTGTTTGAACCTGTGGGTTCATGTGAGGCTCCTCCTCTACAATGGCCTATCTCGGTTTTTGCTGACTCGAAGCCATTTTCAATTGCTAGTATTTTTTGGCCTACTACAAAAATCGTCAGTCGCATCCAATGCAAAGTTGCAAGATTGGCTAGAATTGATTCGGTTCATCGGTGCACAAACTGATGTCACGAGCGCATCTGGGGGGGAAGGTTTACGCTAGGAATTCCCCTGTCGTGCATCCCAAAGCACTAGAATGTCGAGAGTCATACCGTACTAAGGCGATCTCGCAAGTGCCCTACGTCCAAATAATTATAAAAATTTAACGGACTGCTTCTTGAAATCCAAGACAGATATGGTCGATCCATTTGAACCCGTTGGGTCGCGTGAGGCTCCTCTATAATGGCCTATCTCAATTTTTTTCATCTTGGAGCCATTTTCAATTGGTAACATTTTTTCGCCTGCTGCAAAAACTGTCAGTAGCATGCAATGCCAAGTTGCAAGATTGGGTAGAATTGATACAGTTCGTCGTGTGCACAAACCGACGTCACGAGCGCATATGGGTGGGTAGTTTTAAGTTGGGCGTGCCCCTCTCGTGCATCCCAAAGCGTCAGAACATCGAGAGTCATACCCTACCAACGCAATGTAGAAGTTGCTTGACAGCTTTTTTGACAACAATGACAATTTTTGCTCAAATTGTATCTAATCTCAATGTATGACCCCTATGACCCGATAATGACTGAAATAATTCTCCATGATTATACAAGAATTAAGAATGCTCATGATTAACCAAGGACACATCACATATACTCAAAACATAGTCACAAAACATTGACACACAAAATAGTCACAAAACATTGTCACATATTATTCAAAAATTTGCCTCTAAATATGGTCAAATCAGCTCTTGGCTATTTGATTATACAAAAAAATGTATTACAAATCATCTCATGGGATTTTATATAAAATTTGGCATTACAATATGTGCGATTCAGCTCATCATCATTTTAATATACAAATCATCTCATGGGCTTTTATACAAAATTTGGCATTACAATATGTGCGATTCAGCTCATCGCCATTTTAATATACAAAATTTGGCATGTACATATGTACAAATCAGCTCATTGCCACTTAAATATATAAAATTATGCCCCTAAACATGTACAAATCAGCTCATGGGCATTTATATATACAAAAAATGAATATAGAACAATTCGTCGACGATTTATACAAAATTCTCAAAATCAATCTACTCTGAGCCATAGAATCAATCAAGTGAGCCTTCAGGATCGGCTCTAACCCGTATTGTGTCAAGTATTGCCTCGTGGTCAAATTCACAAACTTTCCATAAAATCTTGTTATGAGGTCTACCATGATACTTCATCAATTAAATATTTGTTACAACAACAAGGTTAGAGAAATGAAGAATATGTCAGTGTGTTTCAAAGTCCTCGAACAACCAAACATTAGAATTCTTGATAGGGTATCTCTGAAGCCATGTTCCTGTCATGACAACAGACCCTATTGGGTACTCAATACCCTCTCCGTCAATGATTGTGGTTGTCAATTTTCTTTTTGGCTCAACACAACGACACAAATAGTAATATGTTCCTTCTTCATTGTTCTCTTCTGCAACAACTGCATACACATGACCTGCATTTTATAACGTGTTAATTAATACAAAAATTAAAGTATGATGTACAACAAAATGAACCAAAAAGAATACTTGAAATAAAATTAACTCAAAAAATCACTTGAATCCACTAGGTCAGATACATGGTCAAAATCCACTGATGTCTCCATCTGGCTCAATTGTTGGGAATTTGATATGAAACAATGGGAACCAACGGTCTACAAGACTATTTGTCAACCCACTCTTGTGATTCACATTCTTCCCACAAACAATACATGCATGAAGAGCAAAAACATACCATCTGTCTCGTATAAATTACTAGTGAACTTGAATTTGAACTCATAAATTCTAACTTTATTAAATTACAAAATAGAATAAAATAAATCTTAATTCTATTCCAATAAAAAAAATCATATGATAAAATAGAAATATTTCTAATATATCAATTTAGAAAATGAAATAATATACAAATAAGTCTTTCATTGTATTATTACATATGGAACAAAATCACTTCACATTATGGAAAAGAAATCTAAAATTTAATTTTGAAGTGGCCTACTTTAACATTGACTATCCTTTTTCTTTAATATATATGTTTATAGTTTTTATTTTTTTCATAGCTGAAATCAGAATGTACCAGCCACAAGGTTACCATGCCTCCCTTTGTTTTGCCATTCCTATCAGAGGAGGAACAAGACTACTCCCAACCAGAATAATAAATGGTGCAGGTAACTTTTTTCATGTCAACACTTAAGAGTTTCTTCGGTATTCCAATCCTAGGCCTACTCTCTGTTGTATTGATTTCCCTACTACTTAACTTTATCTTCTTCCATTATGTTACAATAAATTTATCATCCAATCTCTTTCTTTTTAGATCTACTAATTAATCGCTTCACTTTGGCCTCTATAGAGAGGGCAACGTAGTCAATGTCTTAACCCATATAGGTCGTGTTTCAAGGTGACTACCCTGAGAATTCTAGGGGAAGAAAACCAGTAGTTGAGCATGTATGAATAGTTGTGAGGGTTGTTGATACTTTTTGTTCCTATAATAGTACACATAAAAACTATTGTTTGAAACATAAAATATCAAATTTTGTGTATGTATATACTAATAATTACAATACATTGTATCGATAGTTGTGATTTTAAAGGTGTTATTGCTATTAAATGTACCATTGACTATAAAAAGCACCCAATCATGTGATGCCACATCAGTTGTACAAGTATAGGGGCCTCTTTTGCACAACTATTGGTCTGACTTTTTGGGGTTGTTTTGGACACCTTAGGAAAAAGCATGCTAATGCGGCACCATACTTGATAATGTGGCCCTGAAACCTTAGTTATAAGTAGGGGACTTGCCAAGTAAGATATTGTAAAACATTGGAAGTGTTTTGAAATTTCCACGTAAGATTTTGAGAAGCACAAAATTAGGTGCAAAACTACTAATCATCTCCCCTACAACTATCACGATTTCCTACAATGAACCATATAAGACATTGTTTTGGATAGATATTGAATGATGGCATGCAATAGAGTGAGTGAAATAACTCTTCAAGCTACGCAACTAAGCAATACGATAGGATCAAATCCATAGACTTGGTTCTTCTCAGCTGGGAGATCAAATCAAGCAATAATGATGACAGGTCCTATGTGTACAAACAAATGGAAGAATTAAATACATGCCACCAATTACCTTTCCGACTGTCATCATCATACTGGCTGCAAGCAAGTAAACTAATTGGTTTGAATGACTGAGAGATGGTTCACACGCTATCTTGCTTGACCTGAGTTTTATTTTCTTTCATAGATCACCAAAAAAATATTATTCCCTGCAGTATGTATAAATTAATAGTAATGAAATTGTGACTTAATCAAATTCAATACAATAGAAATATTTGTATGGAGAGTATTCGTTAGGATTTATATATGTAGACGTTGCAGGATATCTTGTGTAGTCTTCTGCAATTTAAATCATATTCCATATTGCTATATGCTTGCCTCCATATTATATATCTAAAAAATTGATTCCTTTAAATCACACGCTTGTTGCTAAAAAAACAGTCTTGAAATAAATTTATGCTATGGAAGGGCTTCAGAGTTATAATACATTTTATACAGGATCAATACTTAAGATTATGATCCTTTGATGTGAGTGGCCCATCTATTTTGCACAAAGCAAATCTGTATACAAATTATTTAATTAATTTTATTTTATTCTATCTATCAATTTATCCAATCATGGTCTACAGTGGTGCCTTCCAACTTAAAATTTTATTCTATTCTATCTATCAATTTATCCAATCATGGTCTCGAGTGGTGCCTTCCAACTTAAATCACTCTTGAGAACCATTTATTCATTTGTTTTTATTTGATATAACGAATTAATGTAAATAAATATATATTGGTCTATTTATTTCATATATTTAAAAGCGCAATACGCAATTTGTGATGAGCAGGAAGTACTAGGCAGGTTTGAGGAATAAAGAAAGAATGGCGACAACATGAGGAGCAAACAACATTTCTATGAGGTGAAAGATCCAATAAAATGGAGTAGTGGGTAACAACCTATTCTCTCTTCACAAACCCAATATAAAGGAGATTAACTTGGAATAATTGGATGGAGAGGTGACACTTGTCAACTTCCCTTCCTCTCCTCTATAAGGTATTTTCCTCATTTAAGAGGGGACAACAATTAGGACACCCCATTCCCCAAGTCTTCCCTCATAAATGAGGCATGGGTGGTGGGGTGGGTACCCTAAACTCATCCATCCTCTAAATTCGTCACTCATCTTAATGAGGACTTTTGGAGAGTTAAATCAAGTCCTAGGGTCTTTATTGCATGTCCAATAAGCTCCCACCTCAAGGGCATAGACCTCAGGGGTCTATTTTTTTAAATAAAACATGGTAATTGAATCAGAAGGACTCATTAAGGACCCACAATAATATTTTTTATTATTTGTTATCAATTTTCATCATGTTTACTAGGAAATATCAAGAGTATTGACATATAATCATATAATCTATAATCTCATGGTCTATATAACCATCTATTGAAGAAAAACATGAAATAATTGCAGTTTTATTAGTTATATCTGAGGTGGGGTGTTATAGGTCCTAAAAAGAAAGAAGAGAGAGAGAGAGAGAGAGAGAGAGAGAGAGAGAGAGAGAGAGGCGGGGGGGGGGGGGGGGGGGGCTCTAAAAAGACTTAAGGGGAGGGAGAAAGAGAGAGAGAGACTCTAAAAAGACTTAAGGGGGGGAGAAAGAGAGAGACTGTGTGTGTGTGTGTGTGTGTGTGTGTGTGTGTGTGTGTGTGTGTGTGTGTGTGTGTGTGTTGTGTGTGTGTGTGTGTGTGTGTGTGTGTGTGTGTGTGTGTGTGTGTGTGTGTGTGTGTGTGTGTGTGTGTGTGTGTGTGTGTGTGTGTGTGTGTGTGTGTGAGAGAGAGAGAGAGAGAGAGAGAGAGGTTAAATTAAAACAAGATTATTTTTAATGCACCAATTTCAAGTATAATTTGCTAATCTAGGACCTAAAAAGAGATAGAGACAGAGACAGAGACAGAGATAGATAGAGAGAGAGAGATAGAGAGAGAGATAGAGAGAGACAAAGAGAAACAGAGAGACAGAGAGAGACAGAGAGACAGAGAGACAGAGAGTCCCGAGCCAGCCTAGATATATTTGGATTTCTCCAAACTGAGACATCATCCTCCATTGCAACATATGTAGGTTTGTTTCCTTTTGTCATTCTGTTGGAGAGCGTACCCCACAATTTTGTTAAGGCATATCTATTTTGCCAAATTTTGACAACTTTAGGACAGAATGAGCATCAAGTTTTTATTAATTATTAATTAATTATACATCTTGATTATAACATCTATGAGAGGAGTTTTTCTTGATTACAGAATTTATTGTATGCCTATATCCGTTCTTGTCTTATTCTATCACTTCTTTCGACAAGAAAATAATTATATTGTAATATACTTAACGTCTTTGAATTACCTTAAGATTAGTCAAGATTGAGTATTGGATGTTGAGAATATAGATGGAAAAATAAAATCTTTACAACGGTAATAATATTAGTAAGTATGAAAGAGAAGAATAGCTTTTGTAAACAAAATTCTAGGAAATAGTTAGTAGATTGAAAAAATCTCAACAAAGAAGTAGAATCTCAACCTGTTTGAGAGACACACCAACTTTGTAATTTTGAACAGTCACTTGTGAACTTTTCTTGATTTGTTAATATGTGTTGGCAGCTTTTGTATGTTGGGCGATCCTTTTGTATGGTTGTTCTTTTCTAGGTTGTGTAACGAAATTAAAAATCAACCTTTTTCGATTACAATAATAAATTTGTGGGGTTATAAATAGATTCATTACAAATGTTACATATCATATGATATTCATTTAAAAGATAAACATAAGTGTTTTAATATATGGATTAAAATTTTAAAAAATTATTTAATGATATTGTTGAGCAATCAAAGTGTAGGTTTGATCATATTTCGCACTTAGCTATACAAATGACCTAAACAATAATAGGAAATATATTTTCCTTTAAATGATGACACTTAAATCTACATTTTGACAAACCAAAATTTTAAAAAATTTCCGTAGAGAAGCATATCATCACAAGCTATAATAACTCGTTTATAGTTTGGAGAAAAATATTGAAGAAGTTATTATGAAAGCCTTCACAAAAATATCACAATTACATTCGTTTGTGCAACAAAAAGGCTGCTTGTTTATACCAATATTCATATAAATAAAAATAAAATGATGTTAAATACCACTTTTATACAACAAAACTAGCACAAAGTTTTATACAAAAGTAATAAATAGTAAATTTAATGAAAAATAGAAAACAACAACTAATAAATTATTAAATTAATAAAAATCACTTGTACAAATAGCACAATTTTAATATAAACAACTTATACGTAAAAAAATACGTTTAGTAATATAAATTTTATTTTAATTGATCATAATTTATAAAAATTAATTTAAAAAATTAATTATAATTAAAAGACAAATATATTTTATTGTTGCCCTCCTCATAACAAATATCAAATCTATGAATATTGTCGCCTTCCTCATAACATCATATTACATTACATAGTTTTCTTTTATATATTCATACACTCTCATGGTTGTCATCGTGCTAATATAGCTTCTAGAGAATAGTACCCTAATTTTATAAATATGCACAAGTTGACTAGATGAATCGCACTCTATCATAGCTCTAAAAATATTGAATTGGGTTTTTGAAGGTAACAAATGATTTAATGATAGGTGTGATGAGAATCTTTCTATACATTTCATAAGTGCTTGGAATAATTGCTAGGTAAGGATGGTTGGAATTAATTTTGATGTTGATGAAGAGCTTATTGTTCAAGTCATAGGGATGTTGTGTAAGGGGTGAAAGATAAAGAAACATTTAAAGGTCCCCAAAAATGAAAATATGGTTCTCTTCTTCAAAGATTTTGAGGCTAAATCGATGGTTCAAGGTGTGTTTGATAGAGAGGAGCTCAAAACGGTGTGGAAAAATGTCTATCTTTTCTCATGAAATACTTTGAGTTGAAGGGAAAATTTAAATGTTGTCACTCTTATCATTTCCCCCATGTTTTAGACCAAATAACATTACAAGTTTTTCTTTCTTTCTTCTCTCCTCTTTGGATCCTCAATGAAGGAAGCTAATGAATTGACTGCTAAGAACTTAGAGAAGCCCACTATCTTAGTGCATTAGGAGCTCATTCACTCCCCTTTTCATTTTCTCCTTTCTCTCTATCTTATAAACACATTAGGGCTTGCCTAATTGAGGACTCCATAATAGCTAATAATCCTTTTACTCATCTTGTGGGGGATTTTTCTTGCAAAAATAAGGGATCTACTACTACTAAAAATAAATAAAAACTTGCCTCCTCACACTTTTCTCTTTTGCCTTGTTTAGCTACTAGAGAAAAGAAAATATTATCACCTTGCATGATAACCTTGAGTATTCTCAATTACCAACCCTAGCCCCCCTTGGTCTTATGATGATGAAATCCCCTAAAACCACTTGTTCCTCTTCCCAGAAGATAGTTGTTAAAATATTTTGCAACTTGAGAATGGACCTTTAAGGACCATTATTTATAGAAATCATGATCATACTAGGAAAGTAAGAGATCCCAAGGATAAAAATCCTAAGAGCCTTTATTTAGTTTTATGTTGAGGAACTTAATTTCGAATGGGGGATAAAGTTTGCAAAGGTTTAAAAGGAAAAGGATGAGGTGGATAAAATTGTTAGATCAGTCCAATAGGCTTGATTGCCACCTAACCTCGATCATTAACATAAATGACACTTTCAATGGATTGAGACTATGAAGAAAAAGATAACAAAGGAAAAAAATAAGGGCAATGATGATGATGATAATTTTAATATTGAAGATCCTATCCTTTTTTGTGGAAATGAATGCTCTCCCTATCGATTGAAAGATCTTTAACACCACTCATATTATTCAGCCTACTCAAACTAACTATTATAGTTGTTATGCTAGGGTACTGTGTGGGTTGCTTCTTTAAAGGATAAAGTTGTTAATCTCACAGGAAAAATGGTTACCCTCTTTTTAGTTTAATTCAAAAGTCTTGCAAATCTCTATGACTACTCAATATGTTCCACATGACATGGAACACAAAAAAATGAGTAGATAAAAGATCCATCTCATTAATGTAATGCTCCTCTGTCAATGTACAACAAGAGGGTGAATGTACGGGTGTGACTGTATGGCGAGGGTGTAAGGTGAGGTGAAGTAAGAGGTATGGTGGGGTGAGGTGTACGATGGGAAGGTATGGTGAGGACATACAATGGAGGAGTGACATACAACGGGGGATGTATGGTGGAGGTGTGATGTACGGTGGTATAACCATATGGTGGGCTTCAGCGCATGTGCGGTGAAGGGTTGATCTTTCGTAAATAATGAATTCTAAATATTAAGAATCCCTTATGCATGTCTATCAGATTAACAGATATGAAACTAGAGAAAGTAAACAATGATGAGATTCAAGATTTGCTAGATCCAAAATGAGTACACATAATTGAATTGGGTGAGGGGTGAATCTCACTGAAACTGAAAATACCAAATAGGGAGGGTCTTTCACCTCCGAAATGGCGGATAACAGAACTCCAATAGGAAATCGCACAATAGAGAAAAATACCAAAATTCACATACCTATGACAAAGACTAAATATATATGGGCTCTGAGAAACTTCCCAAAGGGTTACAAACAGGCCGAAACGACCAAGCTAAGACTTACCTAATCTAACTAAATAAAGGGCCCGAAAGATTTTTTATTAAATTTGGGGCCTTACAATAAAGTAATTAAATTTATTATTTAATTATATCGGGGACATCATAGTCCTCCGGGGCCAAAAATTGCTTGCCCTCAAGCAATTGCGGGCTTGGATGCTCTAGAATTCACTCGCCTTCCCAGGTGACATCCTCAATGGGTAGATTCTTCCAGCGCTCAAGGAACTCCTTGACTGTGCGTGATCTCAGCCTCTTTTCTTTGACATCGATGATCTCCGTCGGCTCCAAAATTAGTTTTCGTTCTTCATAGATGGGTGGCAGATCCTTGGACACTATGATGCACTGCACAATGACCTTCTTGAGACATGACACGTGAAAAACATTATGAATCTGACTCCCCTCAGGAAGCTCCAACTCATAGGCAACTTCACCCACCCTCTAAACCACCATGTGGCGTCCATAGAAACGTAGCTTCAACTTCTCCTTACCACTTGTCTTCAAGGAGGATTGTCTGTATGGTTGAAGTCAGAGGTATACCAGATCGCCCACCTCAAAATTTCGCTCAACTTGTTGTCGATCAACATACATATTTTGCTGGCACTGAGCCCTCTACAGGTTATCTTTGAGAGATGTCGGGATGTCTAAACTCTTCTAAAGCCAACCTTTGGCCCTCGGTGCACTGCTGTCTCCCAATTCCGTGTTAACAAATGAAGAAGGTTCATAACTGTATAGAGCTTTGAAGGGTGGTATGCCTATCGACATGTGATAGGTGGTGTTGTAATAGTGTTTACCCAAATGTAACCAACAAACCCAAACCTTCTGTTGAGCTAAGACATAGTTCCTAAGATAACCCTCCAGTCATTTGTTCACAATCTTGGTTTGTCCGTCTGTCTACGGATGGTAGCTCGTGCTAGGTGACAACTCGATTCCTACCAACCGAAATAACTCTATCCAGAAGGTACTCAAAAAATAGCTATCCCTATCACTAACTATGTTTCGTGGTAGACCATGTAAATGGAATACCTCATGGAAGAATAACTCGGCCACTTGAACAGATTGGTATCCTATGGGGATGGCAAAAAAAGTGCATACTTGGTCAAGCGGTCAACTACGATGAAAATGCAATCCTTTCCTTGCACTCTAGGGAGCCCAATAATAAAATCCATCAAGATGCTATCCCATTTTTGGTCGAGGATTGGTAGTGGTTGCAGCAGTCCTACTGGTAGGGTGTTCTCATATTTGTTCTACTAACATGTAGAGCATTCCCGCACATACTACAGGACGTCGTTCATAAGCCCTTTCCAAGAAAACCTTTCTCGGATCTGTCTATAGGTTTTCAAGGATCCTAGGTGTCCAGCCAAGGGAGAGTCATGCATTTCCTTCAGAATCTTTTCCTTCATCTTGGACTTGGGTACCAGATAAATTTTGTCCTTGTACTAAATGACATCATCAACCACCTTGTATCGGTCATCCTGCACTTGACCATCCATCAGTTCACATGCAAAAGTATTCTTGGAGTATTCAACCAATAGGTGTTCCTTCCAATCCGCCAAAATCTGGGATAAAGAACATATGGTGGGTGATGCCCTCCTAAATGGCACAAGGTTAGTCTAAGATCAAACAACACAAAACACACAAGATGTTAGAGTTAATCAATCAAAAACTAAAACATGAAAGCATTCCAAAGGAGACACTAAAAACATGCTAATGAATCTAACTAAAGAAGTAAAACAATGAGATATCTCCAACTATCTCTTAACACGATATTAGCTCCTTTCTCCCTTGTTCCTCTCCTCTCCAAGTTCCAAAATAGTGTAGCTCTCAGCAGCTTTTTGCACTATGGATGCTTATGGAGGATTGAGATTTGTAGAATAGCTCCAAACATGAAATGAAAAGCTATTTTTAATGCTAAAATGATTGATTTTACCAAAAAGACAAGATTTTGTTATGCTATGCTAAATGCTCTCTAAAATGGCTATAGTCTAAATGCTTACAAGTTTTCAGGATCTGGATTATGAAGGAATGGGCTCTATTTATAGGAAAAATGGAGCAATGGATGGCCAGGATTGAAAGGTTTAATCAAGGGTCAAGCTTGAAAGTTGGGGATCCATGTGCACAATTTGCACCAATGAAATGGTGACAAGTGTCAACACAGGATTGGGTTGAGAGAAGAGGTTGGAGGCATTAAAGGCCTGAGAAGACCTCATGGTTATCTAAAAGCTAAGGGTCAAGTCTAAATTAGGATTACCCACTGGATTAAGAGTTAATGCAAGGATAAACCTTTGTGCAAATGATTAAGAGATAATCATGGTCAAAGCATTAATGACCTGATGAGACCCTTGGGTTGGGTAGAGGTTGAGTCAAAATAAATGTTTTAACCATGTAGGAGGGTTTGGGTTAACCATTAATGGTTATTGGAGACTTTGGGGATTTAAGTGGTTGAAAGTTGGAAGCCTTTAATGGTTTTCAAAGACTTTGAGGATTTAAGTGGTTGAAGGTTGAAAACCTTTAATGGTTATCCAAGACTTTGAGGATTTTGAGAAGTGACTTCCCTTTGCTTAGGAATGTGACAATATTTAGGGGATGGATTAGGCTAATTAGGAAGGGGTTAGAAGAATCTAGAAGGGGATTAGATTTTTGCAAGTGGATTTGGTGGGTGAGGGAAAATAGGATTTTATTTGAAATAAAAATTCATTTATTTCAAAATGTGTGCAAGTTGCATTTGTAGGAAAATGCAAGTGGGGTGGGATAATGATTTAAATAAATGTTAATTTATTTAAAAGAGGAATAGGGGGATTTTAATTAAATAAATTGATTTTATTTATTTAATTGATTTGTATTTGGTTTAATGAATTAATTAAAATAAATTGAATAATTTATTTAATTAATAGAAGAATGTTTGGGGATAAATTAATTAAATATTAATTTAATTAACTGATGGCTAGTGGATTTTTAATCAAATAAATACAAAATATTCATTTAATTAAAATGGACAGATTTATGTGACTACATTTGCCCCTCTTTGAGATGGTGCGGTTTATCGCGTCGTTTCAAAGAAAGAAAAATGGGTGTGAAGAAATGCCCCATAAAATGTAAATTTAATGGGTGGTATGCCCCCTCGAGAGATGGGCCGAAAAATTTTGAAAAACCGGGCGATCTCTCGAAAAGGAATGAAAATTGGCAGGGTGGTAGAAGAGAAGAAGTTAGGTATACTGGGGAAAAATAGAAGAAATTGGGGGAAACATGGAGAAATGGGGGGCTCAGGAAGTTCACGGGGACCACGGCGATGAGCGGGGCAAAGTTACGGTGACGGCACGGGGTATAAATGGGGTGAAAGGGGTGAAAATAGGATCATTTTTTACCGCGACCAGTTGAAAACTTGAGCTCTGACAGTGACATTTGGAGGAGCAAGGAGGAGCTACGATGCCGTTTTCGATCACCGAGCACCGATTTGAGCGAGTGCGACGATTCCAGCGCCCAGCCGACTATGGACCAGCAGTACGCAAATTCGAAAACTTTCTTTTCATGCATTTTTAATATGTTTTTAGCTGAGTCCAAGTCAAGTCGGAGCAAGAGCGCTGGTACTAGGTTTTTAGCGCTTTTGCTCCATAAATTAACGTTATTGTGCCGCAATAGCGCTTTTGTAGGCTAGTTTGAGCACTTTGGAGATTAATTAGCGCTTTTGTAGGCAAGTTTTAGCGCTTTCGCTATTAATTAGCGCTTTTGCAGGCAAGTGTTAGCGCTTTTGACAAATTAGCGCTATCGTAGGGTTAATTAAGCGCTATTGTCTTGGAATAGCACTATTGTATAGCGTTTTGAGCGCTTTTGGTTTTTTAGCGCTATTGTATGGCAGTTGTAGCGCTTTTGGTTTTGTTGTAGCGCTATTGTGTAGAACTAGCGCTATTGTAGATAAAATAGCGCTTTTGACTTAGGATAACGAGATGCCCCAGTTTCGGACAAAATAAATCTCCTGATGCCTAATGATTGATGGATGGGGAGGTGAAGTGGGAGTTGTTTTGAACCATAGCAGCCCGATGAGACTTAAGTCATTTGTTAGGATAAATGCCTGTTGAAGTCTAGGCGGCCATGATTGCTTACCTGTTGAGACCCGAAGATACTTGATCAAAGTATCTGATGATAGTCTAGGTTTAAACTTAAGAAAGTTTGATAACAAAACAACTGATGGTTGGTTGGATGAATGTCTATGTGCAGGAGGATCTGCGCGTGTTGCAGTTACGCGATCGCCACCCCGCGACACAAGGATTGCGGGATCGATTGACGCAGATAGAGATTGATTGTATTGCGGCTACTGGCCTCTACGAGGTGATGCATATGCCTGTGATTTGGATGAATCATGGCCTGATCACAGCATTGGCAGAGCGATGGCACAGTGAGACGTGCACGTTCCATCTGGCCCAGGGCGAGATGACGGTGACTTTAGAGGACGTGTGGCGTATCCTTCAGATTCCGATTCGGGGGCAGCTGGTGACATATGATCGATCTTGGGGGACGGTGTCTTGCCAGAGGATTTTTGATGAGGATGTATACATCGATGATGGCTCGATCGCATGGGAGGATATAGCGGCAGTATATGAGCCCCTTCTAGCAGTATTGTCAGGGATCGTCGGAGGACTTCTGTGTCTAGACAGGCGGTCACATGGATTAGCGGTCGGGTGGGGACAGGTTATAGAGATGATGATGACTGAGAGGACCCGATATGCCTGGGGGCCGTGCGTGTTAGCGCACATGTATCAGGAGTTACATGAGGTAGTGTACAAAGGGCAGGGGTCTCTAGCAGTAAGCATGACGCTGCTGCATGTGTGGGCATGGGAGCACTTACCAGTGACTCGACAAGTGAGTCTGAGATTCTGAGCCGTGGACCAGCCCTATATGTTTATGTATAGTGGTATGATGAGCCAGCCCCACTTGGGGAAGCTAGAGTGGTGGCGGCGGGCATTAGATGACCTAGATGCAGTGATCTGGCGGCCATACTTGGAGTGTGAGCCATGGGAGGATGATGCGGAGGCACTACCGTATTGCTTCATGACCCGATTCCTCATTGGGAGGACCTCGTATCATGTAGAGAGACAGGTGCCGAGACGGGTGATGAGGCAGTTTGGACGGCAGTAGGGACTGCCTACCGGATCAGGGGAGTATGCACGAGTGATCCGAGAGCGGTATGCATGGGGTCCAGTGCTACCGTATGATCAGGCACTGGCAGAGTTCCGGACACTGCAGGCGAGGCCATGGGACTTACGACCGAGGGTCGTGGATGCAGGTGTGACAGCAGAGTATACACAGTATCGGGCGGCACACCCGATTCTACGGATATCAGACCCAGCTGAGCCGATCCCAGCATTTGAGGATGAGAGGGGATGGGGACGAGGACGGAGAGCAGGAGGTCGAGGAGGAGGAGGAGATGGAGGAGGAGGAGATTTAGGAGGAGGTGGAGGAGGAGGAGGAGGAGGAGGAGGAGGTGGAGGAGGTTTGGGGATGCCAAGGCAGCGGAGAGGGAGAGGTGGATTACCTCTTCAGATATCACAGGGACCTTTGATGCAGGGAGGAGTGCAACTGAGTGGGAGGGGGATGGAGAGAGAGATCCCGATGGCTACAAGTGCAGGGGAGGGTGGTGCAGGGGAGGGACCTAGTGGAGGGGGTGATACAGGTGCGGCAGCCATGGACATGGGGGAGGGAGCTATTGGGGATCTGCGGGAGCACATGATAGGTTATTTGCAGACCCGGGTAGAGAGATTAGAGGCGGAGGTAGCAGCTAGAGATGTGCAGCTATTTGCACGTGAGTCAGAGCTGACAGTGGTGCTGCAGGAGAGAGATACTGCGGTGGAGAGATTGGCGGAGCTGCAGGAGAGAGTGCGGACTGGTGCACAGGGGCCTTCAGGAGAGGTTATGAGGGAGATACGGCGAGCACAGGCGAAGATAGAGTACTGGCGAGGGTTATATGAGCAGGTGGTACCGATTAGTCAGCGAGCTCTCAGTTATACCCAGATGCGGCAGGCCAGATCTGAGCGATCACAGAGGATGCAGAGCAGTGGGGGAGTGATGGGTCCTTTGCGGCAGGATAGATCAGGAGATGCAGGAGGGAGTGGGGGTTTGATGAGGCCTCCACGGAGAGATGGATCAGGTGGTGCAGGTACCAGTGGTGGAGCAGGTAGGGGTGGTGCAGGTATAGCATCTGGCCAGAGCGGCATTTGAGAGAGCATTTTTGCATACATGTATTGTATCATTGTCTATTTTTGGACTGTATCTTGGATGGCTCTTTGGTAGCCGATTTTGTAGACTTCATTGTACTCGGATATATGAGTTGATATATATGAGGAGATCCCATATTTGTGATGATATGCATGTGATGATGTATGGATGTTTATGCATGTTTATGATTTATTGCTTAGAGGTATATGTGTACATGTATGCATTTGATGAGATGTTTCTTTTATGCATGTTTTTTATGATGAGTTATGATGTGAGATACTGACATATGAATGCAGGTTTATATGTGTATGATGTATTTGATTTGTGATGTAATGCTTTATGTACGGAATGCCATGATGATGATGTATGCTTATGATGATTTATGAACAGGATTTATAGTGTTTCCTATTGCTATGCAATGATAAGATGATTTATGTGATGATGTTAATGCAATGGTTTAGATGAATGATGTTATGTATGAATATGCATCTAGATGTGTTTAGATGAATGTAATATGGAGAAACAAAATGTAAAGTACAAATGTGTATATGATGATGCCTAAATGAACGCAGATGGATAAACAAATGTAAAGTACAAATGTTTATATGATGATGTGTTTTAAATTTATGCCTACGTAAAATGGATATATGAAATGGTATGAACCAATGTTTTGTAAACAAATGGTCTTATGAAAAATGCGTTAAATATGTTTGTAAGTACAAGTGATAATGGGATGATACTATAACTAATGGGTATAATAACTGCACCTTAATGTAATGATAATGAATGCAAGGTGAATGAAGCTTACGATGAGCATAATAAAATACTTAGTAATGAATGAATGCACCTTTTAACTATAAAGAAATGTATGCAGATGATAAATGATGAAAAGATTAATAACATGATAATGGATAATTGATATGAAATGAATGCTTATTAAATGATGTAATACAACGAAAGACAATTTGATCCCATGAATGAATCTAATTACTTATGATTGATGAAAATGATTTTTAAATGAAAAGTAATGTCAATAATGAACTATATGCAATGTTTTGAAAAATGACATGAATGAACGTAATGCAAGATGCACCTAAATGTGATGATGATATGATCATGAGGAATGCAAGGTTTTTAAGACTTTGCATGATGCATTAATGATGTATCAGAGTACTCGGTCGTGATTTGTATCCAAGACCAGCTTTTATTTAATCATTTGTTGCATGTAAAAGCCTACATATGAATGAATGGATGGGGGATATGCAACGAAATGCAAGATATAAACAGATGAGGTGAAATGATGATCCATAGTGCTCTATTTTCATCATTGAGCTTTAAAATGTTGGAAGAGAATACAAGCATCTTGACACAATAATTCAAGATGACCTGAGTATTTCTTTCATGGATTTTAATATAGCAAGTCAATACAAACGACTTGATATAAGGGTCAAGTCGACCAGAGTATTGCTTGCGGAACAGACAAGGATTATCTCCTTTCGTGCATGACTTGGATCGTCCTCCTTGATCTTAGGCTGATCAGATCCTGAGACAAGTACATACCGTACTAAGAAAATAAAACCTTTATCCAATTTGGAGGAAGAGGAACCAAAGAATGAGCATTGTACCTGCAAACAAATAGTATATACATAAAGAATAAAGAATATGGATCCTTGGTAATGGTTCATGCCCATATGGTCGAGATATACGATGTAGTCAGCAAGCCGTAGTGATCTATGACTGCATTTTGCATAAGATCACGTAGCTTGGTGAACTTCCCACGTAGACACCATTAGTACATGCCCCAGAACTTCATCAGAAATAATGCGCCAACGATACAAAACAATGCTGAAAAGATCCCGATACAGATAAACAAACGATTGTACTCACAAATCAACCAAGTATTTGATAGCTTAACATAATTTTCTTGTCAAAGAAAATGTCACTTTGTCTTTGTTTTGGTAAGGAAGGATGCATCCTTGTTTTTAAAGACAGTTTCTGATTTGTTGATGTTGATGGTTTGGTTGATTGGTAAATGGTCATTGTGTGAGTAGTTTGTCAATGTTTGTTTTGGTATCTGCATAGATGGGTATGTACAAGGTGTTGCCATGTTTTTGTGTGATTTTTGATGGGTTTTCCGATGTTTTTTTGGATTTTGTGAAACAATTTTGAATGTTTTTGGTATTTTGAGAGTCATTTTTGAATGTTTTTGATATTTTCTGATGATTGCTTGAATGAAGAGCGTAATGATATATAAGACAATGTAGAATCCACTTCCATCACTAGGATAAGGATATTGCCCCCAGTTTGTAGACCTGACTATGAAAAGGTGGGATGCTAGACGCATGGAGTACTTTCTTAATTGTAGATCAAATAACAAGCCATGGTTGGGATGGATGGATGTATGTGTGCATGAATGTGATCGCAACGAGCCTGAAAGATACTGGAGCCATTGCCTTTACGAGTGGTGCCTGTTTGCCAGGTTTTCACCATCGTACTTACCCAAGGTGCCACCGGAGTGTTTGTTCACCATTTGGATGCATGATTTTTCTTTACTTTTTTGAATGTTTTTGTATTTTCTTCAGGACATTTTTTGAATGTTTTTGGTATTTTCTGGTATGCAGGGGAGCCTGATGCTCTATACACCTTAGGTATAAAACCGTTTGAGGTGCATGCTATTGATTGGATCTGCGAGTGGTTCTCCGGCTGATGTAGCCAACTGATATGCCCCTGACCCGAATACAGCAGTGACAACATATGGGCCCAACCAGTTTGATTCAAACTTGCCTTGATGTTCTCTGTTTGGTTGGTTGCGAGGATTCTCTCTAAGAACAAGATCACCTACCTCAAATGTACGAGATCTAACTCGGTGATTGTAGCTTCTACTCATGCGTTGCTGATAGGCTTTGAGGTGATTGTATGCAGCTTGTCGCTTCTCATCAAGTAATTCTAAGTCCTGAAGATGGGATACTCTGTAGGCTTCATCATCGATGAGATTGTGCAAGGAAACCCGTAAGGATGGTATCTCGACCTCAATAGGTAAGATAGCTTCTGCACCATAGACCAATGAATAAGGAGTTGCACCTGTAGGGGTTCGAATGCTAGTTCGATATGCCCATAACGCTGGATTTAGTTGAACATGCCAATCACGACCGACATCATTGACTGTCTTCTTTAGGATTCTCAATATGTTTTTATTGGATGCTTCAGCCTGACCATTGCCTTGTGGGTAATAGGGGGTGGAAAAGCGATGTTGGATATGAAATTTCTCACAAAGCTCATGGACATCCTGATTTTTGAAAGGAAGACCGTTATCTGTGATGATGGACATGGGTACACCATACCGACAGATGATGTAGTTGAGGATGAATGAGGCAATCTGCTTGCCGGTGACTTGGGTAAGTGGAACAGCTTCGATCCACTTTGTGAAATATTCGGTGGCGGTAATAATGAATTTATGGCCATTGGATGAAGATGGATGAATCTTACCCACAAGGTCAAGGCCCCATTGACAAAAAGGCCATGGTGTTGTGATTGGTTGCAGTTCTTGTGCGGGTGCATGTATCAGGTCACCATGAATTTGACATTTCTTGCATTTTCTGACAAAGTAGTAGGAATCCTTTTCCATAGATGGCCAATAATATCCATTGCGCAGGAGTTTCTTGGCGAGTGACGGACCACTTGAATGAGTCCCGCAAATTCCTTCATGTACCGCTTCCAAAGCCTTTGTTATCTCATCTTGTTCCAGACACCGAAGGAGAGTACCATCAAGACTACGTCGGTATAGGGTTTCGGCAATAATGGTATATCGAGCAGTTTGGCGAATGAAGGTTTTTCGTTGGTTATTTGATTGGTTGGGAGGAAGGGTGTGATCGCGGAGATAGGTGTAGAACTCACCATACCATGGGGATTCAGAACCAACAAGGCAACATATCATTTCAGATTCAGGGATATCATAAGCAGGGATCCAAAGCTGTTCTACCAAGAACTCATAGCGGGTTGAATTTTGTGGAAGATCTAGGAGAGATGCGATGGTAGCCATGGCGTCAGCAGCTCGATTCTGATCTCTTGGTATCTGCTCAAAAGTGATAGTAGTGAATGATGTCTTTAGAGTGTCCACCATTTGCTTATATGGCATGAGTTTATCATCTTTGGTCTGATATTCATCTGTTGCTTGTCGAAATTACTAGTTGGGAATCGCCATATACTTGTAGTTCTTGTAATTTCCATTGTACGGCTAACCTGAGTCCTGTGATCAAGGCCTCATACTCTGCTATGTTGTTTGTGCATGGAAATGTGAGCCTGTAAGACTTCGGGATGCTATCACCTTGAGGTGTGATAAACAAAATGCCTACCCCTGAGCCATGCCTAGTGTATGAACCATCAAAATATAGTTTCCATGGTTGTACTTCTGTGATCATGAATATCTCTTCATCTGGAAAATTGGAAATGAGGGGATGATCGCCTATGAGTGGTGCATCGGCCAACTGATCTGCAATGACTTGACCTTTGATAGCTTTACGGTCCACATACTCAATGTCAAATTCACTTAGAATCATTACCCATTTGGCCAAGCAACCTGTCAATGCTGCTTTGCTGAGTAAGTACTTGAGTGGATCAATCTTTGCAATGAGTTGCACCTTGTGTGTCAACAGATAGTGCCTTAGTTTAGTGGCTGCTAAGATTACTGCTAGGCAAGCTCTCTCAATAGGCGTGTAATTGAGTTCATAGCCCACCAGTGTGCGAGAGATATAGTAAATAGCGCACTCTTTTCCTTCTGCATTATGTTGTGCCAGTAGCACACCCAGTGCTGTACTTGTCGCTAAGATATAAAGTAACAACGGTCTACTTGGATCTGGTGGCATCAGCAATGGTGGATTTATGAGATAGTTTTTAAGTGCCTGAAATGCTTGCTGGAATTTGTCATCCCACTGAAAGCGGATGTTCTTGTGTAGCAAGTGTGTGAATGGGTGACACTTATCAGCCAATTGTGCAATGAATCTTCGGATGGATTGAAGTCGGCCTTGTAATGTCCTTAGCTGACTAATATTCTTTGGAGGTGGCATGTCCATTATTGCCTTAACCTTTGCTGGATCGACCTCAATTCCTTTGCTTGAGACAATGTATCCTAGAAGCTTCCCGGAGGTTACTCCAAAGACACATTTCTTTGGGTTGAGTCAAACATGGTATTGTTCCAGTCTATCAAAGATTTGATCTAAGATGTGAAGATGTCCTTCTCTAGTAAGTGATTTTGCTAGTAAGTCATCCACATAATCTTCCATCATAGTATGCATCATGTCATGGAAGATGGTGGTCATTGCTCGTTGATAGGTCGCTCCTGCATTCTTTAGACCGAAGGGCATTACATTCCAGCAATATGTGCCCCATGGACATGTGAAGGCTGTCTTATGTTGATCTTCTGGTGCGATCTTTATTTGATTGTATCCTGAAAAGCCATCCATGAGTGAAAGCATGGCATGTCCCGTTGTTAGATCCACTATGATGTCGATATTTGGTAGGGGAAAGTCATCCTTAGGACATGCCTTATTCAGATCTCTGAAGTCAGTACAAATGCAGATGCCCCCTTTTGGTTTGCCGACTGGCACAATGTTGGAGATCCATTCTGCATAATCAATTGGTCTAATGAAACCAACATCCAGGAGTTTCTTGAGTTCTGTTTTGACTAGCACGGCAATCTGAGGATGCATCTTACGAAGCTTCTGCTTGACAGGTTTGGCTCCTTTTGCTACTGTGAGATGATGCATGACTAAATCAGGATCAAGCCCAGGCATGTCTGCATATGACCATGCAAAGTTGATCTGACGCTTCTGGAAGAACTCTATAAATTTAGGATGTTCCTCTGGAGTGAGAAGAGATGCCAGATGTATGAGATGAGGATTTTCAGGAGTCCCCACATTGTATTCTTTGGTTTCCTCGATGAGAATCATTGATCGTTCCTGTTGTGTACTAGCAGGGAGAATGTCAAACCCTTCATCCTTAGGCGCCTCAGAGAGGTTTTCACCATTGGATACGCTCTTTCTTTTTACTGTTGTCAGATCAAACAGTGCCACAGTGTGGTTTTCACTGGAAGATCCATGTTTTAATGTTATATTTTTGCAGCTGAAAGGTTTGGCATCTGCCCCGAAGTATGCTGTGCTATTAAGTTCAATGGCGAATCCAGCTTTGTGATCCCCGTTTGGTAGATTATCCCTTAATTCCAAAAAGTCAATGATAGCCTCATCGTTCTAGAAGAGGTCAAGACATGGAGGATTTGATTGGTTCCATTCGATGAGTTCAGGGTGGATAATGGGCATTACTTCATTGATTAAGTTAAGTTCGTTAGAGGTATCAGTGAGGGTTAAGACAGTGTGGTGAAGGTCGTTGATGGTACTCTCCCTATCAGAATCAGGCGTAGGATGAGACGTAGGGTCTGTGGAAGATGTTTCCAGCTCAGGTACCCAAGTGGTCTTTATCTGTGCTTCTCCGTAAACAGGGATGTCTTTGCATGGCAGAGGTGGTGATGTGTCTTCCTCATCTGAAGTGTTAAGCTGTACAGAATCAAATTCCCACTCATGTGAGTCGGTCTCTGAATCACTTTCTAACATCCGATTGCTATACCATACTGGGATGTCTTTGGAGTTAAACATGGTAGGTGTGATTGGTTTATGTATCTTTGTAGTGATCGGTGCTGCAGGAATCGTGATAGGATTTAAAGGATCTGTCACTGGAAGTATCGACAGTGTTGATTTAGTAACTTCTGTTGGAAGGGCTGGTGCCATAGATGTTGTTGTAGGTTTCCATACAGTTGTTGCTACAAATGGTGTTGCTGATGGGATTACTGGTTCATTTGGTGGGATGATTGGTATTGTAGATGGTTGTGGTGGGGTTGTGAGCCTCGATGGGGCAGTGGGGATAGTGCTTGATGGTGCTTTGATTATGAAAGGTGTCCTCTTTGCAGTAGGTGGGCAAAATGGTTTGCTAGGTTTTCCTTTGAATTTGAGTTTAGGAAGGATCTCTTTTTCAAAGCCTAGGCCTGTATTACCTTTGGGCTTGAATTCTGGTAGCAGAGGTTCATGTCGTCCTTGTTTGCAGTATCCCAAAGCACTCTGACCATCATATCCCATTCTTTGCATAATGAGGAGGCCTTTACCATACTGTTCTGTAGGAAGTGTAACTCGCGGTTTATCAGTGGTGATGGGATCTTTATAGATCCATTCCGCTAGGTCCTCATCTTGTGTCTCTTCCTCTTGACTCTTTCCAAGGATGAAAGGCGTTAAGGCACATGCAGGCGTGTTTAGTGGTTGCTGGAGTAACTGTTGTGGTTTACCATGTGTTCTAGGAGAAGTGGGCATTTGTCCCACACAAAAGAGCTGACTCAAGTTGTATTCTCCAGGACCTTCCTCTGCTACTTTCATCTTTAGCTTTTCTTGCTTGGGTATAGGGGTGTTAGAACTGGTAAGAGAGGCAGGACTTATATATGATGTGGAGGAAATGGCTTCTCTATTATTAGGAACAGTAATCTCTGGTTGATGGCTGATATTATGGCAAAATGCAAAAGGATTTGCATCACCCAGGATTGTGATCTCTGCACCATTATGTGGGAACTTGATACATTGATGGTAGGTAGATGGAACGGCTTGCATGGCATGTATCCAAGGTCTTCCTAACAATAGATTATATGGCAGAGGAATGTCCAGAACCTGACAGATGATGTGCTTTACCACAGGGCCCACTCGGATTGGTAGTACCACCGCTCCTTTGGATGAACGCTCTGCATCATCATAGGCCTTGATGGTGATCTTCTTGCGAGGATCCACTGATTCTATTGCATATCCCAATGCTGTGACCAACTGTAGTGTACAAATGTTTAGGCCTGCTCCATTATCTATCAAGACTCGCTTGATCCTGTGTTGGTTGACAAAGCCTTCAATGTGTAGCGAAGCATTATGAGGTTGTTGGAAAGAAGAGTTGTCACTTTCAGAAAAAGTGAGACAAGGTGATGACTTTAGATTTCCAACCATGGCTTGAAATTGGTCTGTGTTCAGGTTTGCAGGGACTGACGCTTCTTGGAGTGCTTGATCCAAGATTGTTTTATGAGATGGTGATAGGCGTAATAGCTCTAAAATGGAAATGAGCGCAGGCGTTTTATCTAATTGTTCCACAAGATTGTACTGCTTTGGGATGGAGGTGGTGCCTTGTGGAGCTGCCTTTATGGTAACTTTGCCGCGACGCGTAACAACATTGCAATTGGAGTTGGGATTTTTGAAAGTGATAGTTGCAACTTGTTCATTGGCATCATACAGGTGATTGACAGTGTAATTATACGCAGCTTGCGTATAATCAGTGGTATCAGGACCTCGTCTGGACGTCGAAGGACCCCTTTGATCTTGCGATGGAAGTGGATTCTTGAACATCTAATGATCATTATTGGTTGTTTTTGGGTCATGCCCTTCAATTTCAATTTCTCCTCGGTCAATAAGATCCTAAATGAGATCTTTCAATCGGTGACAATTACTTGTCTTGTGTCCTCTTCCTTGATGGAACTCACAATGTTCAGTATCCTTCCACCATGCTGGTTTGACTTGGGGCTCATAATTTGATAACTTAAGTAGAGTGATCAAATTCTGAGAAATAAGTTGTCGCATCACCGTTTCAATGGGTTCCCCTAAGGGAGTGTATGTGCGTTTTTGTTTTTGTGGACGGGGTCTTGGTTCATCATGAGATGTGATGCGACCTTGATTAGGAGGAACATTTGTGTTATTTTGAGGTGGAGGATTTTGTCCTGCAAACCGAACCACAGGTTGTGCATTTTGGATAGTTCGAGCATCCACAACCCCATCGTTGACGATATTCTTATTCTTGTTCCAGAAGTTTGGTTTATCACTATTGAAGCGCGGGCGAGGACCATCTTTGGGTTCATTAAAGATTTTGATGAGTCCTTTTTTGATGAGTGTCCTTTCACATTTTATACCTTTGGTGATCATATCGTTAAAAGAATCTGTGTCTTTGACATCCAGGTGAAATTCCATTTTTTCGTTTAAGTTGGAAATGAAAATTTCCACTAGTTCTTGTTCAGGTAACTGAAGAGAACGTCTGCTAGACATTTGGCACCATCGTTGCAGGAATACTGAGAATAATTCACCTGGTTTTTGTTTGGTGTTGCATAGATCAGCCATGGTGATGTCGCGTTCAATATTATAAGAGTAATGAGATAGGAACTTCTGGATGAGTTCCTCAAATGTTCTTATGCCACCTAGAAGTCGGGAAAACCATGATGTGGTTGTTCCTCCCAAGCTTTGGGGAAAAAGGCGCATTAAGTATGTGTCTTCATATGCCACTTCAAGACAAGCGGAATGAAATTCTCGGACATGATCACGGGGATCCCCCTTTCCTCTATATTTTTTGAATTTTGGTGTTTCGAACCCGCGTGGAAAGGGTGGCATATAAAGATTCCTATCAAACGGATAGGGACAGATGTCGTTAAGTGAAAATTGATTGGTCTTAACACCACTATGAAGTTGTTGGGCGAGATTCTCAACTTGTTGCCGCAACATCTCCATTTCATTTGGAGGAGGAGGTGGTGGGTTACCTCGAGGGATGTTATATCTGATGGGATCTCTACGCCTTTCCTCCTCATGGCGACTTTGTCTTTCTGATGCTTGTCTTAATTGGACAAGATCAAAGTCAGATGGGAGTTTGGCTCCTTCTTGAGCGAGTCTTAAGAAGTGAGCATTTGCGTTGCTCCTTAGTATTTCATCAAATAATCTGTTAAAATGAGGATTATGCTGAACCCTTTCGATTGTTGAAGGAGTGGGTCTACCTGGGTTTTCATCATTCCCATTTCCTCCAAGTGCTTCTTGAAATTCATTGAGGTTGTCCTCTTCTTCCTCAATTTCTATTTCTCGTTGCCTTGATCGTGATCGGGTTTGAGCCATTTTGTTTGCAAGTTTGTGTTCGAAGTTGATTGAAGATGATGATGAGTGGTGATGAAATGAAAGATTGATTGGTTGGTGATTTGTGTTGTATGGGGATCTCTAGCACTTTAAGGTAGATGTAACCAGAATTCCTTCTTTGAATTTTGCTTGTTTGTTTTGATGATTTTGGATGTGATAAGGTGTAGAGAAATCTGAGATGTGTTACAGATTTAACTACCTAGTAATGAGAGGATTCACTCATGAACTAGTTTTAACCTGCGTAGATGTGTCTCTTAGGATGAGCTTATCCTAGATGTAGAAACAATCTAAAAAGTGATGTGATGTGTTTGATTTCAAGCAATATCTAAAAAGGAATCGTGGGACAAGAACCTCTTAATGTTTTGAGAGTTGGGATGGATTGATGATGAAGTGATGATGTATGAGTGGGATGATGGATGAAAATGTTTTCAACTTCAATAAAAACTTTGTGTCACAAATGGGACAAACTCTACCTCTTCCCTTTCAGGCATTGGTGGCACTTCTCGAGCTGTGTTGTAGGTGATGCAGATGTTGGGGAAAAAGTGGGGATTAATCTTTCCTCCTTGATTTTTGTGATAACTCAGAGCTCTATATTGCATAAAAGCTCTGCGGTTCAATGATTCTGAATCAAACTCGTTTGTTTTACCTTGAAGGTATAGACGCATGCGATGTAGAAAGACTCTATGTGAGACAAAGATTTGTCTATTGAGATAGAAGAATTTCCTCCTTTTGATCAAAGCCTTTGAGCTTAGTGGTCTCTTTTTCAAGGTGATATTCTGATGACACTTCTTCTTTCGCAAGATGTGAATAATGGTCATAAATTTTGTGACTCTGTGTTGTTTGCACTTTGTTTTTGGTATTTTTGGTTGTGTTGACAGATGTTGGATGAGTACTTTGTTTTTGAAAGTGATTTTCTGATTTTTTCTTGACAAGAAAACAAAAGCAAGCACACAAACACAGGATTGTAGCCTCAAAGGCACAAATGAGTATGGGTCTAGATCAACCCAATCCTTGGACTTGTTTCTGACCCTTCCTTTAGATTTATTTTAAGGTGTATTTCCAAAGCCTGAAGTCGGCTCAATTTGCACTAGGTCTGTAAAACGAACACACTTCAAACACTCTTTATCCCTAAGGTCAAATGGCCAGTTGTGATAAATTTAGCCCACATCTTGATATTTCTTCGACTTTGGTACTACATACCTTATGAATCCCGCCGTGGCAGGTAAGGATGTGATATACTAAGTCTTGCACAAGCATAACAAATAGATGATCCCTATGATGGGGGAGTCACCACTTTTATCAAGCCACAAGTGACTTTTTAAAAAGCTATGTTTCTACTCAAGGAAATATGTATGGTGAGTATCTTGGGAGCAAAACCATCTATGCTCTTGCACTAAATTATACCTCAAATATCCTCAATCAATAGAACGGGTGGGCTACTACTTAAAGGTGTTTAGTCATGTTCGATGTTTTTGGACATAAGTTCATTCTGCAGTGACTCACTTAAGAGCCTTGTAACTGGTGGTGGGGCCCATTTGTCCTTTCGGCCAGTTACACTGTAGGAACAGCTATACCCAAGGCTACAGCTTTCGCTCTCACCTGATTTCTATAGCGGCTCGAAGGATTTACCGCTCGAGGTCATTCCCAAGAGTATCGATCCCTTGGCAGGCCTCTCTTAAAAAGATAAAATGTGAGTGTTACTAACACTTTTCTCTTGCACCTAGGACCACGAAAGCCAAGGGAGAGGATAGTGTGTGTTAGAAGTAGGTCCACTCGACTGACTTTTGTGCACAAGCGTGCCAAACACGAAATTCACTTGTTCTTTTTAATCCAACATTTGCAAATGTTATCTAACTATTTGGAGATGTTGCTCCAACAGTCATGGTGTTCTTTTTAACTTCAAAAAGCAATGTGTTTTTGTATTCTAGAATTTGAAATCCTGGTCAACTTAATGGAAAACACGTTTGCATGAAGTAAAAATCGCTTGCAAAAATCAAAACAAGTGGATTGTGTATTTTATTTGCACCAAAATTTGAAGTGTGGTTTGTAAATTTTAGGTCTCAATTGATGCAATGAAATCAAATTTTGTGTTTGTTAATTTTAAGCACCAAAGAAAATGAGGCCTAACTAGAAAACAATGAAAAACTGTTTTTTTGTGTTTTTAAGTTCTTTTTAAGCACTTTAAATGAAAAAAAAAAATTTGTGATTTTTGTTGGGTTGTTAACCTGCACAAAGAAAAGAAACAAGTTAATAAAATCGATGCTCAAAGAGGGGGGCTTCCACAAGCCTAAATGCTAATTTTTGGGTTACAAGTCCATTTGGGCGACACTCTGTCGCAACAGCGCTATTCTGTGTTTTTGCAGAAGCGTTGATTCATACAATAGCGCTATTCTGCGTGAGCAGAAGCACTAATTTAAACAGTAGCGCTGAAAGAAAAGAAAATCCCGAGAAGACAAAAGCGCTAGAAGTGTGTCAATAGCGCTGAAACTGTGACAATAGCGCTGAAATGTTGTCAATAGCGCTGAAACATTTTCAATAGCGCTATTTTAGGGTCAATAGCGCTAAAAGAAATTTTGCAATAGCGCTAAAACGCGTTCAATAGCGCCGAAGCGCGACCTGTGTGGTAATTTCAACAAGCAAAATGTTAATTTCAAAAAAATTGATCAGAAGGTTGCGTGTTCGATTCACGTCGGGTTCACCAAATGATGCCCTCCTAAATGGCACAAGGTTAGTCTAAGATCAAACAACACAAAACACACAAGATGTTAGAGTTAATCAATCAAAAACTAAAACATGAAGGCATTCCAAAGGAGACACTAAAAACATGCTAATGAATCTAACTAAAGAAGTAAGACAATGAGATATCTCCAACTATCTCTTAACACGATATTAGCTCCTTTCTCCCTTGTTCCTCTCCTCTCCAAGTTCCAAAATAGTGTAGCTCTCAGCAGCTTTTTGCACTATGGATGCTTATGGAGGATTGAGATTTGTAGAATAGCTCCAAACATGAAATGAAAAGCTATTTTTAATGCTAAAATGATTGATTTTACCAAAAAGACAAGATTTTGTTATGCTATGCTAAATGCTCTCTAAAATGGCTATAGTCTAAATGCTTACAAGTTTTCAGGATCTGGATTATGAAGGAATGGGCTCTATTTATAGGAAAAATGGAGCAATGGATGGCCAGGATTGAAAGGTTTAATCAAGGGTCAAGCTTGAAAGTTGGGGATCCATGTGCACAATTTGCACCAATGAAATGGTGACAAGTGTCAACACAGGATTGGGTTGAGAGAAGAGGTTGGAGGCATTAAAGGCCTGAGAAGACCTCATGGTTATCTAAAAGCTAAGGGTCAAGTCTAAATTAGGATTACCCACTAGATTAAGAGTTAATGCAAGGATAAACCTTTGTGCAAATGATTAAGAGATAATCATGGTCAAAGCATTAATGACCTGATGAGACCCTTGGGTTGGGTAGAGGTTGAGTCAAAACAAATGTTTTAACCATGTAGGAGGGTTTGGGTTAACCATTAATGGTTATTGGAGACTTTGGGGATTTAAGTGGTTGAAAGTTGGAAGCCTTTAATGGTTTTCAAAGACTTTGAGGATTTAAGTGGTTGAAGGTTGAAAACCTTTAATGGTTATCCAAGACTTTGAGGATTTTGAGAAGTGACTTCCCTTTGCTTAGGAATGTGACAATATTTAGGGGATGGATTAGGCTAATTAGGAAGGGGTTAGAAGAATCTAGAAGGGGATTAGATTTTTGCAAGTGGATTTGGTGGGTGAGGGAAAATAGGATTTTATTTGAAATAAAAATTCATTTATTTCAAAATGTGTGCTAGTTGCATTTGTAGGAAAATGCAAGTGGGGTGGGATAATGATTTAAATAAATGTTAATTTATTTAAAAGAGGAATAGGGGGATTTTAATTAAATAAATTGATTTTATTTATTTAATTGATTTGTATTTGGTTTAATGAATTAATTAAAATAAATTGAATAATTTATTTAATTAATAGAAGAATGTTTGGGGATAAATTAATTAAATATTAATTTAATTAACTGATGGCTAGTGGATTTTTAATCAAATAAATACGAAATATTCATTTAATTAAAATGGACAGATTTATGTGACTACAGTGGGCCTTCTTGATAGGGCAATAGCTACCACGTTATTCTTGCCCTTCACATACTCAATGTCAAAATCAAATGCCTGGACTTTTCTCACCCTCTTCTATTGTTGTTCATTCAGATCCCTCTGCTCCAAGAAATATCGCAAGCTGTTGTGGTATATCTGCACAACAAACTTTGCCCCAATGAGGTACTGCCAAAACTTTGTCAGTGCGTGCATGATGGTGAGCATCTCCTTGTCATAGATGGAGTACAACTGCTCAACTCCTGAGAGCTTCCGACTCTCAAATGCAATGGGGTGATGGTTTTGCATCAACACCACTCCAATTCCTTCTCTCGAGGCATCACACTCCAGGATGAAAGGGCGAGTGAAGTCTGGTAGTGCCAAAACCGGACATGTACTCATAATTTTTTTTAATTTGTCGAAGGTCTGTTGTGCCTACACATTACAATGGAAGGATCCTTTCTTTGTCAGATCTGTCAATGGTGCACCGAGTATTGAAAATCCTTTCATAAACCTCCTATAATAACTACACAATCCAAAAAATCCACGTAGCTCCAAGAGAGTCTTAGGTGGAGGCCAATCCAAAATTGTCTGAATCTTCTCTTGGTGAACTTGTACCCCCTAAGCGCTGATGGCGTGACCTAAGTATAGGACCTTGCTCACTCCAAATTCACATTTGGACCTTTTGGCATACAATGATTGCGATTTCATAATCCCCAATATTTCATCCAAATGTCCCAAATGTTCCTCCCAAGTCTTTTTGTAGATGAGTATGTCATCAAAGAATACCAGTAGGAACTTACATAGTTGCTTGTTGAAGATGTGGTTCATTCAGGACTGAAAAGTGGTCGGAGAATTGGTTAATCCAAATGGCATGACCAAGAACTCATAGTGTTTGTAATGGCAACAAAAAGTTATATTTTCCACATCTTGCTCCCTCATACGGATCTGATGGTACCCGAAGTGAAGATCAATTTTGGAGAAATAGACTCCACCATGTAGTTTGTCCAGGAGCTCATCGATCTTGGGAATGGGGTATCTATTCTTGATAGCCTTCTTATTCAATGCACGGTAATCAACACACATTCTAAGAGTTTTGTCCTTCTTCTTCACCAGTACCACCGAGGATGCAAAGGGGTTAGAGCTGGGCTGGATCCACCCTTTATCGAGGAGTTCCTAGATCATTTTGTCTATCTCTTCTTTGAACTTTTTCGGGTGGTGGTAAGGTGTGGTGATAACGGGTTTTTCTCCATCCTTCAACTCGATGGTGTGCTCAAACCCTCGGTGTGGGGGTATACCAGGTAGAATGTCAGCGAAGACCAAACTATGCTTATCCAGAATCGACTAAGGTTCCTCATCCCGGTAGTAAGTTGGATGCTCTTTCATAGGTTTTGTCGAGATCAAGCAATGTGCTGCCAAGACTACTTCATCATGTCGGAAGATGGCTTCCATCCATTTGGAAGAAATATCCCTTAGGCCACCATTCGACATTCCTCTAAGCACCACCTTCTTGCCATCCACCTCGAATGAGAACTCCATCCTTTTGAAGCTCTAAGTGTACTAGTCGAGGGTCTCCATCCATTGAATGCCCAATATGACATCTGTGTCATCCATATCTACTACAAAGCAATCGTTGGTCACCGTGTAATATCCCATGGTGATGCTCAATTGTGGAACCAGGTGAGTGCGTGATAGGAGATTGCCTCCTGCCACCTCGACATCGAACCCTTCATTCTCCTTTGTACACAAACCCCTTCGGGTGATGAGTTTATGAAGTTGAGCGAGGCCCCACTGTCAAGCATAACCAAGACTCATTTCTCTTGAAGTGTACCACGTACCCTAAATATATTGCACCTTGGGGTACCTACCAGTGTGGCAATGACCCCTCCCCTCCATACCAATATTGAGATTCTCTCCGCCAGGCTGGTTTCTTCGGCAAATTCTTCCCTTGGTGGTTCACTTTCCTTAGGATCCTCTTCTCCATCAGACATTACTTTAATATAGTGAATCTTTCCTTTTCCCAAACATTGGTGTCCTGGTTCCCATGGCTCTTTGCAGGTGAGACAAATCTTCTTCCTTCTAAGTTCTTGTTTTGTGGCTTCATCAAGAAATGACCTCTTCGGAAAGGGTTTATTATCCTTCTCCTTCGAAACAAATGGTAGTTTGGTATGTGCAAAATTTCTAGAAGAGGAAGATGTTGCCATGTTATGGGCCTTTTTGATTTCTTCTATGAGCGTTCTGGGGTTGAACCCTTTTACCCAACCTTTTAGAGGTTTCATCAATCTATCCATGAACAAGACCACCAATATTCGCTCTGAGATGTCTGTTACCAACACAGATAGTCTCTAGAACTCTGTGATGTAACTGTCCACCGGTCCCGACTGTTTTAGTTGCACCAACTCCTTGAAATTGAGTTTTGGATCCTTCCCATCAAACCGATCTATGAGCTTCTCCGTGAAGTCAGCATAGGAAGTTATCTAGTCATGGCCGAGAGTGACCATTCCATGATGACACCATTCATGCGCGACTCCTTCCAGGTGAAGTGCCGCAAACTTGATAGCTTCATCTTCAGGCTGGGGTTGAGTTGGAAGTACGCATCTATTTTTTGAACCCAACCTCGTGTCGAGGTTGCTTTGGTCCCATCAAAGGATGACAGGTTGATCTTGCCAACCTTTCACTTGATGTCATTGTTATAGTGTCCATAATAGCCCCAACTTCTACCGCCTGACTATTTCATCTAGAGCTTAGCATAATCCTTGAAGGATATATCCCCCTCAAGATTTGCATCCCTCCAATCTTGGTTCAACTGTGCTTGCATCTCCTGAAAGGTGGGTTCTTGCTCCCCGCGTGACACTTTTAATTTCTAAGGAAAAGTTGGCATCAACAGTTGTGAATGTGAGCGTTGGACATTTGACCTTCCAGTGATTGAATCATCGCCATGCCCATTTTGTTCTCCATTCATTTTTCCCAAGGCCAATTGTCGTAAGGTATACTCCATGATTTATTGTCATTGAGCTTACCTTGGCTTTTGGTTAGCTCCCTTAATAGTGCCATGACTTCTCTCGCCGGATCCTGTCGTTCCCCCATTCGGTCGGTCGAATGGAACCTCCTTCTAGTGTACATTTGCATCCACTGCACGACAAGCTGGCAAGATCACAAGCTCTGATACCACTACAATGTTCCTTTGTCAATGTATGGCAAGAGGGTGAATGTACAGGTGTGACTGTACGGTGAGTGTGAGGGTGTACAGTGGAGGTGAGGTTGCAGGTGAGGGTGCTACGTACGGTGAGGGTGTGGAACCATATGGTGTAGGTGAGGGTGTACGGTGGGGGTGGTGATGATGTACGGTGGGGTGAGGTGTATGGTGAGGTGAGAAGTACGGTGGGGTGAGGAGTACAGTGGGAAGGTACAGCGAGGACGTGTGGTGGAGGTGTGATGTACGGTGGGGGATGTACGATGGAGTTGTGATGTAATGTGGTATAACCGTACAGTGGGCTTCAGTGGATGTGCGGTGAAGGGTTGATCTTCCGTAATTAATGAATTCTAAATATTAGGAATCCCTTATGCATGTTTATCAGATTAACAAATATGCAATTGGAGAAAGTAAACAATGATGAGATTCAAGATTTGCCAGATCTAGAACAAGTACATAGAACAGAATAAGGTGAGGGGTGAATCTCACCGAAACTGCAAATACCAAATAGGGAGGGTCTTTCACCTCTGAAATGGCGGATAACAAAACTCCAATAGGAATTCGCACAATAGAGAAAAATACCAAAATTCGCATACCTATGATAAAGACTAACTCGGCCATATATATGGGCTCCGGGAAACTTCCCGAAGGGCTACAAATGGGCCGACACGACCAAACTAAGACTTGCCTAATCTAATTAAATAAAGGGCCCGAAAGATTTGTTATTAAATTTGGGGCCTTACAATAAAGTAATTAATTTTATTATTTAATTATATCGAGGACATCACAAAGAAACCATAATGAACTCTTAAAATTATTTATTGAATATTAGGGGAAATTGTTTGGTTAACTCTATGTTTTTCTATTTAACATTTTTATAAATTACAAAAACTCTATTAAATTCTTTGATATTTATGCACTATTAATGTGATATTAATGGCAAATTGGCCATTTTTCCTACCCTTTGGCCTTTTATGTTTAAAGGATTGAATACACTAATTTTTTACTTAATATTATAAAAATATATAAAAATTTTGAATTTATCAATTTATATTAATAAAATAAAAATATATACTCTAATTTGTATAAGACATATTATTGACAAATAGAAAATGCATATCAACATTGTATTTTAATGTTGAGAATACAAAAAATTAATTTTTGAGTTGTAGATGTTATTCTTCTTTAAAAATAATTTAATGGTGATGATGAAGGGAAAAATTATAATGACAAATTATGTGCTACAATGATGATGATGTTAAGTATTTGGATTCAATAAACATATGCTAAACAAAGAAATCACAATAAAGATGACATGTCGTATTATTTTAAATAGAAATTCCACTCTCTAATAGTACTATAATGACTTGTCAAAATGTAAATTATAATGTCTTGCATAAAAAATTGACCTCATTTTAAATTTTCTCTTTGTATGAGATCGTTAATGCACTTTAATCTTAAAAAAAATTTAATTAAATTGATATATATTGAGAGGTGTGAGTTGTTATTAAACCTATCAACAATTTTTTTTTATAAAATTGACTAATACGTGATAATCTTTCTTTCTAATTTCAATACGTAAAAATAAAGCATAACTAAAGATAAATATTGAGATTGAATAATGTAGTGTGACGATTATGATTACATTTTAGGAATGAAATATTCTTGCAAAAGTGCCATTGTGGAAATTTGAAACTCCTTTGCATCAGATCCTTTCAATTCATTACAAAGCTAACTTGATTCACACTAGGTACTTTTATTTTTACAGATTTATGAAAATTATATGAAGTTTATGTTTTTAATGATTAGAATAGGAAGTTTAAATATATTTTTATGAATAATATAATAGTAATTTTCACATCTATCTAGGTTCCTTCGTTGGACATTGTCGATGAAAATTCTCTTCTTGAGAGTACCATGATGAGTTCCATGTTTGTTACATGCAGAACAACAATACCAAAAATCACATGTGAATAGACAATGAAAAAAAATAATTCATACTATTTGCCATTGATTGAAAAATTAAGCAAGTAAACTAATTAAATAAACTCTCATTATTTCTTGGTTTATCTCTACCATGATAACAAAGGCATTGTAGCACGCTTGGGCAAGTTTCACATATTTTATGCACTCACTTTGGAGAAGATTCTCCATAGTCTTTAGCATGTGTTTCTAGTTATTTGAACTTGACAAATTCCTTCATGCATCACTCACTTTCCTTAACCTCTTTCTCTTTTCTTTTATATCCTTATGTTAGTGTTCCAGATAATCATTATAACTCTTTCTATTTAATTTATATTTCTTCTCCACTATGGTTAACAACTATGTTGCACTTGAAGTTGGTGCTCTCTATCTCCAACTTCATCAATATTTTGTTGACATATTAATACACTCTTACCTATATTAATTTAATTCTCACCTTTAGTATTCTTTGAGAACATTGAATGAGATTATTTTAATGTTTTTGTTAAACTTATTTCTATGTCTAATTCCTCTATCTTATTTCAGAGAACCTATGTCTTTAGATTTAATTAAATGCTATGTGACACTTGGCAAATAGGTCCACATTCACAATCAAAGGCTTAGCTCTATATAACCACTTTATTAGGGAAAGAAGTAAATAAACAATTGATGTAGATTTTATAGATTAATTAAGGTTGAAAATTAAGAACCCTTATAAAATGCTATCTACCTTTCTATACATCAGTACTATTTTCAAATTTGCAAGACATTATTAACTTAACCATTACACCTTCTTCTGGTGCAAGATCTAGTTTATAATGAAGGTCCCATTTCTAAACCTTCAAACTTTAAATTTATCCATAACAATAAAAGAGTTTATTTATAATAAGACATTTTATTTCATCAAAAAAATAAGACTAAATAAAATCATTATCAAAAAGATACTTAATAAATATGTCGAGGAAAGGAATAAGAAAATGATAATCTTGATTAATTAAATTAACATAATCTATCTATTTAATTAGTATTAAGGTGATGTAAAAGTGCCTAGGATGTGTTTAAGATGGTGTTGAAAGTAGTATAAGGATTGTGATGTTATTTGTGTCCTTAGAAACCGGGATCAATTTTAGATGTGTAAACTCTGAATACAAAATCATTTCAAAATAGAAATTGTCACTAAGAAATATTTTTGACTAAAACAAGAAAAATGTATTATGTATTTGAAAATAATTCTCTACATGATTTTAATAAAAAAATACTATCAAAAACTATTATAAATCACAAAATATTAAATCTATTATAAAAACTATATAATTTTATAAAAAATATTATCAAACACTACTACAAACCACAAAATATTATATCTTATTATAAAACCTATATAATTTTTAAAAAAACACTATCAAACACTATTATAAAGCACACAATATTATATGTATTATAAAATTAGATCACAAAGGAAAACAATTTGATTATACGTCAATTCTTTCAAACTTATTGTTTTGTCAAGAAACCGAAACATCCCGGAATTCATCATAAATAGAACTTGTTTAGAAATCTTATTTCAGATTGAATAACATTTATGTACACATTTTACCTATCCTGTTTAATTACATGAATTTCAAGGACCTACAAAATTTTCAGGCGAATAAAAAATGTCAAATACATTATCTGCTATATTACGTCTTCCTCCATACGTAGAATTTTACATATACACAAATTTCCCTATCACAAACTCAGCATCCCACAGCGAAACAATATCACCATCATATTCAAAAAAAAAAATTAACTGTAACCCCCACAAAGGCCAAGATCCAAAGCATAAATGGGAATGACAAATCAATCTCGTTATTCAAACGTTGTTCCATCAACAAAGACATTCACCTGGCTTGTTTTCTCTGTAAACATTCTTTCCCATCATCGTAAACTCCTTGCACAAACTGTGCACACACATCTGGGCATTACCTTCATACACGGGGGAGGAGGAGAAGTATTCTGCCATGAGACTAGCTTAAAAAGCTATTAAATATCTTATTCTGAGATTTCTCTGTCCACATATTTTTATCCCACATCAAGCAGCGAAGGAATATCAAGAAGAAAACGCTAGTATAAATAATGAGGGAGGAAACTAATCAAAGCATACCTTTCTCGGCCTTTTGGCTAAGATCAAGTGTAGTATCTGTTGTTATCAGTTTAATATCTGATACGTGGTTCAATGAACCACACGATATTAAATTAATTTCTTCAGGGGGAAGCCTCATACGGTAGCTTGCTCCCAGAGCCTTCACGCGTCGCTTCTGTCTTGCACTACTGCATAAGCCTGTCGCACCCCACACCCAACTCAATATACAAATTAAATTACGCTTTCATTTGTTTGTGTCAGTACTTTGATAGTATGTGTTTAATATCTGAAAAATGTCACTTAAATCAATCTTATGGCGACACACTTTCTAGTGACAAAATATTAGACAAAAGTTGGTTGCATAGTAGCGTACCCAAACTTAACATATAGCTCCAAATTACATAGCAACAAATTTTTGTTTTGGAGTTAGCAAGCTCAAAATGTCTGAACTTTATCCTAGCAATGATGTTATTGTTGGATCTTAAAACAACACTCTTCATCTTGAAGGTCACTCTTCATCTTCAAGGTCAATGTTTTGTTAATTAAAAATGAAATAGAAATGATGTTATTGTTGGATCTTAAAACAACACTCTTCATCTTGAAGGTCACTCTTCATCTTCAAGGTCAATGTTTTGTTAATTAAAAATGAAATAGAGGAAGTCAATGTTAAAAGCTGTCTTAACTCTTATATATCTAATCACACATTCTATATATGTTTGTTAAGATTAGGATTTCTAGTTTCTTAAGATTGTTTAATTCAATATTCATTATATAATTATCAAGTGCAAGTATGCATATTTAGGTTTTTTTAAATGAAAATCATATAAAGAACTACAAACAAAATCAAAGTCAAAATGAGCTCAACAACCAACCCTTTTATTGTTAAACTCTATTGTATATATAGATCCAATTTACATAAGAGAACCTTGTCATGATGATAGATAGTGAAGGCATATGAGAACCATTCATGCTTTGCACACAATCATCCACACATCATGGTTCATGAGTGAAATTGCATGAAAACCAATAAACTTCTTAAAATTGCTACAAAAATAAGGAGAAACGCACAATAGATCTAAAAAAAGATATTATATGGACGACATCTCTAGGTTTGAGTGATATAGTTAATACAAATCCACAAAATCTACTAAGGACACTACCCAATGATGGCATGTAGACATTGAATTGTGAAATACTAGTCACAACAATAAATTAGGGCATATCTTATGTCATTTATTTTTCCATTGAATCAACACCATTTTCAGATCAATATTTTTTGAAGTAATATTAAATATTAGATCAATAAATTATTCTAGTATTGACATTCAAATTATTGTAATGAGAGATTTAAGTGGAATAAGCCCATCATAAAATGTAAAAGATTTAATTATCATTTTCTAACTGTAAAGTAAATCTTCATCCTATTTTTAATGACACAACATCACATTATAAAATGGAAGTATTTCTATTAACACTTCATAATTAATTTATAGGATAAAATAAAACACTAGATCACATTATAAAATAGAAATTTTCTATTATCTTTTTTTCTTTTCTTTTTTACTAATTTATAAGATAAAATCAACACCAAAATCATATTATAGAATAGAAATAATATTATTTTAATTTTCTAACTTTATTTTATTATAGAATAGAATAAAATAAATCTTAATTCTATTTCAATAAAACAGAATAAAACAGAATCATATGATAAAATAGAAATATTTCTAATATATCAATTTAGAAAATGAAATAATGTACAAATAAGTCTTTCATTATATTATTATGGAACAAAATCACTTCACAATATGGAAAAGAAATAAAAAATTTAATTTTGAAGCGGCCTACTTTAACATTGACTATCCTTTTTCTTTAATATGTATGTTTATAGTTTTTTATTTTTTTCATAGTTGTTGCAGGAAGCTAACGTGTAGATTAGAATGTACCAGCCACAAGGTTACCATGCCTCCCTTTGTTTCACCATTCCTTTCAGCAACCAAAATAATAAATGGTGCAGGTAACTTTTTTCATGTCAACACTTAGAGATTCTTCGGTATTCCAATCCTAGCCTAATCTCTGTTGTATTGATTTCCCTACTACTTAACTTTATCTTCTTCCATTATTTTACAATAAATTTATCATCCAAACTCTTTTTTTAAGATCTACTAATTAATCGCTTCATTTTGGTCTCTATAGAGAGGGCAACATAGTCAATGTTTGGCATTGTTACTTTTCAATTCATTTAGGTCGTGTTTCAAGGTGACTACTTTTAGAATTTTAGAGGAAGAGAATCAGTAGTTGAGCATGTATGAATAGTTGTGAAGGTTGTTGATATTTTTTGTTCTTATAATAGTACAAATAAAAACTATTGTTTGAAACATAAAATATCAAATTTTGTGTATTTATATTATACTGATAGTTGTGATTTTAAAGGTGTTATTGCTATAAAATGTACTATTGACTATAAAAAGCACCCAATCATGTGATGCCACATCAATTGCACAAGTATAGGGGCCTCTTTTGCACAAATATTGGTCTCACTTTTGGGGGGGTTGTTTTGGACACCTTGGGAAAAAACATGCTGATGTGGCACCATACTTGATGATGTGGCATAAGTAGGGGACCTGCCAAGTAAGATGCTGTAAAAAAATGGAAGTGATTTGAAATTTCCACGTAAGATTTTGAGAAGCTCAATTAGTGTGCACAACTACTAGATCCTCTCCCCTAACAACTATCACGATCTCGCGACTACAGTGAACCGTCTTATTAATTTGACATTGTCCGTCTTATTAATTTGACATTGTTTTGGATAGATATTGAATGATGGCATGCAAGGACGCGTCTAAATGACAGTGCGGATTGACTAACACATGTGTTAGTTGTGCGTTTTACACCATCAATTTTGCAATTAATGGCTGCAATTGACTAACCTGTTGCTAGCACACTGTACAAAATATCCGTTTTGGAACCAGAATAGATGCAACCGGCATGCAATAGAGTGAGTGAACTAGACAACTAATCAATACGATAGGATCCAGGTATAACTACCAAATCCATAGACTTAGTTCTTGTCAGCTGAGAGATCAAATCAAACAATAATGATGACAGGTCGTATGTGTAAAAACAAATGGAAGAATTAAATACATGCTACCAATTACGGACGTGTCTATTTTGGCTCCAAAAAGGTACTACGGAGGGACTAACACGCGTGTTAGTCGCGCGTTTTACACTGTTGATTTTGCATTTAACGGTCGCGATTGACTAACCTGTCACTAACACGCTGTAGGAAAGATCTGTTTTGGAGCCAGAATAGCCACGGCCACCTATTACCTTTCCAGGATGTTGAATAGGTATGTTGTGGTGTAGGGAGTAGGCCGACTGTCATCATCATACTGGCTGTAAGCAAGGAAATTAATTGGTTTGATTGACTGAGAGATGATTCACACGCTATCTTGCTTGACCTGAGTTTTATTTTCTTTTATAGATCACAAAAAAATATTATTCGCTGCAGTATGTATAAATTAATAGTAATGAAATTGTGACTTAATCAAATTCAATACAATAGAAATATATGTATGGAGAGTATTCGTTAGGATTTATATATGTAGACGTTGCAGGATATCTTGTGTAGTCTTCTGCAATTTAAATCATATTCCATATTGCTATATGCTTGCCTCTATATTATATATCTAAAAAATTGATTCACACGCTTGTTGCTAAAACAATTGTCTTGAAATAAATTTGTCTGTTTCATAGAAGCTTCTTTCGGCAATCACTTGTAGATGTATAATCATTCTACTTGTGTTTATAATAATAGCAATATATTTTATTTTTCCAGCATTCTGTAAATGAGATTTTGTACGAGATGAAATCATGATATATAAATTAATTTTATTAAATAACCCATCCAAAGAACATACATTTATTCATTAATATATATAATTTTTTTCTAAGAGCAGAATATAATCCGGATTATTCTTACGTTTTCATAATAATTAAAATATAGAATTTTATGTACTTGAATTTTCCTTGTGTTATCTATACACGCATTAAAAAATATTCTCAACTTTCTATGAGGTGAAAGATCCGGTAAAATAAAGATATGGTCTTAACAGATGAAGAGTAAAATCTTTCACACTTTTAACATCTATTTCAATTATTAAGATACATAAATGGGTATATATTTCTATTTTCATTTTACCTTTCATTGAAAGAAAATAAATAAAAACTTAAAGACACTGGACTTTTATTTACTCACATATTTACTGGTAGCATTAATGTGTTTTTTTCCTTGTCGTGATAATGAACTGAATTAAAAAATATAATTGAAATTCTTTTAACACCACCATAAATGTCACACTTCAGCTTAAATTGGCACTTTTCTTCATTGTTAAATAAACACCAATGTACAAGTTTAATGTCCTTTATCTTTCAATAGAGGGGGAAATTACAAATGTGTCCAAAAATTTTCTTTCTAATATATGTACTTTGTTGTTAAAAAATACTCATATAGCCAATAGCTCTCATATAAACCCCGAGAACCAACTAAAAGTAAAGGAAACATTAAATCAAAACTAGTAACTTGATCTTTCAGGCACAACGAAACTCTTTAGCTAAACACATTGCAAAATCCTTTAAACTTTTGTCTCAAATACAATTATACAAGTATATTGGAAAGTGACAAAACAAGACTTGCTCTCCTCCCAACCTTATTGGCATCATGAAGCCTCATGGGCCCTAGCGAAACCCTCAAGCAAGAAATCTCATATAGACTCATGATTTTGGGGTCTCTACTTATCCCATAAAGGATAGGAATAACATGCATCAATTTTCTCACATAAAACACAAAATTCACATGGATCTAAGATTACCTCTCACACCAACCCATATAATTAAATTTTGCATTCATCAAATCATCAATGATGCTTGCAAAATAACTCACAATCTTACAACACAGACAAAAATAAGGGTAGAGTGAGTAGATAAGACTTATCTATCTAAATATATGTATCATTGGCCTCCATCTCTACATTCAAGGGCTCCTTCTCCTCAAATCTTCTCCTCCTTTCTCAAAATTCTACAAGAGTTGTCTAAAACGGAGAAGTGGGTAACAACCTATTCTCTCTTCACAAACCCAATATAAGGGAGATTAACTTGGAATAATTGGATGGAGAGGTGACACTTGTCACCTTCCCTTCCTCTCCTCCATGAGAGCCTTTCCTCATTTAAGAGGGGACAACAATTAGGACACCCCATTCCCCAAGTCTTCCCTCATAAATGAGGCATGGGTGGTGGGGTGGGTACTTTAAACTCATCCATCCTCTAAATTCGTCACTCATCTTAATGAGGAATTTTGGAGAGTGAAATCAAATCCTAGGGCCTTTATTGCATGTCCAATAAGCTCCCACCTCAAGGGCATAGACCTTGGGGGTCTATTTTGTAATTAAAACATGGTAATTGACTCAGAAGGACTCATTAAGGACCCACAATAATAAACCTCATAAACACATCTATATCATCTAATAATAAAACTCAATTTCCTTCTAAGTAAACAATAATTAATCTTATAGCCTCACATTGAGGAAATTGATTTGAAATAAGTATTTCTCCCTTAGTTCATGTTACTTTCCTACACATAGCAAACACATTCAAAAGCATAATTAGACCACGACAATAATTTATATTATTTTTTATCAATTTTCATCATGTTTACTAGGAAATATCAAGAGTATTGACATATAATCATATCATCTATAATCTCATGGTCTATATAACCATCTATTGAAGAAAAACATGCAATAACTGCAGTTTTATTAGTTATATGCGAGGTGGGTGTTACAGGTCCTAAAAAGAAAGAAGAGAGAGAGGCTAAAAAGACTTAAGAAGAGAGAGAGAGAGAGAGAGAGAGAGAGAGAGAGAGAGAGAGAGAGAGAGAGAGAGAGAGAGGGTTAAATTAAAATAAGATTATTTTTAATCCACCAATTTCAAGTATAATGCTAATCTAGAGAGAGGTCCTAAAATGTCACATCCCTTATTTTCATTATTATTATTTAATAATGAAATTAATTGTTTAATTATTTAATCATGACATGATTTTTTATTGCATGATTTTAATATTTAATTAATATATATATCAATTTTTCTTTTAAATCCTAAATATAAATTATATTAATAATATTATAAAAAAAAGTTTGAAACTATTTTAAATGAACATAATGTATTTTAGAACAAAGTTTTATTATTATATTTAATGCTTTAATTTTCATTTATTCTTTTAAAAAGTTTTTAATTTATTTATATATATGTCTCATGTATTCAATTAATAAATAAAAATAAATTAAAACAAAAGAATCTCTTTAAGATAAAAGAAAATTTAAAACAAAAGTTTCTATTAAAATAATATTTAGAAACTTGTTTTTTTATATTAAATATCGAGAGACCAAAATAAGGAGGGTTTATACAAAAACGAGGATGGGAGGCAAAGCCTCAGCAATTAACCAGTGGGATTATCTGACTGAACAAAGACAACCTCCTACAAAAAAAAGAGCTACGAGAGAGAGTATATACAGTGAACCATATACATCAAATAGAAGCTACTAGACACCTATTGCAGAATCTCATCCTGGTTTTCCATCCATTTTGTCCATCCTTGTGGCCCTTCCATCCACACCACCTTCTTCCGCTCTAGGACCTAGGTAAACATTTCGAGCTTATCAAAGTAGGGACCTCTGTTGTCCCTGAGTTCCTTGATCAGTTTCTTTAGAGCCTCATCGAATGCAGTCTGGTTCTGCGCAATTCTAGCCCATTCAAAGCCATCCTTAATCTCATATATGAACATGGTTGCCTGGCCATCCCTGAGGAAATGCAACAGCTTCTCCCTTTCAACATTCATCAAAAAACATACCTTCACAACAATTTTATAACGTGTGAGTTTCTTAAAAAACCTAGCAAGAGTCTTATCAGTACCTTGGAATTTTTCCTCATTTCTAAGCTTCCAAATAAACCAAAGTATGAAAGAAAAGAGAATTTGCCAAATAGGCTAGCATCCTTCTTGAGGCCATGAATGAATCCAGCAATAATATCAAGAGTACAAACATGTTCAGTAATGGAAATTCCAAACATCAGCTAGACCTCTCTGGCAAAAATGCTATCAAAAAAGATGTGCCGCATAGTCTCAGGCTTCCTACATACAGAGCATAGGTTGAAGGCAGCAATGTTATTCCTAATAGGTAGTCTATCCAACATTAGTTGCCACCTGAAGCATTTGATTTTAGGGGGGATGGGGGACTTCCATAGTTTCTCAAATGTTTTCTGCCAAGCAGATGTATTAAGGTCAACATACCAGAGGGAGATAATATGATCGATCACCGTGGTATCATGAGTGAGCAGTTTGTAGATAGACTTGGCTTTGACATTGGAGAGGAGGGATCCATCATTCCATTGGAATGAGAGGTATCTGTGAGCATCTACATTAGTGTTCCTAGGAAGATCTAGACAAGCATAAGCATTTTTAATCATATTGTAAGTTCTCTTATGCAAGGCAAGGAGGCCAAACTTATTGCTAAGGTCCTCCCAGCTAATGAGATTATCATGTTCCAAGATGTCCATGAGGTATTTAATGCCTTTATTATACCAATTCCTAGCAGAGAAGCCTTGGGTTAAAGTGAGGGGTTTAGAGTTGTGGTAGAGATTCCACCATATTGACCTTTCCCCATGCAGAGTATTATTACAGTCAATATTAGAGTTGGTAATAAGTTTACACACATGCTCCCAGGCTTTCCATATGGATTTAAACACCCAAGTGCCTTGAATAGACATAGAGAATCCGCCTGCTATCAGATCACTAAAGGGGAGGGCTTTCCAAGATTTGGCAGACTTGGGGACGCCATTTTGTATGTTATTTCTGACAAGGATCTTCCAGGGTTCTTGTCCTTATAGGGCATGAAATATCCACTTGGCAGCTAGGGAAACTCCTTGCGTTCTAAGATCCTTAGGTCCCAGCCCACCAAGTTTCTTATCTATGTGGCACCAGAGCCATTTGACCGTGTGGGCCTTTCTTTTACCCTTACCATCAGACCAAAGGAAGCGCCTGATAGATTTTTGGATCTCATAAACTTGGTAATTACTGAACATCCAAACAGAGGAGTAGTACAAACTATAGGAGGAGAGGATTTTTTGGCAGACTTGGATCCTACTAGCTAGGGATAGAATCCTATTGTCCCATTTATTAAGTTTTTGTCAATCTTTTCTTTGACCCAAATCCACATATCCTTGAGAGAGGGAGAGACAGAAAAAGGGATACCAAGGTACCTAACTATTTTATTGGGTCCTCCCCATGAGTATCCAACCTGTTGAAGCTAGTCTGAGGGTTCCTCATTCCACCCAAGCAAGATAGACTTGGAATTGGAGATATGAGCACCAGAGGCTCTGCCAAAGGTTGCAAGATTTTGATTGAGGGAGTCAATGTTATGCCTAGAGAGCTCCAGGAAGAGAGTAGTGTCATCAACAAATTGTATGTTGAGCAATTCAGAGTCATCTGGCATCTTAATGCCATGAACTTTAGGGGATAGGGTATCATCTCTTAGGAGATAAAAGAGAGCATCTAAGGCAATGACAAACAGAGCAGGGGCAAGGGGGTAGCCCTGTCTAATGGATCTAGAAAGAGGAATAGACTGGGGAAGTGATCCATTAACTTCAACCAGGGCGGAGGCATCTTTGAGGAGAATTTAGACATATTTATAGAACTCTCTAGGGAAACCAAAGGCTTTGAGCATCATGAGGATGAAGTCCCATTCCACCCTGTCATAGGCCTTCTCAAAGTCTACAAGGAACATGGCAGTATCTTGATTTGAAGTTTTGGCCCATTCCATAGATTCCCAGCTAGTGACAAGGTTCTCCAAGATATACCTTCCTTTAATGAATCCTGTTTGGGTAGAGCAGATGAACTTGGGAAGGATCTTCTCAAGGCGAGAGGCTAGGGCTTTGGCCAAGATTTTATAAGAAATGTTGAGGAGAGTAATTGGCCTCCAGTTTTTTATGAGGGCTTTGTCCCCATCTTTCGGGATAAGTTTAACAATGCCCCTATTGATGGACTCCCCAAGGGTACCACTATAAAATGCTTCGGTGTATATGTCATAAAGATCTTTGGTGACCCACTCAATATTGGTTTTGTAAAACTTAGCAGGAAGTCCATCGGGGCCTGGGGCCTTATCATCCTTGAGGGCTTTAATGGCATCAGCAATTTCTGTCATAGAGATTTTGGTCTTGAGAGGAAGAGCTTCAGCCTCAGAGATTCTTTTTGGGATAATGTTACTGCACCTATTTCTAGCCTCTTTTGAGGCTTCACTATCTTCTGAGGTAAAGAGGGGTTTATAAAACATTTCAAAAGCATCTTTGATCTCATTGATGTTCAGGATTTCCTTATCCTCAATTATGATTCTGTCAATTTTTTCTCTATTTTGTTTTTGTTTAAGGAGATTGAAGAAGACTTTAGAGTTTTTATCTCCTAATTTGAGCCAATGATTACATGCTTTGATGAGGGCACCCTTGATTTTGACTTGTTGATGTTTCCTAAGAATGTCTCTAGCCTGAGCTACCCGTTCTGCCAAGACAGAGGAGGAAGGATGTAATTGTATTTCATGCTCCAAGGAGTGGAGCCACTTAGTGAGAGTTTTTTCCACAAGCCTGAGATCCTTGGCTTTCTTCTAGCCTATAGTTTGGAATTTTTTTTCCAAGAGAAGACATTTTTGTTCCATCTGAGGGTGTGGGATTGGGGATGTTGAGAGTGCGTGTTAAAGAGTCTAACCATTTTAATGGCAGTTAGGGCATCCTTGTCATTTAGCGGGGAGGTATTAAGGATAAACTTCTTATTGAGAGGATTGTTGTTAGGGATGGAGTTCTTAGTATTGATGACAACAATGATAGGGAAATGGTCAGATAAGGTTACTAGCAGAACAACCACCGAGTTCCCCAAGTGGTTAGGGGAGAAGGAGAAGAAATTTTTATTAACATAGAACCTGTCTAATTTGGAGTAAATTCAGTTGGGGCCTTAATGAAAGTTGCACCAAGTGTACCATAGGGTAGAGGATTCATATTTGCTGCCCTCAAGGGGGTCAAATAGCTGCATGTGTTGTTTAAATCTATCCCAGTGAGGTTTCTCTTGGCTCTTCCATTCGAAAGGGATACCCCCGGCCTTATCATCTTGGTTTTCAATCATGTTAAAGTCTCCAGCCATGACCCAGGGGATACTTGGAAGGGCTGGTAGCCAATTCTAGAGGGACACTCTTTCCCTATGATCATTAGGTGCATATATAGAACATACCCCAAAATAGGAGCCTCTGATATCTAGGGTGACCCAAGCCACTCTATTACAAGGAGAGACGCCCCTATCCCTAATGTGATTTTCCCACTTAGGGTTAATGAGGAGACCAACTCCACCCTTTCCCTTAGGATGATTGGTGCATATTTTGATCGCATCTCTCCAAATATAATCAAGCACAGTGTCAAGGGAGAAATCAACAGATTTAAGCTCTTGAAGCATCAAGAAATCTAGATGTTTATGACAATTCAGAAACCTTTTAATAACAAACTTTCTATCAGGCTACTCCAAGCCTCTAATATTCCATGAGATGTATTTCATGAGAAAATGGGATTAAGAGGGACTATTTGGGAGACCATTTTGATCTCTAGACTTTTTCTTATTTTTGGAGCTAAAAGGCCTGCCTTTCTTTTTAGCCATGGAGGAACCTTTCATGAGGTCATCTTCTTCCTCACTAAGCTCAGTTAGCTCAGTTTTACCATCTGCAGTTTCAACGATGTTCGACCCAGGTACTTGGGAGCTTGGAAAGCCAAGGAGCATTGAGCTAGACTTAATGTCCTCTAGTCCCTTATTAGCATAAATGACTTCAATAATATGGTCGTCGTCTATTTCATTTAGTAGAGATGCAGTCGTGGGGTTGGAGGTGTTAACATTAGGGGTAGCCTTTGCAAATAATGTGGATTCAAGTCGTTTGGGGGTCCCAGACCTAAGCACCATTTTTGCAGGGTTATCACTCATGCTAGCATCACCAGCACCGTGATCATGCTTCTCTAAATTTTTAACCATATTTTAACCAAGGAGGTGGCCGGAGTTTGTGAAGCTTTTAGTATGTCATCATTCATAGTGATGGGGTATTTGCTACTGGTAGTCAACTGATTAGCAGTTTGATCACCAGCTTGGATTTTATTTAAGGCGAGTTGTTGGGCATTCTTTTGTCTCCGCTTTCTTGATGTGACTGTTTGAAAACAATCAGAAGGTGAATCCTCAGAAATTTTGGAGGGAATGGAAGCAGGGTTGAGGGGTTCGATATTGGTGTCAACAATCATTGGATTTAATTCAGCAGGGATGAGACTAGGAGTCAAGCTTAGGGAGGGATCATCTTTAGGGTTGGTATTTTTTCCAATAGAATGAAGGTTGCTTGGGTTAGGGATTAGCTCCTTATCGGAGTTAGGGTTTTCAGATGTTCCTGCTAGGTTAGTGTTATTTTTTTATTTCCTGCGGTTGATGATTGTGCAGTTCTTCCAAAGATGCCCTTCTTTTTTGCACAAAAAATGGGCGTTCAGTCCTCCAAGTATTTCAACAGGGCAAACAAATGTTTCATCACCAATGTTAAGGTTTAGTAGAGGAGGGATGTCGACCCCAGGTTTAATGAGTATAAGTATTCTTGCATCAAGGTTAGGGACTAAACGCGTTGTTTCATCAACCCAAATTATTCTCCCAATTGTTTCCAATACCTGGGGAAGAAAACGCCATAAGAAGGGAGGGACATCCTTAAGGATGACCCATCTAGGGCTTGAGAGTGCAAGAACTTCCTCATTGACGGCCTCTGAAGACCAGGCTAGGGCACGAAAGGAGGTGTTCTCAATAGTCCAGTATTGTCTTTTAAGAATTTCAACCTGGGAGTCATGATTATTAAAAAAGATAATATACAGACCTTTTTGGACTTGCCTACAAAATGAAATCTTAAGCCCTAACTTCAAACTCCATATATTATGAAACCAATCATTTAGGAATTTCGTAGGCGGGCATTTCTCAATATTAACACAAGCAAAAAAAATTGCAGTATCGCTTAACCTAGTTTTTTCGGAAACAATTTCTTTCAAAATTTCATCGTTTGGCGAAATGCAAAAAGAATTCGAGGGCACGGTAGGGCTCTTACCTTCCTCACCAGGTCGTTCACCTTTAGGAGGCTTAAAAAATCTAGCACTAGGGTGGACTCCATGGGCAGATGGAGCAATGGTCTCGGCAAAGGTTTTCTTTCAGGTTGAGTGAGCCTGCTCAGAAGGTTTAGCAGTCTCGACAAATGTTTTTGTTTGGCTTGAATGAGCCTGCTTGGTGGGTTGAGGAGAATTAATGGCAGCGCCATCAAAATTAGGCTCCATTGGGAGCTATGGAGGAGTGACACGAGCGACCAGAGGTGTGATTAATGGTTAGGTTAATGTGCAAAAAAAATACATTAAGCGCCGAACAGAAAGTAAATGCAAAACAGTAATAAGGGCACGGAGTAAAAATGCAAACAGTAATAAGGGCACGGAGAGAAGATGCAAACCACGTGGAGGAGATTAACTCCTCCACATCCTGGCAGAGTTGGCCATGTCAGACAACGCCAGCGATGTTGGAGAGCACGCAGTTCGCAGCAAACACTCCAAAAAAAATCGCTCCAAAAAACACTCCAAAATTCACACCAGAATAGTCCGAAATTTCGCAGTCCAAAATCAATCAGTTATTTTATTTTTCATCCCTGTGCTCCCATTTTAAACTGTAAATAAACCCAATATAGAAATTGCATAGGAGATAGCCTATCGGCTAATAAATTTTCTGTGCGTATGAAGCAATCTTTGGTAAAATTTCATGATCTGCGAAAACCTCGATCGTTCTCATTGGCATAATTTTAACATCTGATCAGTATAGCGCAATCAAGTTTGACCATTTCATATTTTTTTTGTCTTTTGTCATTTCAAAATAAAAACATTTGTGATCTCAGTCAAAAACCCTAGGAGCAGTCCTCTGATTATTCGAGCGATCTACTGTATTTTTATTTTAATATCAGAGGTGAAGAAAAATCCTTGATAGAAATGTTAGAACTATTTCTGACTCAATCTCCAGAAATTTTTGCTTTGATCTAAGGGTGTAATGCAACAAGTGTCCAATGTCGTATTTTCTGAATATGACACGCCTACACACCTATCTACTTTCCTGGAAGAAAGGATTTGAAGGCACTACGGCTCTGCGATTTATCTTCGGTCGCAGGCACTAGGGCTCTATGATTTATCTTCCTATTAATTCAATACATCTCCAATTTTGCATGTCTTCTTTCTAGGGCTCTGCCCCCAGGTTGCCAATATACTCCATTTTAATTAATTTTAATTTTATATCATATTTAGAAACTTAACTTATAGAATTCATGTTATATATTAAGAACTTTAGTAAGAAAAGGTGAGAAAGATATGGAATATTTTTTAAGGAAAAGTAAATTAAAAAGAAAAAAGAAAAAAAAAAAGAGAAAATAACTCTCTTTTTAATTTTTTTTAGAAACTTAAAATACAAATTCATATTATAATTGTTTTTATGTGAATTATATAGATCTTTTAAATATATTAAATATTTTATTGAAAAGCATTTATAAATTGACTCTTCAACATGCACACTCAGCATCCCCAGTCCCACACCCTCAGATGGAATAGAAATGTCTCCTCTTGGCAGAAAATACTCCAAACTATTGGCCAAAAGAAAGCCAAGGATCTCAAGTCTGTGGAAAAGACTCTCACTAATCGACTCCACTCTTTGGAATATGAAATACAATTAAAACCTTCCTCCCCTACCTTAATGGAATGGGTCTCTCAGGCTAGAGACATTCTTAGGAAACATCAAGAGATCAAAATCAGAGGTGCCTTCATTAGAGCCTGAAACCACTAGCTCAAATTTGGAGACAAAGGCTCCAAATTCTTCATCAACCTTCTTAAACAAAAATAAAATAGAGAAAAAAATGACAGAATCATAGTAGAGGATAAGGAGCTCCTGAATATCAATGATATCAAAGATGCCTTTGAAATGTTCTATAAGACTCTCATTACCTCGGAGGATAATGATGCTTCGAATGATGCTAAAAATAGATGTAGCGACATTATCCCAAAGAGGATTTATGAGAATGAAGCTCTCCTACTCAGGACCAAAATCTCTATGATAGAAATTGCTAATGCCATTAAGGCTCTCAAGGATAATAAGGCCCCAAGCCCGGATGGACTCCCTGTTGAGTTCTACAAAACCAATATTGAATGGGTCACCAAAGGCCTCTATGACATATACATTGAAGCTCTTGACAATGGTACCCTTGGGGATTCCATCAATATGGGCATTGTTAAACTTATCCCAAAAGATGGGGATAAAGCTCTCATAAAAAACTGGAGGCCAATCACCCTCCTGAACATCTCCTACAAAATATTGGCCAAAACCCTATCTTCTTGCCTTGAGAAAATTCTTCCCAAGTTCATCTGCTCTACCCAAATAGGATTCATTAAAGATAGGTATATCTTGAAGAACCTTGTCACTAGCTGGGAATCTATGGAATGGGCCAAGACCTCAAATCAAGACACTGCCATGTTCCTTGTGGACTTTGAGAAAGCATATGACAGGGTGGAATGGGACTTCATCCTCATGATGCTCAAAGCCTTTGGCTTCCCTAGCGAGTTCTGTAAATATGTTCAAATCCTCCTCAAAGATGCCTCTGACCTGATTGAAATTAATGGAACTCTCTCTCATCCTATTCCTCTTTCTAGATCCATTAGGCAGGGCTGCCTTCTTGCCCCTGCTCTATTTGTTATTGCCTCAGATGCCCTATTCTACCTCCTAAGAGATGACATTCTGTCCCTAGAGTTCATGGTATTAAGTTTCCAGATGACTCTGAATTGCTCAACATTCAGTTTGTTGATGATACCTCGCTCTTCCTGGAGCTCTCTAGGCATAACATTGACTCCCTCAATCAAAAACTTGCAACCTTTGGCAGAGCCTCTGGTGCTCGTATCTCCAACTCCAAATCTATTCTACTTGGGTGGAAAGAGGAGCCCCCGGACTGGCTTCAGCAATTTGGATACTCATGGGGAGGGCCCAACAAAATAGTCAAATACCTTGGTATCCCTTTTTCTGTCTCTCCCTCTCTCAAAGACATGTGGCTTTGGGTCAAAGAAAAGATTGATAAAAAACTTAACAAATAGAACAATAGGATTCTATCCCTGGCTGGTAGGATCCAAGTTTGCTAGAAAATCCTCTCCCCCTATAGCATATACTACTCCTTTGTCTGGATGTTTAGTAACTACCAAATCTTTGAAATCCAAAAATCTATCAAATGCTTCATGTGGTATGATGGCAAGGGTAAAAGGAAGGCCCACGCGATCAAATGGGTCTGGTGCCACATAGACAAGAAACTTGGTGGGCTGGGTCTAAAGGATCTCAGAACGCAAGGAATTTCCCTTGCTGCCAAAATGGATATTTCATGCCTTGGAAGGACAAGAACCCTGGAAGATTCTTATCAGACATAACATACAAAATTTGGTCCCCAAATTTGCCAAATCTTGGAAAGCCCTCCCCTTCAGTGATCTGATAGCAGACGGATTCTTTGTGTCTGTCCAAGGCACTTGGGTGTTTAAGTCCATCTAGAAAGCCTGGGAGCATGTGTGTAAACTTATTGCCAACTCAAATATTGACTGCAACAACACTCTACATGGGGAAAGGTCAATATGGTGGAATCTCTACCATAACTCTAAACCCCTTGCCTTAACCCAAGGATGCTCTGCTAGGTACTTGTATAATAAGGGCATTAAGTATCTTATGGACATCTTGGAACATGACAATATCATCAGCTAGGAGGATCTTAGTAATGAGTATGGCCTCCCTGCCTCGCATAAGAGAACCTACAATATGTTTAAAAATGCCTATGCTTGTTTAAATATGCCTAGGAACATAGATGTAGATGCTCATAGATACCTCTCATTCTGATAGAAGGATGGTTCCCTCCTCTCCAAGATAAAAGCCAAGTCTATTTATAAATTTCTTTGTTATGACACCACGGTGGTCGATCATGTTAATTCCCTATGGTATGCTAACCTTAGTACCTCTACCTGGCAGAAAATGTTTGAGAAACTATGGAAGTCTCCCATCCCCCCTAAGATCAAATGCTTCAGGTGGCAACTAATGCTAGATAGGCTGCCTATTAGGAATAACTTTGCTACCTTCGACCTATGCTCTGTCTGTAGGAAGCCTGAGACTGCATGACACTTTTTTGCTAGAGATGTCTGGTTGATGTTTGGAATCTCCATTACTGAGCATGTATGTACTCTTGATATTATTATCGGTTTCATTCGTGACCTTAAGAAGGATGCTAACCTATTCTGGAAAATTCTCTCTTCTTTCATACTTTGGTTTATTTGGAAATCTAGAAATGAGGAAAAGTTCCAAGGTACTGATAGGTCTCTTACTGGGTTTTTTTAAAAACTCACACAATGTTATAAAATTGTTGTGCAGGTATTCTTTTTTATGAATGTTGAAAGGGAGAAGTTGGTGTGTTTCCTTAGGGATGGTCGTGCAACCATGTTCATCTATGAGATGAAGGATGGTTTTGAATGGGCTAGAATTGTGGAGAAACAGACTGCCTTCGATGATGCACTAAAGAAGCTGATCAAGGAGCTCGGGGATAACAAAGGTCCCTACTTCGACAAGTTCAAGATTTTTTCCTAGATCCTAGATAGGAAGAAGGTGATGTGGATGGAAGGCCCACAAGGCTGGACCACATGGTTGGAAAATCAGGATGACATCCTGCATTAGATGACATAGTAGATGTTTATGGATGACTGTATATATTCCTTTGTGACTCTTTTTTGGTGGGTGGATGACTGTCTATGTTCAAACGGGTAGTCACTCTAGCTCTACAACTTGATGTTTGAGGCTCTACCTCCCATGCCCCTTTTTGTATAAACTCTCCTTATTTTGGTCTCTCGATCTTTAATACAAAAAAAGCATTTATAAATTAAATAGAAAACATAAATAAAATAGAAACTCTATCTAAATATATTATTAGAAACATTTTATTAATATAATGAATACCTTTTCTAATATATTATAAAAAAAGAAAGAAAGAAAGAGATAGAGTCATACATAGAATGTTTTAAACTTTAATATTGAAAATATTTCTTAGAAGATAAAGTTTGTACATAAAGGATAAGAATTGGTGAGATAAAACAAAATAAATAATTATTATGGATTTTATATTTCTTTAGTTTCTAATATGTTTTAAGATAATTAAGATAATTATTATTGGAAGGATAAGTTTAGAGAAAGAAACATGTTTTTTTAAGGATAAAAGATATCTTCTGGAATAAGATAAGAGGAGATGCAATAAAAGAATTTCTAAAAAAAAAATCTAATCTTTTGTCATTTTTTTCTATTTAAACAATGAATTGGTTTTCATTTGGGAGGGAATATTTGTTTTTAAGTGAAACAATAAAACATAGCATGGAAGGATAAATCAGTAATTAGAGTCTAGTTTTGTTGGTAAAAGGTGCTATAATAAATAAATAAAATTATTATTTTTCTTTGTGAAGATAAATCTAGTATATTTGCAAGCATAAAATAAATTGATTGCAGAAAGGAAACTGGAATTATTGCATTCGGGGTATTTTTAGTGCTTTAACCCTCTTTTAATGATAGATGTCTATATTGTTACTCTCTAGAATCTGCATTTTTGTATTATTTCCACTGTTATTTTCAATATGATTGTAAGTGAGTAAATAGCCATTATTAAGCTCGTGATCTTTTCTTGAATGACCATTCTATGTCTTCATGTTTGATATCCTTATATGTTTTTCTGAGACTTTTATATGCTTTCTTATAGATACTCATGAATACTCTTATAAACTTATGTATGCAAAGATGTGTTGTAGTATCACCTGACTCTAGTCTTGTATATTTCTTGAAAAGTTAAGTAAATTGAATTATGATTCTAATTATTTTACAATTAATGGAGGTTTGATTGAAAATAAGATCCTTGATAAGTTATCAAGTGTGTGGATTGATGATATTGTACACTTATATGCTCATGTAAGCTATGTATGCTTAATATGCTAACCATGATGTTGTTAAAATAGCTTAAAAATAGATGTCTTGTTACACTATTCCATTACTCCTGTGGGATTTGCATGGTTAGTCTACCTCATGTGAGGTTGGGTATCTTTTGTATCATGAAAGATTATGGGGAAGTGTAACTACTTTGTGGTAGGGCGAATACGCTCCCCGGCAATGTTCTCACCCGTGATGTGCTTGGGCATATGTATGTTGGGATTTCTCGTCAAGTTGATCTTCATATTTGGTGCATTAAGTGTTCATTGTAATTGACCTTGTGGTCTATAATAAACATATATGTTTTCTTATATTTGCCTTGTATTTGGCTCATGTATTGTATCTTTATGTCAAAATATACTTTTATATCTCAATCTTGTATATATTTATACATGTGGCATTAATGTATGCTTGTTGATGTGTAATTTGTGAATTATGTTAATTGGAAAATTATGGTGGTCATTACATAAAAATACTTAAAGGGGGGAGAGAGAGAGAGACTAAACTAAAACAAAATTATTTTTAATCTAACCATGTCCAAATGTTTGTTACTCTAGAGAGAGGTCCTAAATAGAGATCCTAAAAATAGAGGTACTAGAGAGAGAGAGAGAGAGAGAGAGAGAGAGAGAGAGAGAGAGAGAGAGAGAGAGAGGGGCGGGGGGGGGGGGGGGGGGGGAAGACTTAGGTAGAGAGATAGGGGGGTTCTAAAAATAGAGCACGAGAGACTAATTCCAAACAAGATTATTTTTAATGCATCAATTCAAAATGTTTGATAATTTAAAATAGAAAAAACACACTCAACTAGATAAGTAATTAAGATAAAACTATTTATTAAATCAAATAAGCACAATTTTAGGTACATAATACATATAAAATTAAATAAAAATTAAGTAAAGATGCATATGTGCATGATATCTTTACATTCTTAGTTCTCAATATATTTGTTATGTATCAGGTGAATACTTCCTTGAAGTATTATTTTCCCTTCTCTTCTTATTCCCCATGTATTTCCATTAAAATTATCGCCCTTGAAATGCCTTCTTTCACAAAAAATGTGGATTACTTTGTTATTTTGTGTTTTAAAAAATGAAATAAAACATATATTTATATATGAAGTCATTAATTAAAAAATAAAAATAAAAATTTATGGACAATCAAAGGAAGAGATATAAAATAATATTGGGTGAATGTTACAATGAAATAATTTAACTTTGATAGAAATGACTAGTCACCATACATTAATGAATGTTGCCATTTTTTTCATAAATTGTTATCATTTGGTAATTGAAACCCTTTTGGACTTTATATCAGTCAAAATCTACCAAAGTTCCATTTTTGTGTAACATAAACTAATTACTTTTCCTATGATCAAATACAACTACCAAAGTTTGTCTAGATGCTAGATTATTGATAATAAATTATTTTTCTTTTAAAGATTTTGAAAATGTAATTTAAATATTCATAATGATCCTACAAATTTCACTTTAGAACTATTTTACAAATCAACAGATGAATGACTAAACTCCAAAAATATTGGTACAATGTCATGATTTTGTTAAATACAATGGTTTTCTAAAGTCAACTTCAAATACATTCAATGAATCAAATTTTTAATATATCCCGAAATAAAATATCATCCCAATTTTCTATCTCAATAAGACAACTTGCCCACTCATATCCATTGTTTATTGACAAATATGTGTTAGCAAAGTTAAGTCTACCTATAAAAGACAATAAATTGTTATATTATGGTTGGTCTATCATAAGATACCCTTTAGTAAAAAAAATGAAAAGAAATGCTCAAATAAATATGTTGTCATTTGCGTTGCTCCAATCATCTTTCCAAATTAAGCATCAATTATATCTCCACATGCAACAAGATTTATCCTTTTTAATCTACTCATAATATTCAATGACATGATTATCATGAAGATATTCTTCCTTTATTTTTTAGCTTTCACTAAATTTTTCTCTCCATCTATGATTTTATTTTCATAAACTTTACCAATATGTTTCTCTATGGTGTCAACTTCTAATTGCATCTTTTCATCTTTATCATACTTTCATTTTCAAATTTAACATCTATATTATATGGGAGGTTCATCTTTATTTTCATTCTCCAACAGTTCAATGAATGGGTACTTCAACACCCAAGAAATTTGAAAAATTATTAACAAATCCTACTCCATTAAGAAATTTGAATGGGTTCATCTTTATAGGAAGTCCATTTTCCTTATACTTTTTGAGGTGGGTTTATCAAAATTATTATTCTAACTACCTTGGGACTCCTCTGTAACAATCCCTCACATTTTCACGCAACTCATAATATTATTTTGAGGTATTCTCATGTGATTAATAGATGGTGTAAATGCTAATGTTCCAATCCAATTGTCTAGTTCTATAGCAAACACATTGCCAAAGGATTACATAATGTTTCTACATTTTGATGAGCACCCTTTACCACTTCTAAGAAATTGGCTCCTACACATCTCTATGTTAGCTTGATGATGATTGTAATGAATTCATCATTTCTTGTCATTGATGAAACACATACACACACATGTGTTTATATTGTCTACCAGTGTAACTTCAAAGTTGTTTACACTACAATTGGTATACTAAAGGTTTATTTCTAACTAGTAATTGGTGACAACTGGTGTATGCATGAAGATAACCACTCAGTTATATGTGTCTCAACATCAACATGAAGATCCAACAGAGACTATCTCAGAAGAGTCAAGTCAAGCGGTTTAACTCTAACCAGTATTTAGTGTTCCAATCGGTAATCATAGATTGTGTGATGAGTTATCACCACCGATAATTTTTGGCGGTATTTTTATGATGAGTTATGATCACTTGATCAGATACACTGCACCTAGATAATTGTGTTATGATTTCTTGAGGCCGACATGAAATCTAAATGTCTATATATTGGTCCATCACAATGAATTATGATATATGAGTAAAAGTGATATGTTGTGTGCAAAAGGAAAAAGTGTTAAGATGCAGAGTATGTTGAAAAGAAGTATTGATTATGCTTACAAGGATCTAATCAAGCAAGTATTATGCTACACAAACAGATCAAACAAATCATGTTGTCTTCTAACAATTACAGCAGAATAAAAACCCCTAACCGGGTAAGATCTAACAAGCTTCAATGCTCAAATCCTCTAACAATGTGATCCATTAGTTTGGATTCAGAAATCCTCTACCGAGGTTACTCATAATAGGGTACTACCTTTCATAGGTATAATATTTTAATCAAGCTTTGGGATTGTTGTTCACCAAAAGTGATAACCCAAGAACACCTGCAAATCTTTCTATGAAATGGCCAATTTCATTCTACAAAACACATCAGGGCTTGGACAACATAACATAGGACCCTAATGATCCTCCTGCACTTTAGGTTCTGCTAGACCTAGGGGGGGACACCCTTTTGATGCATTGAATACAACAATCACAAACATAAGACTGCATCAACAATGAGCAGACAAACCATTCCACAAGCTCACCAAATTAGGTAATATGTACAGATGGGCTAGATCTTATACAAATAAGGTGAAATAGAGCTTTGGAAGGATAGAACATTAACCCCTAAACATAAAGGGAAATAGATTTGTCTTTTTAAAATGTTGATCTGAAACCATCCCGAAACTTGCAAGACCAGTGCCTTGTTCATTGGGCAACAGAGTTACAGACAGAACTGCAAATATGAATCATAGATGCAAATTTGTTTTCCTTAAAAAAGATATTCATGCACCAATACCTGATATTAATGCACTATTTGATTCATTCACAAATTTATCAGATCTGGAAATACATTTCATCATTTATGACTGACTATAGAATTTAAAACCTTCCTTCAAGGATACCTATAAACAGTCACACAACCTCCTTGAGATGACAAATTTCATCCTCCTTGAGGATTGAATTCATAATAATGAAAAAACATATCACAGAGACAATATCATGGGAAATTTACTCATGCCTGACACAAGTAAGACCTGCAACTAGAAAACAATCTGTCATTCTGCAATGTAGCCTCTATACCCTGAGTAGATCCATAGAACTTTACAAGTTTGGGTCAAGAATTTCAGAAAATGGAAGCCATGAAAATTGGAGCACTTCCTCACAGAGTTTTGGAACCCTTACAACTGAGAAGAATGGGGAATAAAAAGAGGAAGGAAGAAAAACAAATCCACAACTGAAAACTGCCAAGTGTCTCTCCTCTCTAACTGAATTTTGTTCCTGTGGAAACTGCTTCTAAAATATCCCACATTTGTCCAAATTAACTTCATAATCGGATTCCTCGCTTTGAGAGCTTTCCGAAAATATATAACACTTTATACCTTGGCCAAAAATTGAGTCCTGGGCGAATTAATTCCCCAATGTGCTCAAACATTTAAATTTTTCATTTATTAATATAGTCTAAACTATATAATAAACAATTTTAATTTTAAATTTTTCATCTCCAAATGTGCTCTGACGTCTTGCCACGTGGCGGGGTCTAATTGGCTGATGGGGTTTACTGGGTGCCACCTGGGATGACACCTCACCTTTTGCCACTTGTCGGCCACGTCACCACCATTGGGCTGCTTGCTTGTATGCCACATCATCGCCACCTCACTGCCACATCATTGCCACTGGGTGCCACCTCACCGGGACCCACCTGCTAGACCGCTAACTATACCCGCCACCTGTGTGCCACATGGACGGTTGTCATTCACTCTCGCTATTTCGCGGGGTTTAAACTACGTGCATCTTCCTTTGCGAAATAGCGCGCGTCGTTGATCTCTCTCGAACTTGCTCGCTCGTTAACCCGGCCTTCGTCTGCAAAATTTCACACATTTGCCTTGGGAAGCGTGCCTGCATGGGGTCCACTTGGTCTTCATCCAGTCAACTCCTCCATTGCCTCGAGAAGCGTGCTCACACGTGGGCCCACCTTGGGCGCCCATGGGCACCTTGTGTCAAAAGCCTTTATGGCTTAGACATATTACTATTGTGTGTTCTTGCATATAAACATTTAAAAATACCACTTCCCAGCCAATGTGGGATAAAGCTATTTGCCTGGGAACACATTTTGAGCTTTGCCTGAGACTTTCATGACTGCCAACGGTATTTGTTTGAAGAATTTGCATTGTTTGAAATTATCTAAGCTTCCCCAAAACCACTCACGCCACTCAAGAGGAGTTCTTGGCATTATGCTTGCTAATGGCATTGATGGAGGGTTTCTTAATGCCCATTCAATGCCGCACAGGAGGGAATTGGCTGGGCTTCATGTCTGGTAATTACAATTTTTATTTTATTTTTTTTAAAAAGTTCCATTGCTGCACCTCACATGACTCTCCATCTTGCCATTTGCATTTCTTTTAGAATTTAAATGGCTTCTAATGCCACATAGGAGAGGAGGGTATTGGCTTTGTGCTTACCAATTGAAAATGATTTTAAAATTTCTGAATCTTTCACCCAGCTTACCTCTCAAAGCAATATGTTTTAAAAATTTAAATGGCCCCCTTTAAATACACCAATTTTACATACAATGCAAGGGATAAGGGATGACTACTATTGAAATTGCCATTTGTTTGGGGAATTTTTGATTTGCTGTTGCTGCCACACAGAGGCTTTCACGTGGGGCTTTGGAGTGTTTTCATTTTCTTTGAAAGCCTCGGTGGCCTTTGCCAAAGCCATTTTGGAAGCTGCAGAGAAGGTTAACTCCACTCCACAACCTGCCATTGTTGCATTTGCTTGAGTTCCCTTGGTGCTGCTCACACATGGGAGGGAGAGTGCTGGTGTTTTTCTGTCATTTAACATGCTGCCCCCTTTTGCATACCATGTCCAGCTTCTGTTTGCTTTTGCTTTGCATTGGCATTTTAACATAACTTCTTCAATGCAATGTTCTTCTTTCCAGTTTGTTTGCTGCACAAGGAATGATGGTTTGCAGTTGCTAACACATTTGCATTGACTTTTAATTGCCTTCACTACATTTGCTGCTCTGATTTTATCCGCGAATGGTAAAAAGAAAATTCCAAATGCATTGTTAGTGCTATGCTCCAACCTGGTGTTCCTCATCAAATTTATTTAATAGCTCTAGCCTCAAGTGTATTCTCATTCTTTCATTACTCTCTCCTGGAAAACCTGCAAGTAATCTACTCCAACTATGGATGTCAATATCATTCTGGAATTGCTTAAAGGGCCAAGTCGCCAATAAAATAATAAGGCACAGGCATGATCTAGGTCGGGCCCCAAAGTGGGTCCGACTAAGTTTTTTTTTTTCGATTTCACGAAACTAACCTCTGGAATGATTCAGGAACTTGAAACACACCTCTGGAAATGATCGACATCATTTTTGGATCAGCCGACTGAATTTTGCAACCTCCAGGCGATTACGCCACATTTTTCGCATTTAATCGCGAAGACGTAATTTTCAAACCTGTTAAAACACCTTTCTGGAGCTCGCCGTCTGACAGGCGTGTACTTTGATATACAAGGATGATATCTACCAAACGGTTTCTCAAGACGAGTCCCGAGCGAAGAGATATTAATTTCCGAAAACGGCCAACTGGCTTTGTCGACACTGCGGACCTGACGAAGTCAATGTTCTGGCAACACATGATGCCTTTCTCAAAAATATCAAACGACCTCCGTAGGCTCTCAAATTCAGAACATAGGTACCTTTAAATACATATTAAATCTTTGAATTCTCAGTTTGATCACCCGACTGACAGGATGCAAACGGCGCACTCACCAAAATGGCTACATTAATTGATCTAACACTGGAAGTGCGGATAACTGAATTTGATGGCGAAATGAGTCCTTTTGAAAACCGATCAAACGGATTGATAAAAGCTTGAAATTTGAAATGTAGCTCACCATTTATACCAACATTAGCCCGGAACAAACATTCTGACATGACGCTCACCGGGACATTTGTACACTTGTGCAAACATCACAAACTACAAACGGATTGAGCTTTGAAAACTGAGCAAACGGACTCATAAGGACTTGAAATTTGAAACGTAGCTCACCATTTATACTGACATCAACCTAGAAGAAACACTTTGGCATGATGCTTACTGAGGCAAGTTTTACAATTGTGCAAAATAGGGCTCCGACTAGCTGTCGAAATAGGGACTTGCCAAAACACACAAATTGCAAACGGATTCGGTTTTGAAAACTGGGCAAATAGATTCGTCAAGACCTGAAATTTTGTAGGGTGACTCACATTAATGCATACAATTGAATCCATTTTGAATTTTTTCATGACGATCAACAAGGAAAAAGATGTAATCGCTCAAAGAAGGCTACTCCATAAAATCTGCATTTGTGCCTAAAATGCATTTCCAGCTCACCCCTCAAAATGGGTACCTCATAAACTTATCCAAAATGAATTCTGAAAGTTTCACATCACTGAATAGGCCAAATGAAAGGTGTGGGACATGAATCCCGAGCCTTACCCTCTGAAAATCAACTGGCTCCATTTTACCCCCTTGCTAACTAGGCCATTCAAACTGACTTATTTAGGTATGCAGAGCAAATTTTTGAAATAGGCCTACAAACTTTGACTCAATTTTAAATACTCCCAACAGGGATCTCTAACAAGATTTGCTCCTAGCAGAGCACTTTGTAGACCTTAACTGGTCAATTATCTATTACTGCAGATAGTTAACTTGTAAGTTCCATCTCACCATGGTTTTTACCTATTTGGGTTTTCCATGTACAAACACTTGTGTTATGGTGGATGTTTTACTTATTGTGGATGTTGTTATATCATTTTGGATTACATGCATTGTGTTTAAAAGTTTTGTTAAGTTCATCTACCAGTTAGTGTTTGAAGTAGTTTTATTTTTTGTGTCATCGATTCACCCCCCCCCCTCTCAGTTCTTTTCAAGTCCATCAATTGGTATCAGATCCTAACTTCTTTGAACCCTAATCACTTAGAAGTGAGACTTGAAACCACCATGGGGGACATGAGCTTCTTTGAGATGGCTAGAGAGCTTGAAGATAGTAGAAATGAGCTTGAAAACCTTGGGGTCAAACTGAAAGCTTCACAAGTCAAAAAGAGAGAGATAACTGAATGAATATTGGAGATATCTAATAACAGTTCTTCAGATGAGGCCAATATTGATGCTTTAGCCGAGGAGGTTGAAAATTTAAATGGTGAGAAACTAAATCTAAGGAGAGAGCTAGAAGGTCTTACTATCCGCATGAGTCGGGAACTGGAAGCCAGAAGAGCAGTTGAAGATCTTATCAAGGAAAGAGATCAAGAGATTGCCAAGATCAAGCGGGAAAATGTCAATGTGCATGAGCATTTTGTTGCAGAAAGAGAAGAAAAGGGGAACTTACAGCTATATCTTGAACTAGCATCATCTTTGAGAGAGAACCTATCAAAACATAATAAAAATCTCACAAGGCAACTCACCGAAACTAATGAGAAACTGGAAAAGTTCTACAAGAGATCTACCTTGCTTGAAGAACAAATTCAATCACAAAGGATGAAAGGTGATACCTCTAGACTTGGTTTTAACACATTTGAGAAAGGAGAATCATCTGGTACAAAGAGAAACTCTTAAGAACAAATCTGCTCCTAAGATCAAGAAACCTACCAATAAGAAGGTCTTTAAACCTGTTTGCTTTGTTTGGCATAAACTTGGTCACACTGCAAATATTTGTAAAGAAAAACCTAACAGAAATGCAAGCTACAATACTAATGCTAGGTATGTGTCTAATAAATTTGAAGGTCATTGCTTCACATGTGGAATGTATGGACATAGATCAATTGAGTGAAGATATGGAGCAAATAATCTTGTACCGCATATGCATCCAAGACCAAATGGTAACCGGATAAGGAATTTTGACAACCGGGTCAACATGAACTGGTAAAGACCCTACGACAACTGATTTAGTCCATTTGAGATGGAAAAGATAACATATGTCATTTGCACCATCTGTAATAACTTTTGTCATGTGGCTATGAACTGCAGAAGAAGAACCAAAAGAGGAAATGTAAGACCTTAGAAATCATCTAGTATGGCCTGCTATCACTATAACAAACCAGGGCACTTGGCAAAATTCTATAGATCCAGGAAGAACCAACCAGTCAACTCTTCTAAAGATGAGAAAGGAAAGAAGGAAGTTAATGTTGAAGAAACAAGAGAGGAAATGAATCAAACTTGGAAGAAGAAAAGTGATGATTCACCTAGAGAACAAATTATTCTTTCACCTAGTGAAGAGAATCCTATACTGGTGAATTAAGCCTTTTCATATGGCTAAGGGGAGCTTAACAGTAAATCCACCTCCGAACCCCTTGAAGTGAATATGTGGTAAGAGAATTTGAAAGCATGAAATTTTGATAACTCTTTGTCATTTAGTTATCAACTGGTTTTTTCCTTGAGTGGTGTAATTAGGGTTTGTAACCCTAATGGGCGAGCATTTAATGCAGTTGGTAAAAAGGATAAAAGAGAGTTTTCACTTTGATATTTAAAACTTTGTTATTTTTACCCTAACGCATTCAAAAAAAGACTTTTGAGCGCTTGCAGAGTCTAGTAGAGTTTGTTAACTGATTTTAGTTGAAGTTGCATTAAGATTTGTGTGTTCGAGCTGATTTGAAGGTTGCAGAAAATTGAAGTAGTGTGTACTTGGGGCATTCAACCAATAAATGAGGCAGTGTGTACGAAATAAGGTATTTCTTGAAATTCTTGTTGCAAAATCTAGTTTATCTGAAATGGCATCATCTTCAAAGACAGTAGGGAAATTAATGACCACATCTGAACCTATAGAAGTTGTAAAAGCAGATAAGATTGTGTCTTATAATGCATTATCACTAGTTCCAAGTGGTGTCATTGTGAAGGGAGATTTTTCTAGTTATATTAATTGCAAAATTGAGGATTTAGGGTCACTGTCTATATATACTCAGTTGAAATCACTTTGTGATGAGAATCGGAAAATTCAAACAGGGTAGGTATATTAGGGTTTTCAAGAAAGGTTTTCACAATATTGTTTACTTAAAGATTTTAAAGAAGAGCATATTATAATTATCTTGAGTAGAGTTCATGGTGAGAACACGTACTTAGAAAGAACTCACACAATAACCAAGGAAGCCATTCGGGTGGTAACTAGTTTTTACTCAACCGGTGAAGTACCCCTGTTTAGGCGAATTTCAAAAGAGACAGTATACTCTCTAACTGGATCAACATCCAATAAACGAGCTTTTTCTGTCAATAATATCAAGGACCCAGTGGTGAAATTGGCAGCTATGGTTATAGGCTACCAGATATTTTATTCCACTAGACTGAATAGTATTCCATCAGCAGCAGTGCATACTTCTTATAGGATGATAGCTGAAAATGCTAAATATGACCTATGTGAGGCCATAAGTAGCCAATTAATGTTAAATATACAGTCTATTAAGAAGGATAACAGCCTAAAGTTTAAATATGGATAGCTATTGATCAGGCTATTCTTTTATTTTCAAAATTTTCTACCAGGAATCAGAGATCTTGAATGGTCTAAGGATCTATCAGTACCCGCTTAGATCAAGAACAGCATCAAGGTTGTGAAGAATACTTTTTCTGCTGCTATGAACAAATATTTCAATGAGTTTCAGAAAAAGATGAGCATGAGATTTAGATTGCCCGAGGATGTGGTAAAATAGTTTTCCAAGGACATTATTTTTACAGTTACCACTTATTATTGTTTAATGCAGGCAATTGAGCCAAGAGAAGAAGAAATGGAAGATATGAGTTATGAGGTGAACTATGACTTACTGATTAGTTATGCTAACAACCTATTAGTATCTCCAAAAGATAAAAAGAAGGCAAAACTGGGTATTGTTGTAGTTTAGGATACTAAAGCTGAAACCAATATTGCTCCCACCACAAGTGGGAAAGGTAAGAAAAAGAAAGTTGAGGATGCACCTTCAGTGATGAAGAGTACTAGAATGACATGGGGTGTCCAAAAAAAAAGGAATCAGAACCTAAGGTGTACATGAAAAAGGAGACAAAGAAAAGAGGTCGGAAGCTAATTCTTCAAGAAGAATATGAAGGAACTGACGCTGAAGAAGAAGCTAAGAAGATGAAAGCTAACGGTAGAGTAGAAAAGTCAATGAAAAATGTGCCAAAGGAAACTATGCCTATTGACATCTCGACTTTCAAGCCTGATACTCACTTTGAAATAACAATGAAGACATTAGGGAGGAACAGATTTGATAATGTCAAAGAATATTTTGATTCCTTCACTAAAGATGAGAAGGAGAAAGTCATTCAACAGGTAATTTGTGTCATTCCAATAGATTTCCACATGATCTTGAAAAGGATATCTCAAATTCTTTATACACTATTCTTTTGAATAAATGGGAGGAAGCTATAAAATTGGAAAAAGAAATTATTGATGAGGTATTTGTACAATATTTTTCCAATTTGTCTAAGGATTAAATAAGTGCTTTAGTTGATCAATACAAAATTCAATTTGCTTTCAAAGCAAGGAGATTGAAGCTACTCAGTGGAAAGAGGGCAATTATTGAGACTGAGACTCATCAAATAGCATGTTCAAAATTAAACAGATGGAAGAGCTCACCCAATCCTCTAAAAATGAGGAAGATATTGCTAATCGACCTAAAATGGATGAAGAAGAGAGTGTACAAGCTGATGAGGTCTATCCTGTCAAGAAGAAGGATGACACCATTATTCATGTTGTTGATGATGTTAAGGATATAGTTGATCTATCTAGAGACATCATTGCACCAGATATGGAGCCACCTGTGATCATTGTCTTACAAGTTACTATAGTTGAGGAACCAACAACTCAACAAGGAGTGGATATTTCACTAGCAAAAGATCAACCTGAGAAACCCCGATGGGGTTAGTCACTGATGCATCTGACCAAATCACATCACTTGAAGAATCAGCCCATGCATATGTAGAAAAGAGTTATAGGAAAAGGTGTGGAGATCAGATCATGAAGGAAATTGATACCAACAAACTGGCTCTATCACAAAATAAAGCTTTATTAGTAAAAACTATTGAAAAAGGAGGAAAATATCTTGCTTCTACCTCTAATGTTTCATTCATTTATTCTGATATCACAAAAAGGCAAACAGAAATAGAGCAAGAGCTAGAAAGGATATGCAATGCATATGTCCCACTTCAAGACTCTATATTTGCTTTTAGCAAATCTATAGATGATTTTCACAACAGGTTGGATACTTATGATCATGAGAAAGCAAAGCAACTCCATTCACTAAAGTAATTGAAGGGTCAACTTACAACACAAGTGGACATCGTACAGAGAGCCTACACTAATATTGAAGCTATTTTAGCTACCCTAGAAACCTGCTCACTAGATTCCATGGAAAAGTTCAATTCAAAGATTACGTCTACATTTGAGTACACTGAGAATGTGCTAGAGACATGGACAAATGCCATATCACAGTTGAAGAAGAAATTTAATGTTATTTTTATGAGACTAGCTTATGCATGAATCCTGATTCAGTTTTTCAAGTTGTTGTATATGCTGAACACTGATATACAAATTTTCTATATAAATTTTCTATATATATATATATATATATATATATATATATATATATTACTTTTTCAATTTGGCATTGTTGTCAGAGGGGATTAGAAATATGTATGTGTGTTTTTGAAAATTTTGTATAATGTATGCATTAAGGGGGAGCATGTGTATATGTGTAAATTTCTTTTGTATGTACACTTAGCAATATTACTATAAAATTTTCTAAGTGTTTTCATCAATGCCAAAGGGGGAGATTGTTGGCTTGATGATGATTGTAATAAATTCATCATATGTTGTCATTGATGAAACACATACATACACATATGTTTATATTGTCTACCGGTATAACTTCAAAGTTGTTTACACTACAACTGGTATACTAAAGGTTTATTTATAACCAGTACTTGACAACAACCGGTGTATGCATGAAGAAAACCACACAGTTATATGTGTCTCAACATCAACATAAAGATCTAGTGGAGACTATCTCAGGAGCGTCAAGTCAAGCGGTTTAAATCTAACCGATATTTAGAGTTCCAACCAATAATCATAGATTGTGCGATGAGTTATCACCACCAGTAATTTTTGGTGAAATTTTTGTGATGAGTTATGATCACTTGACCAGATACACTGCACCTAGATAATTGTGTTATGATTTCTTGAGGCCGACATGAAATATAAATGTCTATATATTTACATCACAATGAATAATGATATATGAGTAAAAGTGATATGTTGTGTGCAAAAGGCAAAAGTGTTAAGATGCAGAGTATGTTTAAAAGCAGTATTGATTATGCTTAGAAGAATTTGATCAAACAAGTATTGTTCTACATAGACAGATCAAATAAATCCTGTTGTCTTCTAACAATTACAGTAGAATTAAAATCCCCTCACCGGGTAAGCTCTAACAAGCTTCAATGTTCAAATCCTCTAACCACGTGATCCACTAGTTTGGATTCAGAAATCCTCTACCGAGGTTACTTCTAACAAGGTACTACCTTTCACAGGGTATAAGCTTTTAATCAAGCTTTGGGATCTCTAACAAGATTCACTCCTATTAGAGCACTTTGTAGACCCTGACTGGATAGTTATCTATTACTGCAGATAATTAAGTTGTGATTTCCATCTCAGTGTGGTTTTTACCTATTTGGGTTTTCCACGTACAAACACTTGTGTTATGGTGGATGTTGTTATATCAAAATGGATTTCATGCCTTGTGTTTAAAACTTTTGTTAATTTCATCTACCGGTTAGTGTTTGAAGTAGTTTTATTTTTTGTGTCACTGATTCACCCCCTCCCCCCCCCCTCAGTGCTTTTCAAGTCCATCACTCTCATGAGTTACAAATTTTTAAAAAAGATTTTGCTAAGAATCAATACCAATGGTTTTAGTATCATTTGCAATAATGAAACTAAGTAGATAAAATCAATAAATAGAATTATATATCCCAAGGTGCTAATGCATCAGTACTCAATTTCTCACTTTTAACAATGAAACCAAACAACTAAAAAAACCTACTTTTAAAAATATATATATCTAGAACAATAATTACATTATCATAGGCCTCTCATTGACTCACAAATGCCTCTAATTCTCTTCTCATTGTCACTGCACTTTTCTCCTCTTGCAAACTGCTCTTCTTTGAATCTTACAGACCTCTCCCACTCCATTGACATGAATGACAATATTTCCTACAATCTCCCCCTTTGTCATTAGTGGCAACATAATTCTCTAACTCTCCCCATTTCTATATCTCTCTCCCTATGACAACAATGGGAAAGGGATCAATAAAACTTATATCCACAATGGATCATGAGAAACATCCAATTATTTACTCACATTTAATGTAAAAAGAATATAATTTAACCCTATCAAATATTCTCTAATGCTCTCTCTTTCTCTAATACTTGTCTTTCTTGGGCGAAGATTTTTTCTATAATTGTTCAAATTTTTTTTGGATAATCTATTTGTGTTTCACGAGTTGGTAATTTTATTTATCTTTCTCATTAATTTCTTATGCATTTTCAATTCTACTATATCCTTGGCTATGAGATAAAGATCATCATTTTGGTCTTATTTGTGAGAGTCTTCTCACCTTCCTCCTCTTCCTTTAGCTTGCTACTTGCTACTGCTGAATAAATGTCTTTCATCTTTGTGATATCCTCTTGCATGGGAACTTTTTCTTTTATTCTTTTCTCTCAATTTTGAGATCTTTGATATTATCTTCATTAGTCTAGAATATTTCTAGCTACGCAAATGGTAAATCTTTGTGTCACTTCCTTCAAGACCTTATATAGATTGTAAATGATCTACCTCTTTCCAAATGTTGATCACATTGAAGCTTTCCCCCTTTTTTATTACCTTCAAGATAATATATCCCTTTCTATCACAATGGATTTGGATATCTCAAATGATATCTTAACTCCCTTTATCCTTCTTGTATTTTGTTTCTTTTCATACTTAACTTCCTTTTGGAGTTTCCTTATAAAATTCCTTCTCTTGACATTAATGCTATCATTCTGTCTCTATTGTAACTTTATTCTTTCATGTTAATGGTGAAGAGATGCCCAGAACACATCTATTCATATCTTATATGGCATCATTACATCAATAGGAAGATTTTTAATATGGTGTTGAACAAAAGCATCCAAGTTTCCTTATCAAATATTATTCTTTTGTCAACACATGCTTTTCAAATACAAATATACTTGAGCATAATTCTTTGGATTTTTTCATCTTCTCATCAAGTTTAGTTTTACAAATATCTTTACTACTTTCATTTTTCTCCTTAGGGATGAAAGATAATTCCATCCTTAGCTTCCCTTGAATTCATATATCTCCTTATGAATTAGGATATATATTACTTATGAAATGCAGTTTGCACTTGCATTGGCTTTCTCCTTCTCTTGACTTATTTTCTTCTTCCAAAATTTTATATTTCCTCCCTTTTTGTTTGGTCATGTTGTCCTTCATTTGTGTTGTCTAGATGGTTTCACAAAGCCACTTTAGCAAAATCATTTTATGTGTCCATAATTGTTGCATTTATAGCATAGAACACTATAATTTACATCAAGAGGATATGCATTAGATTTTATACTTTTCCACCTATCATGATTTATATTTATGTTTCATTCTTTATTAAATATCACTTGTGTTCTACACTCTCTTTCCTTATGACCAAATTAAATTGCATGTGAAATAACAGCCAATGAAAGGAATATAAAACTTGGTCATATTTGCTTGCCTTTGTGGGAAGAAATTTCCCAAAGTGTCATTCGTATCCTTTTGATACGTACTTTATTTTTCTTTTCTACATTCTCCTTTATGAGCATAGCTCCTTGGATTTCCTTCATTAGTTTTTCTTGGTACCCCTTTTGATCTTCTTTTGACTTGTATTTTTCTTCCTAACCAAGTTCTATTTTGTTTAATGATGATCTTTGCCTATGAATTGTGATATCACCAAGAATTTTGGAGCTCTTATCAAATTTGTGGCTTGTGATTATCTTCTCTAATTCCTTCCTTAGAGAAACAATCTCAAATTCTAATTGTTCACATGTTTCTTTCTTCATCTTTAGTTGAGATCTAATTACTTCAACAATTTCTTTTGCTTCCTCAATTTGAACTTTCAAATTGATAATTATTTTTTATTCTTCAAGTGATTTGTTATTTTCACATTCTTCTTGAAATAGATGCTTTTATTTTAAATTCTTATTAAGTTTCTCAATCTCATCTATAGAATGATAGAGTTTATCTTCAAAGTTATCTTCGCCATCATCTTCATGATCAGATTTGATATTCTTAAGTTTATTTGAGTGCTTGTTTTCTTTATCATTGTTTTCAATATTTTTGTCATTTATCTCAAATTCCATAAAAAGATTTAATTATTTATAGTTGTCCTAGTCACTTTCATTGGATGAGCTATCATCTCAATAAGATTAGAGACTCTTCTCGTAGTCATAGGATTTTTTATTTTTTTTTTAAATCATACTTGTAATTAGATTTATTTTCATTCCTTGGATAATACCCTTCTTTTTCACTATCACTTTCTTTGTAATATGGATGATTCTTAACAAAATGTCCAACCTTTCCACAATTAAAGAATTTAAAAGGAAATTTTCCTTTGGTCTTTCTTCTTAACTTTTGTACAAAAAGAGTTTACTTCTCATTTGTTTCTTCTACAAAACTCCCATTTGGAATAGGTTATTTATCCTTTGATCTCCTTGACTTTAAAGGTTGATTCTCCTTTTGATGTATCTCCTTTAGCAGTCCTCATTTAATATGCTATAAGGATTCCATGTATTTCATCCATGGTTAATTTATCCAAGTCTCTTATTTATTTTATAGTGGAGACTTTGACCTCAAATCTCTTAGGAAGGGTGTCAACAACAACAATGCAGGAAAACTAAGAGGAGCGAGTGAATCAGTTTTCACCAAACTTAAACAAATTAACCAAAACTTCTAATTTGATCATGAATAGAAAGAACAAAGATAAATACCACATCAACAACACACATAACACAGATTTTTGACGTGGAAAACACGGTTAGGGGAAAAACCACGGTGGAAACCTACCCACAATATGATTATACCCTGTTAGGAGTAAATAAAAATATTACAATGGGGAATGCACATGCATTCAGACACACTTCCTAGAGCTTACTTCTCAAAATAACAAAGGGCAACAAATCAGGGAAGGTTCACTGTGTTACACAAAGATCACTTCTTCACACTTTCGAAAGATCAAATACTTTGTTCGTGCATACAAAACTTTGAAAGATCATAGACACACAACTTACATGATCATTACACTTATTTATACAACTAATCAACGTATATTTCAAGATCGTCTCAACTCACAACTCCTAATTATAAAATTACATCACATGCTACACAAATCATTATGCGGACCAATACAATGTTGGATAAGACATAGCATGGACCCAAATTAACACCTCAAAGATGAAACACCTCCAAAAATTATGCCACAAGCATCTCATCGGCCTAGAAGGTTGTATAACACGAAAAAATATCACCGATCAAGAAAATGATCAATAACATGCACAATGATCAATGTAGACCAGCAACACAGAGAGAACACAATCTAGAAACATCCACAAGCATGTTGAATTCCACCAAAACAACTGCACCAACATCGCACAATAGAATCTTCACCATTTATCATACCAATACTTAAGAACACTCAATAGAAACAATTAAAACTTGGAAAGATAACTTGTGGAGCACCAAATCATGAACCATTTGAAATGAGCAATACAGACCAGAAACCACAACTCTACAATACTGAACCAATAGAAAAACTAATCGCCACACTAGACCTCATGACTCGATCAAATCACCTTGCGGATCTCTACAAATGGAAATGAACCATCTATAGATAATATACCAAAAACCTATTTGATCCACATCAACATATCTACAACATACTAGCCAAACCAATTCACTCAACTGACTACAACATAGGAACACAAGAATATGTTGACATCAAAGAGAACAACACATTCCAACAACTCCAATATCCAACAATCTCCCACTTTGGTATTGATGGTAAAAAATGAATGTGAAAAACAATCAATGCAAAGAAGGAAATCAATCAACTCCAAAAATCTCTCTCTGAGATCAACAATAGCTTAACAACTCATATGATATGGTAGTTTTTCACATGACTCTTCTCCCCCTTTGAAATAAATGCAAAAGGCACATAAACAAATACTCTTCCCCTTAGAACAAGCAATCTCTAAATAACTGAATCACAACATTGACTACTCCCCCTGAGTAGTAGCATCCACTAATCAATCCAGATACCAGGATAAGACTATGAAGTCCACTGGATTGATACAACTCAATGCAACTAGTTCACATCAGGAGGGGCAATCACCCCTAACTTCTCTCTGAGATACTTAAAGATATATGTTGTCTTAGAATGCAACACCAGATTCTTGGAAATATTGATAGCACTTGAATTATCACAAAATATGATAGTAGGCTTATTATAAACAACTCTAATATCCTTCAACGTCTGCTTCATCCACAATACCTGGGTACAATTGCTAGTAGTAGCAATATACTCAGCTTCAATAGTAGATAATGATATAAAATTCTTCTTCTTTCTCATCCATGAAACAAACTTATTCCCTAGAAAGAATACACCACCACTTGTACTCTTCTAATCATCTACATCACCTACCCAATCAACATCAATATAGGCACTCAAAGTGAATTCATCATCCTTCGGATACCACAAAGCATAATCGAATGTCCCTTTCAAATATATGAATATCCTCTTCACAACAGTAGCATGACTTTCCTTAGGATCTATCGGGAATCTAGCAACAAGACACACAACATTCATAATGTTTGGTCTAGTCTGAGTCAAATATAGTAGTCCACCAATCATAGACTTGTATCTAATATGATTAACCTTTGGAGATTCATCATCTTTTGTCAGCTTACATCCGGTTACCATAAAAGTTCCAACTAGCTTGGAATCATCTAATCCAAATTTCTTTAGTGGTTCCTTCACATACTTTGATTGAGATATAAAAATGCATTTATCAGTCTATGTAATTTACAATCCTAAAAAGAATTTCTTTTCACTTATCATTGACATCTCAATCTTTTTGTGCATATCATCAACAAACTTTTTGCATAAGTCATTATTTCCGCCAAAAATAATGTCATCAACAAAAACTTCAACAACTAGGATATTATCATCATCAATTTTGAAGTATAAGTTACTATCAACAGTGCCTTTGTAGAATCCCAACTTCATTAAATACTTATCAACTCTAGCATACCAAGCTCTAGGGGCTTTCTTTAGTCCATACAATGTTTTCTTCAATTTGCATACCATGTCTCCTTAATTTGTCAATGAAAATCCATCTGGTTGTTCAATGTAGACTTCCTCTTCCAACTCACCATTCAAAAAGGTTGACTTCACATCCATCTAATATACCTTGAAATTCTTGTAAGCAACATATGCAAGAAATAATCTAACAACTTCAATTCTAGCTACTGGAGTAAAAGTATCCTCAAAATCAATATCTTCCATCTATGAATATCCTTTGCATACCAGTCTTGCTTTGTTTCTGACAAATTCTCCTCCTTTATTCAACTTATTCCTAAATACCCATTTAGTACCAATCACATTCTTGTCCTTAGGCCTGGGAACAAGTTCCCATGTATTGTTCTTCTCAATATGATTCAACTCTTCTTCCATAGCTTTCACCCAATTCTCATCTTTACATGCTTCGGTCACATATTTAGGTTCAACCTTATAAATCAAGCAAATCTCTTTAGCAACAATTTTTCTCCTAGTCATCACATCTTTATTCTTATCACCAATAATCTGATTTTCTAAATTATTCAATTTTACATACCTGGGGGTCTTCTAATTATTCTAACTTTCAAGCTCTTGGACTTCACCACCAGCTGCATCTTGATTTTCTGTCTTTTCTAGATCAATCTATTTCAAGTTCTGAATTTTTAGTTGCTCTGTATTACTTAAACTAACATCCAGGTCATCAAATTCATATCAGCATGCTTTGATTTGTCTCTCATTGGACTCATCAACCTTCACTTTTGCACTCTCCACTATATTTCTCAATCTTTTGTTATAACACCAGTAGGCCTTTCTCTTAGTAGAATAACCCAAAAAGATTCCTTCATCACATCTTGCATCAAATTTCCCTATATCCTCATCTCTTTTGATATAACATTTGCTTCCAAAAATTCTGAAATATCTAACTGTAGAAATTGACCAAACCGTAACTCATAAGAGGTCTTAGCAGAATCACCTTTTATATGAACCCAATTGAATGTGTAAATAGCATTGCTAACAACTTCTCTCCAATAAATATGTGAAACATTTCCTTCAATCATCATAGTCCTAGCAACATCCAAAATAGTTATGTTCTTCCTTTCAACAACTCCATTCTACAGAGAGGTCCGTAGAGAAGATAATTGTCTCTTAACTCCATCCTCTTCACAAAAAAGAATTAAACTCATTGGAAGTGAATTCTCCTCCTCTTTCGGATCTCAAACACTTGAACTTCAGTCATGTCTCTATCCCTACCATGGCCTTGAATATATTGAACTTCTCCAATGCTTCAGATTTCTCTCTTAGAAAAGTGAAACGCATCATTCTTGAATAGTCATCAATCAATAACATAAAGTATCTATCACCCTATAACCTTCTCAATCTAGAAGGACCAAAAAAATCAATATCCACAAGATCTAATATCCCATTAGATGTATATTAATTTCTCTTAAAATAAATTCTTGTTTGCTTCCCCAATTGACATTCTTTGCACACCAAATTAGCAGGCTTCACTAACTTAGGAAGATCTCTAACAGCTTGGATAGAACTTATCCTAACCATTCAATCAAAATTATCATGACACATCCTCTTATTCCACAACCAACTTTCATATATTTGAGCAATCAAGGAAATTTTTTCACCATCACTCAAATGAAAGATATTACCTTTAGTTTTAGTACCTAATGCAATCTCTATATTAGAGCTACCCAAGATCATACATTTCCCATTTTTTAATTGCAAGTCATATCCCTTATCAACCATCTTCCCAACACTCAAAAGATTATGGTTCAAACCTTTAACATATAATACACCATCGGTATTATGCTTACCATCAAGAGAAATAGAGCCTCTACCATGAATTAAATTAGTTTTGTTGTCTCCTAATCTCACTACTCCACCATCATACTTTTCCATATTCAAAAACTTACTCTTATCACCTACCATGTGATGAGAGAAACCACTATCAATTACCCATTCATATTTCTCTTCAATCTTAGCAACCAAATCTTTCTCCTCACTAATGCAGCTAGTAGAATTAGTAGGCACCAGATCAGCTTCCTTGATAGCAATGAACACCCAATCATCTTCTAGATTTCCTTTCTCAGATTCCTCGTCCGTCACACCTTCATCAATAGCATAATACATAGGGTTAGGTTTATAAGGCTTATTGTACTTAGATACTCTTTTTGAACAACTTGAGGAAAAATGTCCTATCTTATGGCATGCAAAACATTTAAGAGGTAGCTTCCCTTCATACTTCCGTCTCCCTTAGGCAATATTTTAGAAATAAGTGCTTCTAGCTCTTGTAGCTCTCTTTCTTCTTCTTCAAGCTCTCTCATCTCCTTCTCATATCAGGAAACCCTAGTAGAACTTTCTCCCAGATCATACTTCTACTTACCAGATATAGTAGCTTTAAATGTAGTCTCAATCTTAGTATGTGATTCTCCAAATTCACTCAACTCAAAAGCAACAAGCTTACCAATCATCATATCTCTTGTCAGAGTTGTCACGGAATGGATCTCATCAATAGAAACAGCTTTGTGTTTGTAAGAAGGAGGCAAGGATCTCAACACTTTACCTACAATCTCATCTTCTTCAATTATTCCACTGACACATCTGATATTCAATGCAAGATCATTCACTTTTTCTATAAAGGATGAAATGTTCTCATCTTCTCCCATTCTCAGCATCTCATACTTTCCCTTCAGACTCTGCAACTTAGCAACTTTCACATGTTTACCTCCTTCATATAAGTTCTCTAGATTTTCCCAAATCTCATGAGCAATCTACAGTCCCATCACATTAGTCATCTCTGAATCGATCAAGGCACTCAGCAATGCTTCCTTAGCTCTTATATTGTATTCAGATTACTTGGTCTCGTTTGCAATAACAGGGTCATTCTGAGGAACATTGTAAACATGCATTGTGATCTTCCAATAATCTTCCCCAAGTCATCTCAAATGACACTCCATCCATATCTTCCACAAGGTGTAATTAGTTCCATCAAATCTTGGACTCTCCTTCTTGAAAGAAAAGGTTTCCATCCTAGATATCCTCAAGCAGTCAAGCTTCCTTCAGAGGATCTAGCTCAGATACCAATTGTTGGCAATAACAATGTAGGAAAAATAAGAGGGAGGGGGGGGTGAATCAGTTTTCACCAAACTTTAAAAAATTAACCACAACTTCTGATTTGATCATGAACAACAAGAACAAAGATAAACACCACATCAACAACACACATAACACATATTTTTTTAATGTGGAAAACCTGATTAGGAGAAAAACCACAGTGGGAACCTACCCACAATATGATGATACCCTATTAGGAATAAATAAAAATATTATAATGAGGAATGTGCATGCATGCAAGCACACTTCTTAGACCTCACTGCTCAAAAAAACAAAGGGTAACAACCTAGGGAAGGCTCACTACCTTACAGAGGGGCGTGTGCACAAAGATGGTGGTCAGAAAAGTGGACACCACCCAAAAAAAACTTGGAAAAACAGGCAGCGCATACGCGGTTTTAAAATTTCAATTTCCCGCGTATGCGCTTAAGTTTGTTCTTCCTGAGCCTAGAAAAGGTAGCTCGTACGTACTACTTTTAGAAAAATGAGCACGTGCGTGCTACGCCTAGGAAAATGAGTGTGTACGTGCTAATAATCCAAATAAAACCGCGTATGTGGTGCCTCGTAAAAAAAATTTTAAAAAAAAAACTGGGTCTCATTTACCCGTAAATTGCATTTTTAACTTCGTTTTTTCCCCATTTTCTCACCTAAACCGCGAACGGGGTGCTAAATTTGTCCTCTAGGTTATGGATCAAGGTCAATTTTTGTTTATTTTTGTCTTTCTTTCCGGTTTATGCAATTTGTTTTACATTTTGAATTTAATTTCATTAATTTTGATTAGGTTTTTTCATTTTTTGTTTCAAAAACCAGATTCTTCTAATCCAGAACAAGAACAACCAAATATACCTCCTAAAACCCACAAGAACAACCAAATGCACCTCCTGAAAACACACAAGAACAACCCCCAATTCCTCCTTTTGACCGCATAGACGAAACACATGAAGAATTAATTAATCAGTTAGGACAAAATATGTCTAAAATCAATAGACTGATTGTAAAATTAAAAACTTCTAAACTTGACCATCATCAATCCCTTGCCACTATCCTAGAAACATTAGCTAGTGGTGCCATAGTTGTTTCCATAGAAATTACCAAATGGGGAAGCTTTAGGGATAGGTGTCGTCAATTCTATGCCAATGGGCTATCATACGATGGAGTAAAAAACAAAAATATTTCTAAACAACAAATATGTGCCCTTTTTGTTGATCCCAAAACTGGTCAGTCATTACCTCTTAATGCAAAGAGGTTTCCCATACATTTGTGTACCAATGCGCAGATGAAGAATCTTTTTTGGCAGAGGTGGTGGATGGTCTTTGATGATCCACCTTGTAATAATTATGAGGTGTCATTATATTAATTGAGAAAAATATATTGTGAGTTTGTGCTCAATGTGTGGCCAAACTATTTTGACATGAGAGAGTTTCATGGTAGAGGTGGTAGCTCTGCCCAAGATAGACCTGGAGCCCATAGGTGATTAGCCACAGAGAGTCGCCGCCCCCTAGCACCTAAACCCAAGGTGCATCAGGTTGTCCCATGAGAGCTAAAAGAGTTGATGGGGCTACAGACTCTTTAGGTGGCCACAGCATTGACTAGTGCCATCATCCAGCATGGGACGTCATTAGCACACCCTATTGTATTGGATGATGAGCCGTTAGAGGGCGATAGAGAGCCCATCGAGCATATGTGTGTCAGTTGCTCGGGGATAGATGATGCAACTGGTGCAGATGGATACTCATATCATCTATGCATAATTTGCGGTTGTAGATGTCAAGCTCACACGGTTGAGGATGTCGCGTTGACAGATGAGTTGATGGACATGGTGTTTGCCCATGAGCCACAGACACAGGTGTGTTGATTTGAATTCATAACATTTTATTTATCAGTCACTTTAAATTTGTAATTACATAAATGAATTTTCATTTATACATTGATTTAAATTGAGACAAATAATATGCATTCCAGGATGCAGCAGTGGTATCCCATACACATCCCCTAGTTACCATGGTTGCAACTTCGATGCCTGAGGTATAAATATTGTAACATGTTAAAATAGAATAGTACACTTTGAATTCAAAAAAATACAAGATATACTAACTATCTTTAATGCTTGGTCCAATTTCTGGTTTGTAGGTATTGACAGGGGATGAAATGTCCCAGATTGATGACATCATGCTCTCAGCGATCAATTTTGGCCTACAAGGCTATACGGTATCATGTTTTGTACAACTCTTTTTATGTATTATTTGGATGGAATATGCAAGTCATTTCATTTTAGATTTTTTAAATTATGTTTAATTTATTATCTGTACTAATATCTCATGTTAATTTTGTGTTTTTAGGGTACCCCCTTCGCATCTAGGGCTCGTCCTAAGAAAAAGAATTCCTCGAAGACGCCAAAATGTGTGAAGAAGGTAATTGAACACATTTTTAGTTGTACAATTGTTTGAAAATGTTGAAATCAAGTATTAGTTGGGGTTTGTAGATTGATTAGTGTTTTTTGTCTATTTTACATGTACAGCGGCCATTGAGCTTTGTGGATATGTTGAATGCACCTGACTCGCCCGTGGATCAAGAGAGGGCGCAGGTATGTATCTCTACCTTATTTTCTTGATTTCATGATTATATGCACACGTACATGTGAACTTGTGATATATTATAATCTTATAATTTTTTCATACAAGAAATATCCATACCTATTTCGTCAATGGCAAACCCTCCTCCTTGCACTGGAGAAGCATCTCAGGATTCAGTACACTTTTGTTTGATATGTAAAATTAATTATTTTCAACCTTCAATACTTATCATTATATTAATTGTATTTAATCTTTGTACATTTTTTTATACGTAATAGCGACAGTTTCTACATCAATGGTGAGCCATCCTCAGTCCATTGGAGAAGCATCTCAAGCACAGGTATGTCATTGTTCTCTATATTATAGCTTTTAAGTGTTTTTGATATATTTATGTTAGTACATTGTATTAATTGTACATTTAATCTACAATAGACTCCTTCGCGGTACGGCCATAATGTGGATCCATTTAAGTATGTCTTCAAGAAAACTCCTAAGAGTGACAAGGAGAGGAGAGAGAAGACATTAGCTCCTGGATCAGCCGATGAGGTAATCTACATTTCAATTGCAAAGGAATTAATGTTAAATGCATAGTTATGTTGTTAATTGTGAACTATTTTCTACAAAAGAATTCTAACTTGGCTTTTGAGTTGTGGTCTACAGAACTGTGTACTGTGCCGAAGAGGCTTGATTTTGATGATCCACCACAAGTTTAGGATCATATAGTGTTAGTTTTGGTCATAGAATGACCAATACATGTAGATATATTTTACATTTTTATTGTATATCGATTGGACATGACATATGCCACATTTTTGTAATACTTGTATTGACTTGGTAGACATGCCTTTTTTTATGTATATAAATATCGATATTCGATCCAATAAATGTGTACTAAGTTCATTATTTTGTATTCGTTGTATTTTTTGGTTGTCCTTTTATAAATTTAAATGAATATTTGCATATGTAATCAACAATATGAATATAAACAACAAAAATATATGATATAAAGCATTGCAATCGAGGAATATGATTTGATAAATTTTCTAAAATGTTGAATTAACCCTACAAAACTCCTTGTATTATGTTCATTATTGTGTATTCATTGTATTTGGTGGCTTCCCTTTTATAAATTTAAATTAATATTTGCATATGTAATTAACAATATGAATATAAACAACAAAAATCGACAATATGAATATAAACAACAATGTGTTTGGTGCGAGAGCACCCTCACGCTCGCAATGGTCAAATTGTATTCATCATGTGCACAAACCGACATCGCGAGTGCATCCGAGAGGGTAGGTTTATGCTAGGCATGGCCTTGTCATGCATCCCAAGGCACCAGAACATCGAGAGTCATACCCTACCGGTGCGATCTCTCATGTGCCTTGAGTCCAAAAAATTGTCAAAATTTGACGGACTATTTTTTCCAATCCACGATACATACGATCGATCTGTTTGATTCCATGGGGTTGTGTGAGGCTCCTCTATAATGGCTTATCTCAATTTTTTATGACTCGGAGCCATTTTCAATTAGTAGCATTTTTTCGCCTGCTCCAAAAACTGTCAGTTGCTTGCAAGGAAAAGTTGCAAGATTGACTAGAATTGATTCGGTTCGTCTTATGCACAAACTGACGTTGCGAGCACATTTGGGTGGGTAGGTTTATGCTAGGCATGGCCCTATCGTGCATCCCACCAAAGCACCAGAACGTCGAGAGTCATACCCTACCGGTGCGATCTCTCAAGTGCCCTGAGTCCAAAAAATTATCAAAATTTGACAGACTGTTTCTTCCAATCCACGACACATACGGTCAATCTGTTTGATCCTATGGGGTCATGTGAGGCTCCTCTACAATGGCCTATCTTGGTTTTCGATGACTCGGAGCCATTTTCAATTAGTAGCATTTTTTCGCCTACTCCAAAAACTATCAATTGCTTGCAAGGAAAAGTTGCAAGATTGGCTAGAATTGATTATGTTCATCTTATGCACAAACCGACATCGTGAGAGTGTCCAGGTGGGTAGGTTTACACTAGGCATGGCCCTGTCATGCATCCCAAAGCACCAGAACATTGAGAGTCATACCCTACCGATGCAATCTCTCAAGTGCCCTGAGTCCAAAAAATTGTCAAAATTTAACGGAATGTTTCTTCCAATCCACCACACATACGGTCGATCTGTTTGATCCCGTGGGGTTGCATGAGGATCCTCTACAATGGCCTATCTTAGTTTTTGATGACTCAGAGCCATTTTCAATTAGTAGCATTTTTTCTCCTGCTCCAAAAATCGTCAATTGCTTGCAAGGAAAAGCTGCAAGATTGGCTAGAATTGATTCGGTTCGTCTTATGCACAAACCGACATAATGAGTGTGTCTGGGTGGGCAGCTTTACGCTAGGCATGGCCCTGTCATGCATCCCAAATCACCAGAACGTCGAGAGTCATACCCTACCGACGCAATGTAGAAGTTGCTTGACAAGTTTTTTGACAATTTTTTTGACAACAATGACAATTTTTGCTCAAATTGTATCTAGTCTCAATCTATGACCCCTATGACCTGATAATGACTCAAATAATTATCCATGGTTATACAAGAATCAATAATTCTCATGATTGACCAAGGACACGTCACATATACTCAAAACATAGTCACAAAACGTTGACACACAGAATAGTCACAAAACATTGTCACATATTATTCAAAAATTTGCCTCTAAATATGATCAAATTAGCTCTTGGCTATTTGATTATACAAAAAATTGTCTTACAAATCATCTCATGGGCTTTTATACAAAATTTGGCATTACAATATGTGTGATTCAGCTCATCGCCATTTTAATATACAAATCATCTCATGGGATTCTATACAAAATTTGGCATTACAATATGTGCGATTTAGCTCATCGCCATTTTAATATACAAAATTTGGCATGTACATATGTACAAATCAGCTCATTGCCACTTAAATATATAAAATTATGCCCCTAAACATGTACAAATCAGCTCATGGGCATTTATATATACAAAAAATGAATATAGAACAATTCATCGATGATTTATACAAAATTCTCAAAATTAATCTACTCTGAACCATAGAATCAATCAAGTGATCCTTCAGGATCGGCTCTAACTCATATTGTGTCAAGTATTGCCTTGTGGTCAGATTCACGATTTCCATAAAATCTTGTTATGAGGTCTACCACGATACTTGATCAAATGAATATTTGTTGCAACAACAAGGTTAGAGAAATGAAGAATATATTTGTGTATTTCAAAGTCCTCGAACAACCAAACATCATAATTCTTGATAGGGTATCTCCGAAGCCATGTTCCTATCACGACAACAGACCCTATTGGGTACTCAATACCCTCTCCGTCAATGATTATGGTTGTCAATTTTCTTTTAGGCTCAACACAATGACACAAATAGCAATTTGTTCCTTCTTCATTGTTCTCTTCTGTAACAACTGCATACACATGACCTGCATTTTATAAAGTGTTAATTAATACCAAAAATAAAGTATGATGTACAACAAAATGAACCAAAAAGAATACTTGCAAAAAAATTAACTCAAAAAATCACCCGAATCCACTAGGTTGGATACATGGTCAAAATCCACTGATGTCTCCATCTGGCTCAATTGTAGTGCTTTGGGAATTTGATATGAATCAATGGGAACCAACGGTCTACAAGATCATTTGTCAACCCACTCTTCTGATTCACATTCTTCCCACAAACAATACATGCATGAAGAGAAAAAACATACCATTTGTCTTGTATAAATTACCAGTGAACTTGAATTTGGACTCATAAATGAGTGCATGTCACTCGATCCTGCAACTGTACAACAATCTAGATAGTTTTCAATGTTAGATTTAGTAATCAACCAAAAATATCTATGAACCAATGACGTAGCTGGATTACCTAGACCCATCGTAGACTTACACCATCGCACAATTGTTTCTGCATCTACCAACTCAACACCACCTTCGTACTTCAATTCTTCCCTGGCTAGGGCTCTTTTCACACATGCTCCTGCACAATGTCTAGCCTCAGTGAAATTCCAAAAATGTTGTACACCATTTGTCACATGCATCCTTGTCAACCAATAAAACATCCTTGCATTCTTGAATTGTGCGGTGCAATTATCTAACCATATTAAGTTTTGGTTGTATCGTATGTTCCTTTCCCTTAAACTATCATAGAAAACTTTAAAGCATCCTTGTACAAACTCTAACGAATTAGTATGATCATCACTTATGTATAAGGGATACTCTCTTACAACCTTTCTATCCTCCTCTGTGCTATCATTTGCATGCATGAATGCTATGTGTACAAAAATAGAAACTTGTGTAGAGTGATAATACATGGATTGCACTTCATTTTGAGGTTGTAGTGTATAATTTTCAGCAAAATCAATGATAGAGACAATGGTGCCAAGAGGAAATGTGTCCTTACATAACTTGCATTGTTCATCTAACCATCGATCTCTATGTGTATGCATTATGTACTCATAAACTAGTTTCTCTTGAAACATTTTCATAAATTGAGATACACATATATCATTTTTCACTAGCTCACATCTCTTCAAATCTTTTCCATCTTTAACTCCATATGTGACTGTCTTGTATTTTCTAAAAGAAACTAGTTTCGTACCAATTTGATGTGTGCTCTCCAAATGTATGCATCTTGGTAAACATTGCAAACCACCACATATAGCAAAAGAACCTTCCAAACAAGGCATCTTATAATAAATGCAACCATCATGTCTATTACATAGCACACTTGAAATAAATTCTCTTGCCGACTTAGGAGATGTTTGTATATTACATTCCTACAAAACATCGTTAGTGTGCAAAGTAGAACAAATATGACAAAAAATATCATAATGCATGAAAAATTCAATATGCATCCTACAACAACACGTGGTGCGTACATGATTAATCTTAATATAAAAAGGTTTTGCCATTTCAAACAATCTTTGAGAAATTTTTATTTGAGGAAACTTTTGAAGGAATCTTTCATAAAATTTAGTTTGAGTCATATCCAAATAGTGTTTTGCATGTGGCTCACAATTTTTAGACCCAATTCGCCTTCTAACAATGTCTCTTTGGTTGGGCAATACTCTTGTGTTGTCATGCCAAAAATTTTCAATTAATGTTTTTAGTGCATCTACAACAACCTTGTCTTTGCGTGGTAGTCTACCCGAGAATGCCCAAAGAGAATTATTGTTAGGTTCCTTTATTTGTTCTCACCTCTTTAATGCTTTACTTAATGTTGTTCTACTAATGTTTAATGACTTACTTGTTTTGCTTATCAAATGATCTTTTTTTATTTTCTTGCTCATTATGGTTGATGTAATGACACGTCGAGTAGCATTAGAATCTTTACTATGTGATTTTGAACCAATAGATTGATATGCATCAAATATATTTCTAACAATAGTTCTTTCACTGTTACTTTCAGATGATCTTAGGCCTAGAATTTTCATTGTCTCTCTAAAATTCAAATTTTTAATCATTTGAACAATTAATTGACATCTTGTGGTTTGATTTAAGTTTTTAAAATAGTTTTGCCATATTCTTTTAACCATTCTCCTACAAGTTCATTCATTCATTTTATTGGGTATTGACTTCAATATATTCTCATCAATGTCAATTAGATACTTTGGTTTCCTACGAATGATTCTAGGAGGTGTTAACATCGGTGCATTATGTACATTCAATTCATCAAGTAGAGAAGGTGTAATATGTTCATCATTTAATTGATTTTTCAATGTGTTATCTTCTTCAATTGCATTAGGTTCAAACGGTAAATTATCAAATGTTTCTTCTTCAATTGCATTAGGTTCAAACGGTAAATTATCAAATGTTTCTTCTTCAATTGCATTAGGTGCATTATATTCATTTGGTAAATCGAATTGAGATGTTGAGGTTGACATACCTTCTTCTCCCATTGTTCTTATGTCACGCAATTTCTTCATACATTGCCTTTGTCTTTCCTTTTGAGCCTCTCATTGTTCCATCGTTCCTCACTTGTTCTTTCCCATGGTTGAGATCGGTTGACCTAAATAGAATCATATTACATATATATGTAAAGAAAAGTTCAAAAATAAATAAATAACCATAAATATGCATCTTATCACTATTTTTTGGAATCAAACTATTAAACAATCACAATTCAATCATTTGAAACCATGCAAAAACAAAAAATTAATAAAAACAACAATTCAATCATTTGAAATCATGCAAAAACAAAAAATTCACTTACTTTTATGTATACAATAGTGATAGAAGTGTAGACACAGTTCCAATGGGGCCTTCAACGACCTCAAAAACTTCTTTTGAGGCCGTTGAGGCTCTTGGGCAACTAAAACTATGTCTATAAACCATGTACGTGCTACATTAATAACCGCATACGCGCTATTAGACCATAAAATGTTGACAAGCCCAACGGTATTCTTTTTTCCCATTCTGGGCTAATAAGTAGCGCGTACGCGCTACTAAGCCTAAAAATGTTATCGTAGGGTAACGAATAATTGGAACAGTACCCCATACGCACTTATGAGTAATAAGTACCATGTACACG